>NC_137207.1:7528170-7530670 GCF_960531495.2 Zeus faber
TGTGCACTCTCAGTGTCCGAGCATGACGTCAGGAGGGCTCTGATGCGGGTGAACACCAGGATAGCTGTGGGCCCAGATGGCATATCTAGGCAAGTACTGAAGACTAACCAGCTATCCCCGGTGTTCACTACAATATTCAACATCTCCCTGGCTGAATCAGTGGTCCCATCCTGCTTCAAGAGGTCCACCGTCGTTCCTGTGCCTCTCCTGCCTGCCTGAATGACTACCGTCCGGTTGCCCTCGCCTCAGTGGTCATGAAGTGTTTTGTGAGGCTGATTAAGGATTATATCCTTCCCCCGCACCTAGGAGCCGTTGCAGTTGGCGTACCAGCAGAACAGATCCACGGATGACGTGGTCTCCCAGGTACTGCACACCACGCTCACACACCTGGATGGCCGGAAGGGGGCCTATGTGAGACTGCTGTTCATGGATTATAGTTCAGCTTTCAATACCATAGTCCCCACCCGACTGGCTGTCAAGCTGCAGGAGCTCGGACTGAATACTCCACTGTGTGCCTGGATCCTGGACTTCCTCTCAGCCCGGTCCCAGGTGGTTAGGGTGGGAAGCACATGGCCAGCTCCCTCACCCTGAACACAGGATCCCCCCAGGGCTGCGTCCTCAGCCCCCTACTGTACTCCCTGTACACACATGACTGTGGCCAGGTCCAGCTCCAACACCATCATCAAGTTTGCTGACGACACCGTTGTCGTGGGCCTGATCACCGACTGCGATGAGAAGGCCTACCGCGAGAAGGTGGCTGACCTGTCACTCTGGTGCCAGGACAACAGCCTCCACCTGAACATCAGCAAAACTAAGGAGCTGATTGTGGACTTTAGGCGAGGATTACAACAGAAGACGCACGAGCCCTTGGTGATAAATGGGACTTCTGTAGACAGGGTGAGCAGCTTCAAGTACCTGGGAGTCCACATCACAGAGGATTTAACATGACAGATAGACAGATAGATAGATAGATAGATAGATAGATAGATAGATAGATAGATAGATAGATAGATAGATAGATAGATAGATAGATAGATAGATAGATAGATAGATAGATAGATAGATAGATAGATAGATGGGTGTAGAATGAGTGGAGGAGAGAGATGAGGGTGGTAAAAGAGAGATGAGAGGGAGGGAGGGAGAACGATGGAGAGAGTACCTAGATTAAGCCGCATTCCTTGGGTAATGCCTCCTTCAATGATTTTCAGATAACAGGATGTGAGCACATACCTCAGGAGGAATGGAGGCAATGGAGTGTGTGTGTGTGTGTGTGTGTGTGTGTGTGTGTGTGTGTGTGTGTGTATGTGTGTGTGTGTGTTTCACATGCATTTGTTGCACACATTACTGCATGCGTGCGAAAGTGCAATATGTGCATTACTGCATGTGTATGCATGTGTGCAACAATTTGCATGTATGCTAGTGTGTGTTAGTGTGTATCTTGTGCAGTTGTGTCCGTACAGGTTTGATGAGGTAGAAATCTTGAAACTTGTGCATATGTGTGCACATATATTCATGCAAAAGTGTGTGTGTGTGTGTGTGTGTGTGTGTGTGTGTGTGTGTGTGTGTCTGTGTGTGTGTGTGTGTGTGTGTGTGTGTGTGTGGTTGTGTGTGTGTGTGTGTGCGTGTGTGTGTTTGGACTTTACAAACAGACACTCTGGTGAGAAAGGGAGGCAGCGTCTTTATCACCTCAGGCAGCTGAGGAATTTCCAGGTCTCGGTGAGGACTGCCTGTCAGGAGAGCATCCTGACAGGCAACATCACTGCCTGGTTTGGGAACTGTACTGCTCAGGCGGGCAGTGCAGAGGGTGGTGCGCTCAGCTGAACGTACTACTGGAACTACCCTCCCCTCCCTGCAGGAGTTATACACCAGGAGGTGTAGTAGCAGAGCCCGCAGGATCATGAAGGATCCTCAACACCCCAACAACGGACTGTTCCAGCTGCTGCGGTCAGGCAAGCGCCTCCACAGTCACACAGCGAGAACAGAGAGACTGACATTAGACCCACACATTGACATTAGAACTGTCAATGCTGAACTCACCAGGGGTCCTCACTGAGCCACGCACATAGGCTCCATTACCTTACTGTACTGTATGTAGAATACTGTACCGCATACTGTGTTACTGTTCTGGGTTGTTCGGTGTTACTGTATTGCTCCGCCGTACTGTTGTACACTGTGCTGTATATCTCACAAACGCTACCTCACTTTATTCACATGCCACTTTAATGCACATATCTGTATATACATAATTAGCCTATCCCATATATATAAGTCTATCCCATATACATAAGCCTATTCCCTTTATCTATTCTATTTTATTTTATTTGATTTTATTTTATTATATATATTTTTATTTTATTGTATAGTAATCGACTTGCTGCATTACGTTTTAGGAATGAGTTAGTTGGTCTAGTAGAAATTCTTAGGTAGCTACTTCAGTCTAGGACATATTGTGTGTAATCACCGGACATTTCACTGCATATATGTATGAAAGTATGTATAT
>NC_137207.1:7535670-7550670 GCF_960531495.2 Zeus faber
TCACTCCTCGTAACTCACATTTTTGCTCGCAAATCAATACAAAAAAATCGACGGAACGACGGCTCGTAACTCAAAAAACTTGTATGTTAGTGCACTCGTAAATCAAGGTACCACTGTATATCGGAGGCGTAAGGGCTGTGCAACGACACTCCTCGGTGAAAGGCGACGCCTGCTTAAAATGTTTTTTATTTTTTGTTTTTTGTTTTTTTGTTTTTTTTTTTCATTTCCTAATCTTTTTGTACAGAAAAATTATTTTAGCTAAAAGTTTTAAAAAGACAATTCTTCTGACCAGTCAGTTAATGCGTCTGAGGTGCGTATCTCGGCATCGTTGGCCACGTGAGATGGAGATGAGAGCCTCAAGTTTGGATCCAATGACGGTAATTCTAGGAGATTTATTTGGAGGGCGGTTGCCAGGTTTGTGTTTCTAAAATAAACAATGTTCTCTGCTGGCTGTCCTGCCCTGCTTTGCTATGATCTACACTGACGTGTGTGTGCATTTTGGTGTTTTGTGCATGCATTTTGGTGTGTGTGTGTGTGTGTGTGTGTGTGTGTGTGTGTGTGTGTGTGTGCGTGTGTGTGTGTGACTAAAATTGAGGACAGCGCTTGAGGCGCTATGCAAGTAAATGTGTGTCTATGAGTGTGTGTGTGTGTGTGTGTGTGTGTGTGTGTGTGTGTGTGTGTGTGTGTGTACATGTGTTCGGCTGTTCTCTGTTTACCAACATACACATCTTTCATGGAGAAATGATCTAAACTGGATGAGATAACACTCTTCTACCAACACACACACACACACGCACATACACATACAAACACACGCTAAGGAACACAGACGCAGCAGGGAACCTTCAGTGTACCACCATTATAAAGATAAACCAGAACACACACACACACACACACACACACACACACACACGGGTACCTAAATATATCTCATTCTGCCTTTCTACTCCAACATGCAACCAACATGCACAACAAGCCAAGCTCTGTGGTGCTCCAGAAGCACTGACATGTCAAACCGCAGCATGCTGCATTCAGAAAAATGTCTCTATCATGGAAGCACAACTAGCGGAGAATGAGTTTAGGAGTGTGTGTCGCGTAGAGGGGGTGGGGGGGGTACTTACTGGCTGGTGACGGGGTGCTGTATCCGCTGAGGGACAGTCCTGGCAAGGCGGGGGGCGACAGGCCCCCCAACATGTGGGGGAAGAAGTAGGAGTACGTAGGCATGGGGAAGCCATTGAGGTGGGGGCCAGGCAGCGGGTTGCCCTTCCCAGCCATGACGGCTCAATCCACCTCCGGTCGCACAGGGTCCACTATCAAAATCAAACAGGATTTGACACACGGAGCCAAAATGGAGTCTGTGTGGATGAGATTGACCCCGTCGAGCTAATCCCCCATATGGAAAATGTGTTGGTGGCTATTCCAGTACGCCGCCAGACTTCACGGTTAAAATCCTCCTTTGTTTGGAAACTGGGACGTGGCCGTCCCGAAAATGGTCGTTGTTGATGCCCTACACAAGGGCAAGGTGTCCCGGGTTGTTATTTAGGAGGCAAATACAAAGTGAAAGGCCCAGTGGGGTAAGAAGGAGGTGGCTCTAATGACAGCTCTCCTGTGGGCTGCTGGGTAGTGGTGGTGGTGGTGGTGGTGTTAATAGTGGCGATGGGGGGTGTCGGTTTTCCACAAGGTTCCACGGAAAAGCGTTGAGTCACTCTTCTACTACAGAGCGCTTTTGAGGAGTATGCATCCATCACATGATGACTACGCAACAGCCCTCTCCTGGGTTTGTCCTCTCCCTCTTCTGCAGCGTGTCCCAAGTCTTCAGCTACAGAGAGAGAGAGAGATCGAGAGAGAGAGAGAGAGAGAGAGAGAGAGAGAGAGAGAGGGGTGTGGGGGGTAGACAGAAAGAGACCTTTAGTGACAAGATAAAGAGACGCTTTCCCCTTGTACTTAAGCACTTGAGCAAAACAGTTCTTTTCTTTTGACACTAATTAATGGTAATGTCTCGTCTGAAATGTTACAAAAACAGCCCGTCCGGCTTAATTATCTAACGGAGCAATAAAACCAAGAGGAGAAGTGGGTGTACGACGTCTCCTTGAAGCTCTGTTCTCTAATATACGCACTCATTAGCATCGTTGGGCTGCAAACACTGTGGGAGTGGAGCACAGACATAAAGAAAAACAGCAACACTCAAGAAAACTTTACTAATTATGAGGGGGTACTCCCCCAGGCACCATTCTCAGCCCACTGGAGACTTTTATAGCCCTCTTTTTCCTTTGCATTCTAACGGCAAGGCGTGCGCTTGCATACAGCAAACCAAAATGAAACAAAATAACATGTAGAAGCACAGACACGCAAACCTCCCCACAGCCCAAAAAAAAACATTTATTTTTCTAAATAAACAGAAGCGCAGTAACTTTGTATTTAAGGGAAATATTCCTGTACGCATACATACTGTAAGCGCGAGATGCTAAAAAGATACCATAAAAAATATATGTAGTATGATGCACTACATGTTCGACTGCGTTTAAAGAAGTGCAAGCAATGTTCAGGTTGATACTGTATCTCCAGTTCCTGATTCCTTGTTACATTAGAGCCCTAAATAATTGACTTGCTTGGACTGTTTGATGAAAATTGCATGACTTCATAGTGTTGACTGTCATGAGCCTTTATCGAGATAGTGGTAGGGAAGTACAGGAAGTGCAGTATGATGATCCTCCATGATTGGTCGAATTAAGAGGGAGTATGTCTACCCTGTGGTCCAAAACATAGCCTTTCATTTTATAATACAGAACAAACACTGCCATTCACTTATGGGTAATGTTGTAAATGGCACATATTACAGTTTTTGTACAAGAACCACTTAATAGAGTTTTCCATTCTTAAAATGTTATTCAATGAATAGTCTATTGATCGACTATTTTCATTTATCATTTCACCTTTCCTCCCATCAGATGTGTGCTTGTACATGTGTAGAGTGGTGGGGATATAAATAGTGCAATGTATGGTGGTTATTGGTGACCCGCGATGGCGAGCATTAATGCTGTATGACTGTACTCACAGCTGTGTGGTCTAAAAGCCCAGTGAACTTTTTACATCCCACGTCCACCAACATCTCTGTCTCCGTTACATTATTGGGTATTCTATAGGACAGCTCCAGCCAGATAGTCAATAAAGCTAGACTATCCATTCAAGTGGCAGTGAATGTAAGACCCCCCCTTTATCAGGAGCCACTCCGTCCCCCGAAGCAACGCACTCACTGCTCAGCTGATGGAGTCGAGATGCTCAGTGGAGCCACCAGTCGGGTATTGTTGTTGTGTGGGATGGCTTTTGACGGTAAATCTGCCAAACAGTAAGAACTTGAAATAGGGCACTGAAATAACAAAGCCCCTATGTGTCTCTTCATCAGGCTGAGAGCTGGGTTTACAGGGGTGTCCTTGTATTAGCCCGCTCATTTTTATTGATTATCACTAAAGTGGTCTCCACCCAGGGGTCTGAGGGCTGTATTTGTATTAAGCAAAGAGCTTTAATGGCAGGTTATAAAGGCTAAAGGAGCTACATGATTTTAACGGCCTATTGGACTGCTCCTGACAAGCTACTTGTTAAACCATCTTGAATTGAATTGAAGCGTAGACCTAACCACAGTTACAGTTGTGACTGGCTAAAGCTCTTTCACCCTCGCAGCTGTGAATCTCTGCTTGGCTGTCAGAACAGCAAATACCAAAAGGCACAATGTTGACACAGTACATCAAACAATAAAATATATTCCTATTTCCCCATATAACCAAAAATGTGCTGTGCAATGAAACTGTTGGCTAAAGACACAGGCACCGTTTTCCCCGCCGCTATTATTTACCGCCACACTAAAGCAGCCAATTTGAATGTAGAGGTTGTGAATTTTTAACACGGAAAGCGCATAAATTGGGCGTGTCGATAACAGATTTGTCCATTTTCCCGAAATCTGAACCCTGTGATGTGATCAGAGGGCCTAGCGTGGTTCACAGAGTTTCTGCTGCTAAAGTTGGAGTTGAGGTGACGGGGTTGGTCTTTGGAGTAAAATGAATGACGTAGGGATGGTGTCAGCACCTCCTGATGGCAATTCCCAGGTGGGGGAAAGCAGTTCTCTCTCCTGGAAGACGGTCCGAAGATGAAGACGATGTAACGTGTCCCGATTCCTGGACTGGACGAATGTTGACGACATGATATGTCAAAGATCACACGTTTCTAAAGTGACGATTAAAGCTAAGCTACATATTTGCACACACACATCTGTTAACGGAGGGGTTCCACGAGGGGTTGTTGGAGGAATTGTATTGTTAAATACCTTGTTTTGTTTTTTAAAAGTGAGGTTTGCGCTTTTGTCAGCAAAGTTTAAGCTAAATGGTATATTTGTGAAGCCTAATTCTGGATAAAGTATATGCATTGTACTGTATTTAGTATGGGGGGGGGGTAGTCTGATTTTACGGTACACACACCAGAGCAGTCTACTGGACAGAAGTACACTGCATTTGACCAGCCGTGTACTCCCTCTGCCAACAGTGAGGGCAAAAGGTGCAAAAGACACACACACACACACACACACACACACACACACACACACACACACACACACACACACACACACAGACACACACACACACACACACACACACACACACACAAAACAAGGGCGTTCTGTGGGAGCAAGGCATTTGACGCGCCACAAAAACTGCACCATGTAACGCCAGAGCAGCACAAAGCTGCTGACGTGCACGTGACCTTCTCACACTCTGGAGCTGCTGTCACTAAGGGCACCCTCTTATCGGCCACACACACACAGACAGACACACACATGCGCGCACCCACAAAAATCCCCACATTGTGTTCCTCCACACCCACAGCACACATATATAGGCAGTACATTTCAATCAATCACACACAAGCATAAATATATATATATACACTCACAAAAAGTTAGGGGTATTCTGCTTTTGGGTGAAATTTCAGGACTATAACCTTTACAGGTGAACTTAATTTGACCTTCTCTAAACTTTTGAATGCACATGTCCAACTATTCAATGTTTCAGTACTTTTTGCACAACTTGCTGTTCTCTAACAAGGAGAACAGGTGTTTGATCCATGAATCGACCAATAAATTTCCTGGTTCAATTGGAATTGGAATTTAAACAGTCCTCTTCATCAAGCTGTTCACATTTTGACATCATGAGACCAAGACGACACCTAACAACTGATCCTCTCAACTCTAACAACATCTAACAACAACCCTAACAACTGTACCTCGCCGTTGCGAGGTTTCAAACAGGATGTTCTCAGAGGGAAGTGGCCACTGAGCTTAGAGTGTCACAGAGTGTCATCAGCAGGTTGCAACAGAGATACAGAGACTGGAAGAGTCACAGAAAGGCATAGAAGTGAACGTCCTTTGGCCACATCCCACACTGATGACCGCTGCATTGTGAACAGTGCCCTGTGGAACCGGATGATGAATGCCACTCAACTCCAGGCACATTTAAGGGAGGTGAGAGGCACCCAAGTGTCACGTCAGACCATTCAAAACCGTTTACATCAACGTGGTCTGCGTGCTAGACCACCTGCAAGGGTACCTGACCACACCACCAGGCACAGGCATCATCGTCTTGCATGGGCCAGGGAGCATTTACGCTGGACGATGGACCAGTGGGCCTCAGTGCTGTTCTCTGATGAAAGTCGATTCACGTTGAGCAGAAATGATGGCCGCCAATGATGTTGGAGACGTCAAGGAGAGCGCTATGCATAATTTCATCTTCATGGACAACAATGCTCCAGCTCATCGAGGTTACATCATTAGGGAACGGCTGCTGGAGATCGGAGTACCTCAAATGGAGTAGCCTGCACTTTCTTCAGACCTGAATCCCATAGAAAACCTGTGGGATCAGCTGAGTCGCCGTGTAGAGGGCCGCCCTTAAAGAAGAGTGGGGGGCCAGGCCTCAGCAGACAATAAGTCGACTCGTGAACAGCATGAGACGTCGTTGTCAAGCTGTAATTGATGCTCAAGGACACATGACAAGTTATTGAGACATGGACATTTTTTGTTGTAGTAAACCCACCACTGTTGTTGACTTTTGTTTCAAGAAATTGTTTGAGATGAGGAAATCACCATTGCATGCTTCTACTTAAATGCCCTACTTTCATGACATAATATCACTGTAGCGTGAACTTTTTATATTTTCCATAAATTTCACCCGAAAGCCAAATATCCCTAACTTTTTGGGAGTAGGCCGGATGTGTGTGTGTACATATATACTGTATTTATACACATCAGCCACAACATTAAAACCACCAACAGGTGAGGGTGAATAACATGGCTCATCTCGTTCCAATGGCAGCTGTCAAGGGGTGGGATATATTATGCAGCAAGTGAACAGTCAGTTTTTGAAATTGATGAAGAAGAAGAAGAATCTTGACGATGATGTGTGCATGTTTTTGGTAGGGGTCCTTACTGATGTTACATGGAGGAAACCCCATGTGAGCACGGGGAGAACATGTAAACTCCACACAGAAAGGCCCCTAATTGGGAGATAACCCACCAGAGCACTGTGCCAACAGCACCCCAGGCAGGAATCGAACCCAGGACCTTCTTGCTGTGAGGCAGCAGTGCAATGCACTGTGGCACCATGCCACGCGGATGATGTGTTGGAAGCAGGAAAAATGGGCAAGTGTAAGGATCTGAGCAACTTTGACAAGGGCCCAAATTGGGATGGCTAGATCTCCAAAACGATAGGTCTTGTGGGGTGTTCCCGGTATGCAGTGGTTAGTACCTCCCAAAAGTGGTCCAAGGAAGGACAACCGGTGACAGGTTCATGGATGCCCATGGGCTCATTGATGCACGTGGGGAGCGAAGTATAGCCCGTCTGGTTCGATCCCACAGAAGAGCTACTGTAGCAAAAAATGCTGAAAAATGTAATGCTGGCTATGATAGCAAGGTGTCAGAACACACAGTGCATCACAACTTGCTGTGTATGGGGCTGTGTAGCCGCAAACTGGTCAGAGTGCTCATGCTGACCCCTGTCCACTGCCGAAAGTGCCTACAATGGCAAGTGAGCGTCCAAACTGGACCATTAAGCAATGGAAGAATTTGGCCTGGTCTGAAGAATCACGTTTTCTTCTACATCATATGGATTGCCGGATGTGTGTGTGTGTGTGTGTCGTTAACCAGAGGAAGATATGACACCAGGTTGCATTACGGGAATAAGCAAAGCCGGTGGACGCAGTGTGATGCTCTGAGCAATGTTCTGCTGGGAAACCTTGGGTCCTGGCATTCATGTAGATGTTACTTTGACACGGACCACCTGCCCAAACATTGTTGCAGACCACGTACACCCCTTGATGGCAACGGTATTCTCTGATGGCAGTGGCCTCTTTCAGCCGGATAATGCGCCCTGTCACACTGAAAAAATTGTTCAGGAATGGTTTGAGGAACTTGAAAAAGAGTTCAAGGTGTTTACTCCTCCAAATTCCCCAGATGTCAATCGAATCGAGCATCTGTGGGATGTGCTGGAACAACGAACCCTGATCCATGGGCGACCCACCTCACAACTTACAGGACTTAAAGGATTACATTACATTACATTACATTTCATTTAGCAGACGCTTTTATCCAAAGCGACTTACAATTGTTCAAACACCGACGGACGCAGCCATCAGGAGCAATGAGGGGTTAAGTGTCTTGCTCAAGGACACTACAGCATGCTAGCAGGAGGAGCCTGAGATCAAACCAGCAACCTTTAGATTACTAGACGACCAGCTCTACCTCCTGAGCTACCATCCCCTAAAGAGACCAGACCCCTAAAGGATCTGCTGCCATCGTCTTGGTGCCAGATACCAGAGGACACCTTCAGAAGTCTTGTGGAGTCAATGCCTCGATGGGTCAGAGCTGTTTTGGCGGCATGAGGGGGACCCACACAATATTAGCCAGGTGGTTTTGATGTTGTGGCTGATCGGGATACATATATATAGACATACATTTTTTTTTTCCTCCATTCTTTTCTGAAGGAGTTCTTGGGAAAAGCGCGAATGTCAACCAACACTGCGATGGATGGAGTGTTTTTGACACACAAGATCAGTTCTATGGAGGAGAGAAAAGAAAAAGGGAGGAAGAAAATAAATGACAATAGGGTGGCAAAGGGAGGAGACCAATGGAGAGTATAGAAATTAAAAAGCAAAGAGAGTGAAATCAGGTGAGCAGGAAGACAAATAAAAGAGTTGTGTATTTGTACAGTGGGTGTACAACTGATGTGTCAGCTGGGGACTCGACCGAGACGCCAATCATGGAAGCTAACAGACATGCATGCACACACATTGCTGAATTACTTTAAGGGCTCGGGCATATCTATAGAAAGCAATGGTTAAGAACATCAACACAGTGGACTGGTTCAAGCCAGCCATCAACACAAGCACTGGAGATGGTTGAAAGGCGAGACGGAGAAGGATTCTAAGAGCCAGAGCCGGCGCGGAGCAAATATCTAAGAAAAGATACAGAGGTACTTAAACCCCCCCTACCCCCTCCACACACACACAAACACACAACCCACCCCCGAGCGCCCTCGCATACATTCTACCGGTCCCGTCCCGCCGACCCTTAGCGAGCCTTGTTCACATGCAGCCATTAACGCACTCCTTTTCAGGAGCATCCATTTCACCGGCTATATTGGGCTCTTCACCGCTACATGACCAGCCCTGTTCTTACCCTTTTCGGAGCTGACAGGGGCCACTTTGGCCAGCTCTCAAGACCTTACAGTATATGGAGGTGCTGTGTGTGTGTGTGTGTGTGTGTGTGTTTTTGTGTGTGTGTGTGTGTGTGTGTGTGTGTCTGTGTCTGTATGTAGGGGAGGGTCTGCGATCACTTACAATAGATAAGAATTGAAAGGCATTTAAACAAAACAACGCCAACAGGCCACTTCTGCCTTGCTTGCCCTGCTACGCTCAACATGAGCCTACTGCCAGGGAAGGGGTCATAGGTCGCGGAGGGTTGTAGGTCACGGTGGGCCGTTGGGGCAAGTGACTGATTCTAATTGGCTGTGACAGCGGATGCTGAATAAATAATCGACGAAAGCGGCGAAATGGCAGCGCAGGGTCGTGGCGGACATGGCAGGCGGCACTTCCCACATGGCCGCAGGGGAATAGCTAATACAGGCAGATAGAGCCGCGCGCACACACACACATGTGAAGTTCAAAAAGGTCAATGACAAGAACGGGGAAAAAAAAAGCAGCGGCGGGTCTTGTCAAGAAAGGACGACTCCTCGGGCAAAGACTTGGATGTACGGCTGCAGACACACGCACACGCACACACACACACAAAAACACACCACCCATGACGCCCATGTCCCACTTGACATCGAATTATCCTTGATGTTGCTGTCGCTTACCCCAAAGGTCAAAGGAATTAGCAGGAACAGCCCGAGGTCAACTGCATTAGCTGTGATGCTACCGTGTCTGAGGGGCTGAGTTAGGTGCAATGCTATCGAGCCGGGATTAGCCACGTAGCTAAGCTATTTGACAGTATTAGGGATAGCGCAAAGCAGAAGGGTCTTTGCATTGTGGTCTCCAGCAGACGCGAAGAACATTTGATGCGACAATAGTACGGCACAGTTTGGTTGAAGTTGAACAGTCCTGTATTTACATTACCCTTTCCTGTGGAGATTTCTCCATCGAAACACATAAATAATACAATCTCTGTAACACGCTGTTTTCATGCATTTCTTAAAACATGCTTTTGTTTCACACCGAAGAGGGATCCATGTTTTTTTTTTTTCTTCCTCTTGCTTTCCATGGTATGTATTCATGCTCCCAGGACAAGGATACACCCTTCTAGAAACTGCGCTGGCTCCAAGGCCGCGCTGCGCTACATGACCCGAACATTTTTAATTTTTGAGAAATGTTTGGCATGGAAATATCTATGTCATAAAATCTCCACCGTGGAAGGCGGGACGCTGGTCCAGCACCGCTCATAATGGGAGACGCTGAGGCACGATGCACTGAAACTTTTATGAGCAGCGCCGCATGGGCTGATGTGCGCCATAGTCACTACAACGTCACCGGAGTGATTGTGCATGAGTGCGAGCATGATGTGTGTAGTCAAGTGTGTGTCCGTGTTTGAATGAATGTAACCAATGTCTATGTATATGTTGGGGGGGGTGTGGAGCGTTTGAGAGACTGTTGAGCAGCGTGCCCAGTGATGTGTGCGCTTTATCTAAACACCCCAGGAGTCTCACGGTACAGTTTTATTTACGGTGCATTGCTGCCTCGCTGCATTGGGCTTACAAAATATATGAGACGACATGCGCCCCAGCTAGGCCCAAGCTGAGCCAGGGAGTCCCGGAAACAGTAGCCTTTAAAAAGGGCACTAAAAGTAACAGTTGCAAAAAGACTTGCAGTCATACAGTGACCGTTGCTCTTGTAATGAATTTTCTAAGAGCTTCATTTGATTAGGTCACAGGGCTGAGGGTGGATCGCCCTCTCGAACAAGGGCAAAATGGGTCTGACCAGCCCAAGGCCACAGGGCTGCAATGGGGTCATTATGGGGGGCGGAGGGGCTGACAGCCTCTAACTGTGGTGGTGGGGGTGCAGGAAGGTTAAAGGGTGCTGGGTGCACATTTAAGGGAGGTGAGAATCCTCGGTGGTCCTGGCAGAGCCCCCGTCCCCCACACCCCACCCATCATCCACTTGTCGGAGAAGTAGGCTGGGTGACATTTCTGCCTTGCCCGCAAAAAGGTCAGCCTTTAATTATCTTAAATGCCAACGAGCGTCACACCTGCAAACCATTACGCCCAGGATGAGCAGTGTGTCTGTCTGTGTGTGTGTGTGTGTGTGTGTGTGTGTGTGTGTGTGTGTGTGTGTGTGTGTGTGTTGTTTGGGCGATTGTGTGTGTGTGGTTACATTTGCCTTTCTGACATAAGCCGAGCTTTGCTGTAGCTGTCCGAGCTGGAACCAGACCATCTGCCCACCTGACCCGTGGACACAAAACACACACACACACACACACACACACACACACCGCGACGATAAAATTAAAGACACACACTCCAGAAAGCCCCCTTCGCCCCCGTATGTCACAGGTCTTAACACGGCACGGCACGGCACTCTCCTGGCGTCCAGGTTATTCCAGCGTGTTCTGAGGTCCCTGTTGTTTACACAGCTGGCTGCTTGGAAAGGATTGCTTCATATGAAATATGAAGAGAGCAGAAAGGTGAGACACACCGAGGGGAGAGAACAGAGGAAGGGAGCCAAGAAGGATGGGGAGAGGGGGAGTGGGGGGGCGGGGGGGGTAAGTGGTAGGGGATAGGCTTCTTGAGGGAGGGGGAAGGGTGGAGGGGGGTAATAGGCCTGCAAAGGGAAAGGATGAATGTACTTTGGGGTATGAGAGAGAGAGGGAGGGAGAGAGAGAGAATTGGAGGAGGGGCAAATGAAAAAAAACTGTCAACACCAGAACAAAGCGAGATCAGAGAGAGAGAGAATCATGGGCAATAGGAAGACAGATAGGAAGAAGAGAACAAGAGAGAGATGGAGAGAGAGAGAGAGAGAGAGAGAGAGAGAAAGAGAGGAGATGTGGGACTTACATGCTAAATTAACTCTTCCTCCCTCCCTTTCCTCACCGACCTCCCCGCTCGATCCCTTCCCTCCTCGACACTTTCGGTGGAACTATTTTTTGGGCCGCGTTCTGAAAATTTTGCCAGGTTCTCTTCCTTGGCCTGCCCTGGTTGATCACACAGGGGAACAGGGACGGAGACGTGGGGACAGATATTTACAAAATCACAGACACCGAGCAGAGAGCAAAGCGTAGGCTTTCTCTTTCGAGAGGGAACGGATCATCCTCTCTCCGGAGCGAGCGTCTCCACCACACTAAAACAGCCGACGGCCCCCCGAGAGGCCCGGACCAGACTGACTAGGAGAGTTGCTTAGCTACGGAAAAAAAAAAGAGCTTCTAACCAGTTCTGCAGCAGCTACACTGTCTGCTAGACTAGCACATCAGGGTTAAAGTATTCCAGTCAGAAATCTGAGTTCGCCATCGTCAATACATGGATAGAATTTTTGCCTTTGAGTGACTGCAGCTAAATGACTCCATCTGTTAAAAACTGTAGCCGTCTCGTCACGAACTTACGAACTATATAAATAAATGTCATTAGGATATATCCCTTTAAATGCATCATCTTGTAAAGTTACCAAACATGTTTACCAACTAGAGATACACCGATTGCTATTTTCTCGGCCGATTCATTCAATGTTCATAATAAAACGTTGATTATTAAATGTCTTTTACATTGTCGTCCAATCATTTTGAGTTTATGTCTGTGATCGGAGACATAAAATGTTCTCAGCATTTGGTCTCATTGGGTTTATCTGGTGTACGTCAATGACAAGCACATCATGTGAACTGATCACGCTCACGTGACTAAACAGCTGCACAGACAGACTACCACTGCAATTTTCAGTTATCACAATAGTGAGATTGCTGATTTTGACACTATTTATTATTATTCATTATTCACTTTGGAACAATAATAGAACATGAAACTTTCACTGAGTTCCAATAAAATAAAATACAACATAAAATTGTCACCAAGTCCTAGTATGATGAAACCTGTAATTGACTAACTTTTACACACAACATATAACTCACATGGAAATGACCAGATAAATATACCTTTCTATTATATGTATATGGTGCTTGCCCTTCCAAAACAAATCAATCAAAAAAAAAGGAATAATAATAAATGGCTGACTCTTCTCAGTCTCATTCACTGGAAGTCCTCCTTCCCTCACCGTGCATTAAACCAACTGAATCAAATTGAACGACTCATTTTACTGAGTGACTCATCAAGAACCGAGTCTCAAAAAAGAGTCCAACTCTTTATCAGGAGCGGAGTTTTCCAGAAGATAGAAAAGCAGTCTGCACAATTTTGGAAGATTGTCAGGCGATAGATAAATTATTTATCTAATCTTCTTTGTTTACCTTGAAGTACCTGCAGCCGACATTTTTCATTTTAACGAGTACATGAGCACAGTATGGGGCGCGTAAATTTGACCGGCACAGAATCAGAAAAGATATCTCACCCTGATCGGCCAGTGAAAACAGACCAATTCTGGTCATGGCAGATCAAACGGTGCATCTCACGTTTTACGTTTTATGTTAACATTACGGTCACATTTTGGTGCTTTATTATAACTCTCCCACTTCCCATTTGAGCTCACAGTGCAGCGTTACACCTCGGTGGATAATAAAGTACTGCTGCACTCAGTGCTGTGTATCAGTGGATGTTGAGTGAGAGGGGAGGGAGGGCTTACAGAACCACAGGTCGTAGCTTCTGGTCAAATCAGAGGGATGGAGTTTAAATACCCAATAAATGTACAATATTGTTTTGTATTGGTTGATTTCCATCATTAAATGACTATCTATCGATCTGATATATACACACTTTTTTTGTGTAGTTTCAGCTGGCATTTCGTACCTGTGTATTTTGACCAAGAATTGCGTGGTTGGTACACAAAATGCATGCAGGTTGGCAGGTCTGATCATTTTGGCAAAGAAAGAAAATAAGTCACTGAAGGAATATCTGCATATACTGTAGCCCCCCTCTCTCTGTCTACCTAAGCCCTCAATATATTTGATGTTAACGCGGCTGCAAAGAGTACATCATGGTCCACATTGTACCCGTGTGCCTGGAGGATTAAAAACGATATCCACCAGGGGGAAGATGGGGGCCCATTTGGTGGCCAACAACGGAATGTCTTCTTGAGAAGAAGTGACCTCGAGAACGCTTGCCGGACCAAACACGGCACTGCCACTGCCACCGTCCCCGCGCCGTATCTCCATCATCACGCTCTCGGACCTGTTTTCCGCTAGTTTCTGAGGGTTTCCATGGCGACCCATAAAATGATAGCAATCTCATAATGGCGGACGGGCAATACAAGTTTCTCTTTAAAACTTTCCGCCATTGTGGTAGAGTGTTCAGACTCTGCTGCTCTACTGGTGCTTGTAAACCTACGCTTAAAAAAAGACATTGCACAGTCCCACAACAACTGTTGTTGTGTTGTTATTGTGTGTCTTATGAGTCGTATCAGACTGTGTAAATGAAGTTGCCCATTCACATGAGCCTACAATGAATCAGTGGTGACGTCCCTGTTTGGAAATAACAAGGTTTTCCTTTTAAAAAAAGGTATTTATTTTATCCAATGTCCCCTATTTTTAAGTGAAAAATTGTTGTTTTACTCAATCAATTAGTGTCTTTGGTTACAAAATAGACAGAGTGCATTCACTTGTCTAATTTATTCTGTTTTTTTTACCAACACAGTTCATACCGAACCAAAAACCACACACACACACACACACACACACTCACCTTTCACATTTACTTTTCCTTCATAGAAATTAACCCCACTGTATTTCCCTCTCCAGGTAGCTCTCAGATGGATAAAAATAATGTTTCATTCTTCCTACATCCTAAACCACTTATCTGCCGTGGCCCCAACCTTCATATAAGCCAGTGCACATCGGTACGCTCGCACGTGCCTGCCATACGTCCTCCGCTGCCCGTGAACACATTTCCAAGGTCCATCTAGGAAGGATGCCGGCCCCGCTAACGCTAAACAAAACACTCAAGTCCATTTCAACGCGGAGGATCCGACGTGAGCGGGGGCCCGGTGACGTGCAGCACCGCGGGGCCCCTTCCTGTTTACGTCCCCACTCGCCCAACGGAGGATCAAATCAGATCTGCTCTGTGTTAGCGGACAGCTATGTTGTATTTCTTATAATATTCATCCATCTATACTTGAAATCAGACGTCAGGTAATATAATAACTGGCCCTTTGGTTACTTTAAACAGCCATTGATCCAAGTGATCCAATGGACTAAACGCACTACATCGTTCCATGTCCAGAGTACTTACCTTATTACCCAACTTACGTGGCTGTTAAACTGTTTCTAACCATTTTTGTGGTCTGGGTTTTTTGGGCGGGGCCTAAATCATGACTCGA
>NC_137207.1:7555670-7570670 GCF_960531495.2 Zeus faber
TCCTAAATCCCAAATCCTTTCCCTCATGTCACTCCATTCCAGTGATGCTTTGATCAGAGTGTGAAAAAAAAACAAAAAACGAATCAGATCTACTTTCATGTGGGGAAAAAAATATCTACGGGGATCTTTTATTTTTTTTGCAGAACTTGTGAGGCGCATTGAGCGCAAAACTTAACTCAGTGTTTTTTTGACAATATTTATATTATTTTTATTTTATAGTTATATCTGCCAGTGACAACCAATTAAATAAAACTCATGACTCCATTGGAGCGGCTCTGTGATGCCGCAAAAAGCTTTTAAAGAGGCCTAGCATTTGTGCATGACTGACCAGAACATTCACATACCCCACTCCCACATTCCGCCTCCCCTCTAACCACTGTATTTTTTGGGAGGAGGGGGAGGGGGGCAAGTCAGAAGCATTTTTAGCAGGCTTGTCTCCCCACATGTATAATCAGATGATGTTGGAGGCACTAAACAGAGCTGGGAGTCTCGGAGCTCGCACTCTGAGATGCGGGACATGGAGATAAAGAGGTGTGTGTTTGTGTGTGCGGAGGGTGGTGGAGGTAAAGGGGTGTGGGGGCGGAGAGGCACGAGGAAGGCAAGGCCGGAGGAAGCCGCTCTCGGTTGGAATCGCCTGCGGTCCAATTCCCCCTCGATACGCCGCTGCAGTCATGTTTTTTTGCAGGCGGTTTTAAGGCCGCTTTTCATTTGGAGCTCCGGTTCAAATTCAAAGCTATATTTTGTCAATTGCACATTTACCACACGGCAAGTGGTTGGGGTTTCCTCGAAAAACGAACGCGTGGTCAGCGGATCTCTCTCGATGAAGATGACAGCGTAAACGAACAAAGACGAGAATCCACAACTTGATAGACTCCCCCTCCCCGGTTCATCGTCAGATGGTTGATACTTCGCTTGGTATCAGCCGGCTTAGTTGATGCGACGTCACCATGTGAAGTGATTGGTTGGTCGGAAAAGACAGATCTACATATTATTGGCTAACGGTTGCCAACCGCTGACCTACAGCTGACCTACAGCTGACCTACAGCTGACCAACACCTCCATTGGCTTGTAATGACTTGAGCGTACAGAAGGCGTCAGTAAACACGAGATCGTTCGTCATCTGGCCAGAGCTTGATGCTGTTGAGGGAGCTGGATGAAAGGGCTGGGCGGGTGGGGGTGGGTGGTGGGGGTCGGGGTGGAGAGGGTGAAAGCATGTCCAGAAGGTGAAGGGATGGGGGGCTTGGGCGATGATAGATGGAAGTGTGAACTTTAATCAGAGCGATGCCCGCAGCGTTTTCAGGGCGCTAAACAGTCTAATCCGTCATGACACCCCGTCCTCCCCCTCTCGTGACCCCTCCCCCCCCCGACACCTCTCCTCACCCCTCGCCTTATCCACCCCCCCCCCCCCCCCCCCCGCCCCCGCCCCTTCACAGACCCGCTTCTGAAGTCGTCCCCCCCCCCCCTCGTTTTCCCGTTATTACATTTACATTGAGTCATTTAGCAGACGCTTTTATCCAAAGCGACTTACAAGGGAGAATAACATTCAAGCTACAGGTTATTGCCACTTAAACCTATACATTTTTCTCTGGATAGGAATCCAAACTCCAGTCGCCGTGCCGCTCACCGATACCACCGCCCGGCTCCAGCAGCAACCCCCCTCGAGGCCGAGCGGAGCAAAACAAGAGGTCAGCGTCGGGGTTTGGCTCACCTGCGTCTGATGCGCTATTGTTCCGTGTCAAATCCGATCTGCCCAGGCATCGTCAGACCACAGCATCCTTGAATGAAGTGCAGTGGAGGCCGACACCGGTCAAACATGGTCATACATTTCCCCTTTTTCAGCTTGTTATTTTGTTTTTGAGTTTTTATCGCTGAAGGATGAGTGTGCAACATGATTTAGGGAACACAGTGTACAGAAGGACTCTGCGGGGATAAGTAGTGCTGTTGGGCCGGGGGTTGTTGTTGTGCTTTTCATGTTTGTCCTTCAACATCGATGCACTTAAAATCCACCTCTCTCTCTCTTTCAGACGGGCATAGTTTATCCAATTCTATTAATGAGTCTTTTAAGGTTATAAAACACTAGAGACCCACCCTCAGTCAGGTAGATGCTGCCCTCCCCTGCCATCTCTTGTGTGCGTTAACTCTGTCTCCATCCATCCATTCATCTGTCACTTTTCTTTACCATCTGAACCTTTGGGTGATCCTGTCCTGCTCTCTTCACTGCTCTCATCGCATCAAATAAATATGTATATAATATAATATATCAATTTGGGTCACAAACTCCGGCTCGTTCCCTCCAATTGCCCGCCTTGCGCCGCAACCAAGCTTTGGTAAACCCAGCCAATAGCATGGTTGGGTGGTATTTGCCACCTTCACATCCACAGAACTCTAGTGATTTGTGGTGCGTCTCGGTTTTTAAAAAAAAAGGCTTTACATTACATTACATTACATTTAGCAGACGCTTTTACCCAAAGCGACTTACAATTATTCAAACACCGACGGACGCAGCCACCAGGAGCAATTAGGGGTCTAAGTGTCTTGCTCAAGGACACTACAGCATGCTAGCAGGAGGAGCCTGGGATCCAACCAGCAACCTTTAGATTACTAGACGACCAGCTCTACCTCCTGAGCTACCGTCCCGCCGAGGTGTCCCAGGCTTGTTCCCCTTGTTGCGAGGTGCGCCACATCCCAAACACAGGGGCAGCAAAATGCTAAATTCTGAAATTTTGGTATGACTTGCAGGTGCTGCAGACCGACTAAGAGCATACTGGGAGATCTGCGGGTGCCGATAATGCAGGACAAGACAAGCTTGTCAGTGCCATGGAGAAGCTGAAAGAGATGAGGCAAGATGGATTAAGAGAGGGAGGGAGAGAGAGAGAGAGGGAGAGAGAGAGAGAGAAGGCTGGGGGGTGGATCTGCCCTGACAAAACAGGGTCCAGACAACCCCACCCAAACCCACACAAACATAATAATGCACACTTCAAACAGGTCATTCAAAGGGAGTGAGTGAGAGAGGTGCGAAAAAAGTGAAAACCCGAGATAAGCAGAAAGGGAGAGAGAGAGAGAGAGAGAGAGAGAGAGAGAGAGAGAGAGCGAAAGAGAGAGAGAGAGAAAGGAAAAGGTTCTCAGTAAAGACGGAACGTGTGCGGAATGAAAACAGGAAGTGAGAGATGGAGATGACAAGTCGGAGGAAATGAGATGCAGAGAGATAGATGGAGAACGATAGAGAAGTATGACCAGGTGTGAAGAGGAAGGGGAAAGGGGTGTGGGGGTGTTGGGGAGGTGAGAAAAAAAAACAGAGGCGTGAGGATAATTCCCCTTTATTTCCATTCCCCACACACAGACACACACACACACACACACACACACACACACACACACACACACACACACACACACACACACACACACACACACACACACCCACACACACACACACACACACACATCAAACTCGCTCCACATTTGCACAAAACTTTCATTACCGCCAATTTGGGCAGGGAGCCGCGGGGCTGGGCCATTAGGACGTGCCAGCATCAATCAGCGTAATCCCCCCCTCCCAGAACGGCCAATCACAGCTCTCCGACACTCACTCAAATCTGTCGCCCGTCGCCTAGCATCAACCACACACACACACACACACACACACACACACACACACACACACACACACACACACACACACACACACACACACACACACACACACACACACACACACACACACACACACACACGACTGGAGATTGGATAGGTGTCCATACCCCCACCTCCCCAACACTTCAACCAACCAATGAACCAACACCCACTACACTGACAAATCTCTCCCAGGGAGGACAGCGTGGCTGGGAGTTGGGGTGTGAGGAGAGAGAGGGGGGTGGTGGGGGTGAAAGAAGAGGTTTGGGTATCGAGAGAAAGCTTCCAGCTCAGATGGAGGAAAGGATCTGATCCTCATCTGGTTTGATTTATACATCCTGCAGATCTGGCGTGTGGGACACTAGTGTGTGTACGGATGCACACACGCACACACGCACCCACGCACGCACGCATGCACACACACTATTTCTGTCTTTTTTACACAAAGACAACCCTTGCATTCACCCTCACTCAATCCTTAAATAAATACCTAATAACACATTTTCACAGGCACACACACACACACACACACACACACACACACACACACACACACACACACACACACACACACACACATACACATACGGTGCAGGCTCCACTCCAGACTGCAATGTTATTTGACGTCAGTCAAAACAACAGAAAAACACAGGGTAGCACAACACCACACATATAATGATAACACAAGCACATTATCATAACACACGCGCTCATGCACCCCTCACCCCGCCCCACACATGCACAAGCACACTGTGAGGTGAGGAACAAGAGGCGTGTGTCACCCTGTCTCCCGCTCCCGTACACACTCGGTCACAGCCGCTGGCAGATAAGAGTTGTGATGGATGGCCTTACGCGCCCGAGAGGTGAGGCAGCGAGAAGGTGATTAGCCTGTAGGATTTATAGTTATGGCCTGTCTTATTAAAGAACACTGGGCGAAGCAGGCTTGTCTGTCTGCATGTCTGTGTGACTATCTGTCCGTGTGACTGTCTGTGTGACTTTCTGACTGTCTATCTGACAGTGTCCGTCTGTGTATCTATCTGACAGTCTGTGTATCTGCCTGACTGTGTGTCTGACTGTCTCTGTGACGGTTAATCTGTCTGACTGTCTGTCTCTGTGACTGTCTGACTGTCCATCTCTGTGACTGTCTATCTGTCTGTCTGACTGTATGTCTATCTGACTGTCTGTCTGTGACTGTCTGTGCGTCCGACTGTGTGAATGTTTGTCTGACTGTCCGCCTGACTGACTGTCTCTGTGATTGTCTGCCTGCCTACCTGTCTGTCTTCCTGTCCATCTGCCTGCCTGTCTGACTATCTGTCTGTCTGCATGACTGCAGACTGCCGGTATGCAAGAATAGCAGCTACATTTTCTAACAGGCGGTGGAGACTAAATATATTTTCACTCTCTTCTCACAGTATGTATTGATGTTTTCGTTATTGTCATTTAAAACAGATCTAAAACAAATTATTTGCATAAATGTTTAATGCAAAATGTATACTTCACACCAATAAACCTACTTTAAATGGAATCCAATTGTATGTCTGTCATTCTGTAACAGTCCGTAATGAAATGGATATTGATACTTAAGTCTGTGTGTGTCTGTGTATGTGTGTGTGTGTGTGTGTGTGTGTGTGTGTGTGTGTGTGTGTGTGTGGAACATAAACATGTCGAAGCAGGACGTGATTTGTTTCCTTTACCACCTTCTATCCCTCTCACTCTTTCCACCCCTCCATCCCTGCAGCACAACATGGCGGTTGCACAGTGGTTTCACACAAGGAAACGGAGAGGGAAGCGGTGTACGCTTTGCATCTGTGTATGTATGTGTGAGTATGTGTGTGTGTGTGTGTGTGTGTGTGCGTGGGTGTGTATTAATATTTATATATAATATTCCATTCCACTTTTAATCGACCCCCTTACATAGTATGATCATTTAAGAGTTGACAAGTGTTCTGGATGTGCTGACTCCATTAAATAATAGAGTCTGAGCTCAAGGTTTTTGATTGACAGGCATTTCATGTTGTAGTTAAGTTGTTTTTTTTGCAAGTACACACCCTTGTAGACTATAAGTTCCTGGATGGATTTGAAAAAAAGCGGTAAAATAACATTTCCTCCATCAAGCGTTTCCCTAGCAGTCAAGGAGTCACACAATAGCAGTAACAATTATGGAAGATTTCTCTGGACATTTTAACATTGATTCAGGTGAACAGACATGGCCAAATTTAGATTAAATTGTTACAGAAGGTCTGTAATTTTACAGACAGGTGAATTCAGAACGAAAAGTACATTTCTGACAAATAAAAACAGCCAAGTCATGACTACGGTAACGGAATAAAATATGAACACCCAATGTAGCTTTAATACCTTTGATCAACGCCGACAATATCGACGTGGGTGTTGCTGCTTCGGCTCCCTGGCTTTCTTCGCCGTCTGATGCTGATTTACGGCCGTACAAGCCGCTCGTTGTGGTTTAATCGCTCTTAATGGGTCCTGACTGGCAGCGCATGGGGAGATGACTCTAATCAGTGCAGTCCGGACAGTTGAGTTTAGCCACACACTCACACTCCCTCTCTCGGGGGATGGAGGGAAGGGGGACGGGACCGTTTTCCTGACCTTTAACCCTTAAAAATGCGGGGATTTCCCTGTCAGGTGTTAAAGGAGCATCTGCACTCCAAGGTTTCAGACCGTGTATTGTGAGAATGTGAAAATGTGTATTCTGGACTGTTGTCTGCTTTCCCCGCAGTGCCCAGTGGCGTGGTGAATGGGAGGTGAGGCGGTGCCGACCCTACCGGTTTACACACAGTGGGGATTGTGTCCACTGGGTATGGGGGTTTCAATCAAGAGACCATCCAGCGGAAAATAAATGACACTCCCTTCACTCCCCCCACCGTCAACGACACAATATTACTCGGAAACCAAAGGTCCATCTTGACGCTGCGTTCTTGAGAATAGGATTTCGAAACTGACTGTTAAAATCGTGGAAGGAGAAATCAAATAGAACTGCAGCGAACTACACGTGAGGCCCGTTCAAGCAAGACCTCACATGGATCATCGCCTCTATTCTTCCAACAAAGGAAAGCAGTGGTTGTAGTGGGCAGCTCCTGATGGCCAACTGTACACAGGGGTGAAATAAATATATAAGAAATATATTGAGGTCGAGGATATTATAACGATACAAGTGGTTCCTTTGGGGTTCCTAAGGGGTTCCTTTGGCGAAGTTGCCAAAGGGTTTATAGGGGCCTACAAACTCGTTGATGCATTTTAGGACTCTCATCAAAATTCCACTGTCAGAGCCGTCAAGTGAACTATAGTTTGCGAAACCTCAAAGTTACCGTTTCATTTTTGTTGCGTGACTATTGGTATTGGTGTTAATAATGGTACAATCTATATCACTGGTTACAGATAGATAGATAGATAGATAGATAGATAGATAGATAGATAGATAGATAGATAGATAGATAGATAGATAGATAGATAGATAGATAGATAGATAGATAGATGGATAGAACAAATGTGAAGTATTTCAAATAAATATCTTAATTCGATCCACAGGACAAAGGAAAACTGACTTTTCATCAGTCATGCAAGTCAAAGGGGTTGCCAACATTGTCATTCAAGGATTCACTACCACAGCTCCTCAAGCAACTACTGTAATACCACACAGCCAAAAGAGGGTGGGAAAAGAGTCTTTACAGTCGTCTAACACACACACACACGCGCTCGCGCTGTAGCCAACGCAAGGTAACCGCACGGGCACTCACCACGCCAACTGTGGTCTGAGCAGGGGCCCTCTCCAATGCTATAAATACTGGGGCAAGATGGCAGCAGATTGATCTGCCTGTTTCATTACCAACACCATCAACACTATTTCTGGCACCGAGGACTTGAGGCCAAAATACTGGCGGAAGGCATGGCAAATCGCAATTTATCATTTAACATCGCTGCATCTCTATGAAAACTGGAGCCCCGTGTGTGTCTCTGCGTGGGCGTATGTGTCCAGAGAGAATTTTATGACTGATCAGACACCCTGTCAGTTGACGCAAAACGCACCGATGGCCTCGCACATTTATGTCCAGGTCGAACAGAAAATCCACCAGCCCCTTACTGGTTACAGACCAGTTTGAAACCAACTACAGCGGGGCATCGACAAGATGGCCTGTCCAAGGAAGTTCACTTAAGAGGGACCTCTGTGTATCTAGGTGCGCGCGTGTGTGAGTCTACCTGCGCTTGCACCACTAGCCTTCTTTGTTCTGTCGAATGACAGAGTGCTGGGTTGGCAGACAAACTGGCTCCTGCAGAGAGAGAGAAAGAGAAGAGAAGAGCGACAGAGAGGTAGGCGCAGATAACGGAGGAGAGGATATTAACTTAAATGAAAGTTTATTAGCTGTATCAGTCAGGCTCAGTTCAATAGGGTCGTTAAGCAGGAGGGGGCTGGGAGTTGGCAATAGTGTTAGTGTGTGTCTGGAGTGTGTGTGTGTGTGTGAGTGTGTGTGTGTGTGGGGGGGGGGGATGATACTTGCCTCAGGCTTTCTGTCTATCCCATCCATCTACTACCCCCATCCCTCCATCTCACCCCATCCCTTAAGTTTGTTATGGGTTCCGTGTGTGTCGATCTATGTGTCTATGTGTGTGCATATCATCTTGTGTGGGGATGTGTATGAGTTTACATTTGCATCTGTGTGTGTGTGTGTGTGTGTGTGTGTGTGTGTGTGTGTGTGTGTGTGTGTGTGTGTGTGTGTGTGTGTGTGTGTGTGTGTGTGTGTGTGTGAGAGAGAGAGCCTCAAATTCTCTGCGCTGTACTACACATCACAGGATGACATTTGGGACCACAGTGTTAGCTCCAGCACACACACACACACACACACCACACAGGCACACGCACACACACACACACACACACCCACACACACACACACACACACACACATAGCACACACACACAGACACAAACACACACACACACAAAACGCGTACACTGTTGAAAATACTATTACACATATTAGGTCGGGCTTTACTGAAGAATTTATTACGACGCCAAGGACCAGATCAATATAGAACACAGGATGTGAATTAATTTTATATCTAGCGGTTTCACCATGCTGTCAGATTAAGGACAGTGCGTCACTGTAGCATGATGTCAGTCCGCGGTGACCCAAAAGATGGCCGCCCCTTGCGTCACCCCGGTAACGTCAGGGGACGAAACCATCGTCTGCCTGTGTCCTTCAAACGTGTAAGTGACGGAGTGGGAGGGAGAGGGGAAGGAGCATGGCTTGGGGAAAAAGTGGGGGTTGAATGGAGAGAGACAGATAGGAAAAGCAAGAGAAAGCGAGAGGGGAGGTGGGAGAGAGAGAGAGAGGGAGAGAGAGAAAGAGAAAAAGAGAGTGGTTGAACAAAGAGAAAAAGAAGAGAAGTTCCATTATTTATCTGTTCTGGCGCTTGGCATCTTTTCGTCTGATGGCAAGCTGAGCCACTAATGTCCATTGTGTCTGGTTGGGCTGTGTGTGTGTGTGCTTGTGTGTGTGTGTGTGTGTGTGTGTGTGTGTGTGTGTGTGTGTGTGTGTGTGTGTGTGTGTGTGTGTGTGTGTGTGTGTGTGTGTGTGTGTGTGTGCGTGTGTGTGTGTCCATTAGGGCTGTATGGCTTTGTTATGTTATGTCAGTATGAAACTTATATCTTCCAGCGGGGTAGCTATGCACATCCATCAACACGTGTGAATATGATAATTTGGGTTCTGTGGGTGTGTGTGTGTGTGTGTGTGTGTGTGTGTGTGTGTGTGTGTGTGTGTGTGTGTGTGTGTGTGTGTGTGTGTGTGTGTACTCTCTCCGCAGACAGGCCTCGCCAAAGCCAAAGCGACCCAGCTGGATAATGAGATCCATTATGATTTACGTGCCAAGAGGACAGGCAGACAGAACAAAGGCGCGCACGCACGCTCACACACACACACACACACACACACACACACGTCCACACACACACACACGCACACACACACACACACTAACACAAGATCATGCGCATACGCACAGACACCCAGTCTCTATCCTGAATGTGTGTGTCTGTGTGGTATGTCTGAAATGTGTGTAACGCTACTGTACTTTGAGGTCCCACTGTTTCATATTTCAGTTTTATTTCTGTTTGTGTGCGTGTGTGTGCGGGCGCAGGGAGGTGGTAAGGTAGTGACGGCTCTCTATCTCATAGAAAATAAAAAAAATCGAACTTTAGTATCTCACTTTATTAATATTAGCTGCACGCTGCATTCCAATGCTAAACTTAATTGTGGCGACATAAAAGGAGGAGCTAAAATTCAAAAATCCAAATCCAAGATACCTTTTTGTTGCATTTCCAGTCAGAAAAAGGCTGCTTTTGTGTTTCCACACAACATCCAAAGCTTCTTCTTAAGCACATTCTCACTGAACTGGAACATGAAATGACGCAGAATATTATATTCACAGTCTACAAGGGGCAGAGAAGTTAGGCATGACTTTCTTTATAATCCAATGTTCACTGGCCACTGGTGGCCCACAGGCCAAATATGGCCCATCGCCCTCAAAATAAATTAAATCAACCTTGCATCAAATAACCTTGATGACAAATATCATTCAGATAAAAAGGTAAGACCACCAGAACAATTTGATTTCATGACATTGTTGGCTGCTTATTCAAGTCATATACTGTAGAATTATAGTTGCGACCTCTTTAATTTCTAGCTTTCTGGTCATTATACAGTATATGATAGGACTTGTAACCAGATAGCTAATGATGAACAGATTAAGCAATTTTAATATCCCAGATATTCATTTTTTAGTGTGAATGAGACACAGAAAGTGCGTCTCCTGTGACCTGTGAGTTCATGTATTCAACTATTTATTTTTCGGTTCTGCTTATAACTTTAATATTAAAGCTCTTGCTGTGTACAGTATATTTTATACACACTTACAACACATGGACAAAAAGAGAGATATAAAAGACATTTTAAAAAAATACTTTGTACCTTTTCCAGGTTTATTTGATTGTTTATTGTTCATTTTTAGGTTTCTATTTATTATTTATCATTAGGTAAATATATCTTGCCATATTTTTCTTTCTATTTGTAGGTTTGTTGGTAGGTTTACTTTATTGTTTATTCTTAAGGGTGAGGGTTGGTTCATTCTTAGGTTTATCGCCTATTGCCATTTTATTTTTTTCTATTTTATTCTTTAAAATTTTTATGATTGCCTATTTTTATGTGATCTGGGAATGAATAATGTACCTACAATATCTATCTATCCATCCATCCATCTATGTACCCCATCTATGATTCTTCTTCTTTCACTGTATCTACCTATATTTTTCTATCGATCTATCTATATATATCTATCTATCTCTAAATGCTGATTGCTATGATATAGATATTATAGATATTTGTACAAGTTTGCCCGCTGCATCACTGCTGCATGACCTCATGTCACCTCTGGACAGAAAAGGCATTGATTGGCCGGAGTCCAGCTTCAGCCACCGACCCCTGATGTGACGGCATTTCTTCTAACGGCGTCGACCAAATGGTGGACATCACCGCACCGCAGTGGGGTAGCAAAGTGGCTGCCGATTAGAGCCGTTTGTGTAACAAAGTTGAAAGACGACAATTAGAAAAGTGTTACAGCGAGTGTTTATGATGTGCTGTGGCTGTGAGTGGGAGCGGGCGTAGAGGAAGATCAGCACAAAGCCGCATTGTGAAAGAGACAAACACACACACACACACACACACACACACACACACACCCACGCAGACTTTTATAGACCAATTAACGTGTAATGTACATTCAGTTCTTCTCGGAGATCTGCCATTTTTCTCTCCACTAGCTGTGCGCTTGCGCACACACACACACACACACACACACACACACACACACACACACACACACACACACACACACACACACACAGTGTGAGTGGGCTTCAGTGGACAATGAAGGGTTTCTCCAAGAGTGCTCCATGGAGTATTGAGTGACGCCAACTCAATTAGCGATCTAAATACCAAGACCAGGGTGGTGGTGGTGTGTGTGTGTGTGTGTGTGTGTGTGTGGGGGGGGGGGGGGTAGAGGTGGGGGGGGGGGGGTCGGGGGGGGTAGTGAAGGAGGAGAGGGGGAGTTTACTACTGATGGCACCCTGAGAGAGGAGGATGGGAGTGAGAGACAAAATGACGACAAACAGACAGACTGGCACAACAAAGGACTCTTAACCTCGGGATCGGGACCCATGGGGGGGGCGTGAAGTTATTTTTAGGGGGTCTTAGGAGGGTTCTAAAATAATAGGGTTGAAATAAAAAATAGAGCATACAAGAATTTTATGGGGGGTTTTTTCAGGGTTTTTTCGCCTCAATCTGATATTCCAGAGAGTTCAAATAGTTCAGTTGTTCTTTCAACAACCCTAACCTTACCCTAACCCAAAACCCCCTAACCCTGCTGCCTGTGCACCCTCCCCAAATGGGATCCCATGCAAAACATGACCCGATTACCTAACCTAAACCTAAACCACATATTTAATTGTTTTGAGGTTACATAAATCACCATGCCAGATACTGTGTCAAAGTCATCGTAACCAGCTTTTCTCTATCCCTCCACTTGGGGGTGTCTGCCTGGCACAAAGGGGTTCCAGCTCCAAAAAGGTTCCGATTCGGATCCCCGGACACATGTGCATGTGGAAATAGAACGAGGAGGGAAATGGACAGGGACAGTATAAAGGGTTGTCTGTAACAGACAGCCAGTCAGCGAGAGAGACACCCTGAGCATGATCTCCATCGCGCACGGACGCACGTACGCACGCACTCACACCATGGAGGAATGCATTTCCATCATTAAATAGGATCAACTCTACTGTCCTTGAGCCAACATTCAGTCAACCATGATTCCCTTCTGTGAGGATGTACATATTACACACACACACACACACACACACACACACACACACACACACACACACAAGCTTGAAAGTGATTTCCCAGGGTGAATGGGGTTAAATGACGATGGTTGACATCAAAGAGTGAGCCCGGCCCTGCTAACACCAAATCCATAAGCCTGGTCACCTGATCCAGGCTCAGCTCACGGACACACAAATCTACTTTCACTGAACTTAGATAGCTGTGTCCATACAGTCACAAAAAAAGGCAAAATATGAAATAATAAATATTATTAATATCATGAAAAGAGGGCTTCGCTATTTTTCATTCCCGGGCCATATTTAAATGTCGGTTTCCGTCATTTACAACTGTTCTTTGCAACAACCTCGCTGTACACTGTACTATTGAGGAACTTGGTGAGTTGACCGTAGTGTCATCATGTGATGCACGCTAGCAGCCAAATAACTACTGGAGAGTACACCCATGAGGACAACAGAGGGCCCCAGATCCTCCATCCGCCACAACACTCTCCACATTTACATTTTGCCAACAAACCTACTCCAAAGAAAACAACATCTTTCCCATCCCGCTTTGATTATCACCTCCACCTGGTTTGCATTGGCTGGGAGGGGTCGCGGCGGGGGGCCCGGTCAGAGGAAATTGGGTCGTTCTGTGCGAGTTTAATGCCCATGTGCGGTTTCTGGGACGGAGCGGTGCGCTGGGGGGGTATGTCCCCAAACGCCGGGGAAGTTGCCGCGGTAACAGCTGCGGCGACGAATGCAATAAGTGACACCCTTTCTCAATTACCATCTGCCGTTAAACGGAGCTGCTTTACCCTGTGACGCGGCGTGAGGGTGGGGTTCTCCTAAGTCCATGTTTATTGTGAGGGTGTGTGAGGGATGCACCGATTTATCGGCTCTACACCGGTATCGGCCGATATCCGCCTTGTTGACTGCCATCGGCCTATCAGCAAATAAGATGACATTCACTGATGGCAGTGGCCAATGGTTATCCAGTGTTTCTCAGTGGGAGCTGACGGTTGTTTAGGTGGTAGTTGAAACAGCTGGTTGCTCGTGTTTATTGCTCTCGTCTTAGAAAATATTTCAACGTGACTGGTGTAAAGAAAGTTCCACAGGTAACAAAATATGTCCACAATGAAATCTTCTTTAACAATAGTAAATCTAAAGTTAAGTAATAATTCATTAAATAACACAATTATAACTACGGTAAGAAAACTGTGTTGCTCCGTCTCTAAAACACAAAAACACAGACTCCCCCGGCCCATTAAGGGAGAAAGATGACTCAAAGAGCGGAGCGTGTTTTTAGCACGAGCGACGTAAGCTAAACCCTCTTAGTGTGTACGTGAGGAAGTACGGAGTGACAAGAAGGACAAAAAGGGTCAAATCACAGCTTGGTCTAGGGAAACTGCAGAGAGAAAAGGGTAAAAGTGCAATGACTTTGTATTTGGAATAACGGAACCAAGGGAAGGAATAAAAATGGCTTCCTAAGCTCTTCTGTTGTAAACATCATTACAAGTACAGTTTTTAACCCGTGTTATTTATGTAAATATCATTTATACATGTAAAATTAATGTAAACACTTGAATGTATAACACCTACATGTCTAAGGTGCTTTGCTCCTACACCACAAATAGACTTCACTTGGGCGGGCCGCCAAAATATATTTGGCAACCCATTTTAGCATTTTTATTTTTTATATTTTTATCCGTCTGAGAGAACGACGCCATCCGCAAACGATCGTGAGAAAACACGGGCACGGCTCTCAGCAGCGCTCCAAGCAGTTAGTGATGCTGCGTTCATTGGACCTTGGAAAAACATCAGTATCGGTATTTGCCCAGAATTTCACAATCAGTGCATCCGTAGTATGTGTATGTGTGTCCTCAAGTGGCCAATCTCTGCTAATGAAATGGAATGTGAGAACAATCACCGATCAGAGAACTTCCCATCTCCACCGATGGGGGCTGGATACAGCAAAGGAAAAGCGTAGGGTCAGTGTGTGGGTGCATTTAAGGGTTTTCCATTTGGCAAGCCTTGACGATTTTCATTGGTTTTATATCGGGCTAAATAACTAGCAATTCCACGCTTTGATATTCTATGATCCTATTGGTTGAAGTTGTAGAAGGTGGTCTTCTGATGGCTAAGTGAAACAGGTCTTCCATGTTCTGATCACTGGGAATGGCCGACCGACCTGCTCTGGAAAACCTGTCCGGTGGCCTAATTGTTACACTGTGTGAATGGCACGTGCGTCCAGTTATAACCATATCAGCGTGGAGTGAGGAGTTATTGAAAGAGTAAAAATTGAATTTGCCTTGAGATAAGTCTAAAAATACAATGGCCGTGGGATCGAGTAACTTTCATATGTCAACAAAAGAAATGACCGGTTTAAGGTTGTGGTTGAGTTGAGTTGAGAATCATTTTCATGAAGCCACTCATGAAATTTGCCCATTTCTCTTTCTCAGAAACATGTGGGATCGGCTCAC
>NC_137207.1:7574643-7579643 GCF_960531495.2 Zeus faber
TCTATTGATCTCTCTCGCTCGCTCGCGCTCTCTCTTAATAATATGAATATGTTTCCTTATCTTGACATACAGTATTTTCCAAGGACACTCTATTTATCCATCAAAAGGACGCACCGACGACAGGGCGCGCAGTTACGTGTGTGTGTGCGTGTATGTCAGTGTAACCTTCATCAACACAATCAGTTATTTTTGTGAAACACTGCCAAATGGAATGTTTTGTTGAGGCATTTATCGATCAATTTATGTATCCATGTAAACAGCTACAGAACTATAACTCCAGCAGTGCAGATGCCCCCCCCCCCCCCACACACACACACACACACACACACACACCCACACACAGTTTTTTTATTCCAGGAGAGAATGGACGATTGGATATTGTTTTCTTGACACCATCGTCGGGCAATTCCATCCAAAACTGAGCGCATAAAGAAAATAACATCAGAAAAGTAAAGAGAAAAAACACACTAAAATATCACATCAGCACGATACAATTAGAGACAAATTATAGCGTACGGTCTGACAGATATGAAGGGAAACAACAACTAAATAAGAACGCATGCCATTGGAATCGGAATCGGACACAGGCTTCAGGTCAGATACTTGCCACCAAAACAGACTGGCCCCTACACGAGAACATAAAGGTAAACATAGAACGGTAGAACAACAGAAGATGGGGGTGGGGCCAGTAATTGCACTAATGCAAGACACTAACCCCCTAACTGCTTCCGATGAGCCTTGCATGGCCGCCTCCATCTGCATACGGATCAGTTGTAACTCAATGACGTACTGTAATATGTGATGGAGAACAAAGTGCTCATTACGGAACGCTGAGCCATTCAGAAGCTCTCTGAGAATTTGGAGCCGTCAAAATAGGGTTCTGCACCCAAAATACGTGACGGGGGTTCAGATGGCAGCTTTCCCAACGCATCACACCCATCAATTGGGTCATATTGTGCTGCTGCTGTTTCTGCTGCTGCCGCTGCTGCAACGCCGGCTGTGTGCGCACGCATGCCATTTCAGGTGACCACATGGCCACACGGAAGTTGCGTAATGTTAACATAGCGGACAAAAGCTCGGAACTGAACAAGAGAAGAGAGCGCTTTTGATTGTTTATGATCGAGCATGAAAATGCACCAGCTCATGAGAGGGTTCATGCCAGCACAATAAAAGAGATGACTAACAGCACAGCTTCAGTGAATCCTAATAATATGCAGTCTCTTCCAACCCTGGGATGGATGGATGGACAGATAGATAGATATATTGTCTATACAGTACACAGCCACTTTCCATTTCTGGTTTTTAGTCGAAGCTACAGTATTATCGGAACAACATAAAAAAAAAGGGCTTTGATTGTGGCCAAAAATGAAATCCTGGTTTTGTTTCTGTGTGTGTGTGTGTGTGTGTGTGTGTGTGTGTGTGTGTGTGTGTGTGTGTGTGTGAGTGGGCCATCCAGTCCAGGGCCAGCCGACCCCCCAGCGGAAGACAAATGGTCCTGGCAGGGGGTCCAGAGCTGACAGTTGGGTGTCATGCGGTAATGGACACTGACATGCTGGGGTCAACCAAGCCAGTGAGACGGTCCAGGGGCCCATTCCAGCTCAGGACCCCCACCACCACCAGCACCATCGCCAGTACCGGCCCAGTAACCCAACACTAACCAAACAACAGTGGGCGCGCATACACCTACACCCACGTGTGTGTGTGTGTGCGCGTGCGTGCGTGCGTGCGTGCATGTGTGTGTGTAGGAGGCCACAAGCACACACACATATCTGCATAGCGCACTCTGGGGTGTATATACTAAGGGGTGAGTAAAGTTTTACTGCACACTAAAATAAGTGCAGCTATTCCCTATTTTTAGGCTCTTCCGCAACCCCCTCAAACGAAAATAAATCAGGCGCAAATTTTCCAATTACAACAGCAGAGCAGAATATGGCCGCTTGACTGTGTGTGTGTGTGTCGACCACACTGAGAAGAGCTGATATCATAGTTGGGAAGTAGAAAAAGGATCGCCACTGGAATTGCAATTATAGACGTTATCTTCCCGCTGAAAAGCAGAAACGCCGCATTGTCGAGAAATAATTTATGTATCTGGGCGGGGCGCAACTGTTTTCATGACATCACTGTGTGACATCTGAAAGGTTGTCATCAGGTCAGGCTCAGATTAAGTATTCTCTTTTCTCTGCACCCATTTATTCTTTCTCTTTGCTGTCATTGCGCGAAGTACTTATGAGTTGATAAGGATGTATTTCAGGATGGTAAACATGTACGGAATGTCTTCTGCTTCAGTTGAAAGTAAAAAGTTAAAATCAGTCACAGTTTTTCCTGGATGTTTGTCAGGGAATAAGGTAAGGCGTTGCTGTATCTCTAATGTAACCATGGATTTCTGGATAGACGGATTCCGGTACCCGTGTGAACCGTTACACTGTAACCACCACTGAACAATTCCAGGTTGAGAAAGTAAAAAGGTCTGTGCTGTGTTTTTGCTCCACTCATTCGATGAGCCGGCCGATTACACTTTAACTGTAAGTCGTGCTAGTGGTTTGTGCTAATCCATGTTCTGACAAGGCAACTCTTCGATCTCATTTCAAATGACCCTTGTTTATTTTGCATTGTTTGAATCTGGGCATCCGGGCTCTACTGCTCATCACTCCCGGCCAGGTGTACAGAAACAGGCATGCTTATAGAGCTATAAATCTAGGAGTGATGAGCTTGAACAGGTGGATGCAGGGGAGGTGGTGGGAGCGCAGAAACACAGAACGCAAAGCAGGCGGCACAGCAGGTAGAACAGTAGAGATTGGCTGCTTTAATAGGCTGGACCATAAGGGCGTGGAAGCGTGTGGCATAGCTGACAGAACTAGCTCCCCCAGCAACACCTCATTAGTTGCCGTTGGAAATACCGGGACGGACGTCCCACCAAACTGATGATCCAGGTCTATAATGTTTGGTAAAAGCCACTGATCTGATCGATGCTCGAGGCTTGGATTTGGATTGTGGTGGAGACGTGATATGGTCCATGTCTTATTTGTTGCTGCTGTGTGGAGCAGGAGAAACTGGAGGCAGCCAGAGTTTCCAGAGTGCCTGCTTGTTGTCGTTGATGTTAAGGAGCATCTTGCGTTCTCTAGGGACTTGGCAGCAGGAGGCTACTTCATACACTGTTTGTGACAGCTTGGCTGTAATAATGGAGCTTGGTGCGCGGCTAGTGCAAGTGGCACGCTCAGTCAAGTGTGAGACACACACACACACACACACACACACACACACACACACACACACACACACACACACTCTCTCTCCCCAACATCTATTGAGACCACTGAAATAGTGGGGCTGGGTATTGAGACAGTGAGAGTTAAATGGACAGAAGTGCAACATAAAGACATGGTAGAGACAAAGAGAGGTTGAGGAAATGAGATGTAAGTAGCCCATAATACTTTTATGATAGAAGAGAGGAGAAGAGAGGGGAAAGGAGAAGATGAGAGGGAAGGAGAGGAGGAGAAAGGAGAGGAGAGGAAAAAGCGACCTGGATAGCTTCCAAAAGAACAATGGCATGGTAGTGGTAAGTGGGGTTCAAAAGGAAAGGAATGGTAGGATGAAGGAGGAAGAGAGTTGGGGGAACACCTCGAGGCAACATCAGCAGTTATGCAACATATACGGTACATACACAAACTGTCAATGTGTGTGTGTATGTGTGTGTGTGTGTGTGTGTGTGTGTGTGTGTGTGTGTGTGTGTGTGGTAGAGGCAACGAGGAAGGACAAAAAAGACAAACAGCCTCCCGCCACCAAAAGAATTGTAGGGAACAGACATTCCTCAGAGGAGGACAGAGGGAGGGAGAGTACATTGGGTTCTGTGTACATGTTCATCATTGCTGAGTAGCAAGGGAGGAGTTTGTGTGTGTGTGTGTGTGTGTGTGTGTGTGTGTGTGTGTGTGTGTGTGTGTGTGTGTCTGTGTGTGCGCGCGCGTGTGTGTGTCCTACAAAATGACAAAAACCCTGTACTTCAACCTCCGGCACAATGGAGTCAACTGTTCCACCCAGGAAAGTGCAGGCTGGAGGGTGTTTGTTTGTGCCTACACTCCATGAGCACAGTGAGTAAATAAGCGCGTAAAAAAGACTGTGGGAAAAATCTGAGAGACCCAGCAGCCCGCTCTTTCGTCTACATATGAAACTTAGCTGCTTGAGTGACAGGACACAGGATACAGGCGCCCCCATGTCTCGTCTTGTTGGTCGAACCACCCCCACCTGGACCGCGCCCGGCCCGTCATTACCACTTTCGTTGCCCCGGCAACGGCATAAGTGCTGCACTCTTAGGCCTCGTACACACCTTGTCTTAGGATATTTCTGAAAACGCATTTCCCCATCTCAAAATCTCTTATGAAAATCTCTACGTCTACACGAGAAAGCAGCAAAACTATTTAAAACGCTCACATAAGCACACCTGGCCAGGCCAAAACTTGATGTCAAACACCAGAAAAAGAACATTAGGAGCATGCATATTGAGCTTCTTCATAATATTCATAGACAATACTGTATGGGCGCCATTGCTAAAGTTGTGGAGACTTTTAAAGGGACCACACATAAACAAACTGGTCGTTGGCCATCGCTCATAGGTCCCTGGCGCAAGTGGAGGGCGTGACATTTCAAGAAGCTACGTTTTACTCATCTACACGAATACATGGAAAACAGGGTTTCGAAAAATATCCACCCTGGGAGGCCTTTCCCAAAAGGCTCCACCTTCCAGTGACTTAAAATGCTGTTGGTGTGTGGACGGGAGGCCAAACCACAGAGAAAATACGACAATCTCAAAAATACCTGTCTTCGTGTGGACAGGGCCTCAATAACAGCGGGCAGAACGAAGGCACGTGGGTGAAGTCACTGGGGAGGGTAAATGTTATAGCTCGCCAACTTGATTAAATACATTCATGGTAATTGCACCACCGCAGGTTAATAATAGGGCTGTCAAACCCCATTGGTTTAAAACTAAATGTCGTGTATCAACACGG
>NC_137207.1:7584643-7639643 GCF_960531495.2 Zeus faber
TGTCAGAGTGAATTTGTTTATATGTTCCTGCTGCCAAGTTCCTGTCAGGAGGTGCCCCAGAGAGGAAGCGCAGGCTGCTCGCTATGCTTGTTACGCCCTCACTCACTCCCAGTGTATCTACGGCGCGCACGGCCGTGTTCCCGCTTCACACATCCAGCGGTGCGTGCATCCATATGGGGCGGTGTACTTGCTGTTCAACAAAAAAAAAATGAAAACTGTCTCGGAAATGGAAATGGCGCTTAAAAACCCTCACAATAAGCAACGGGGCTTAATTTGTTGAACCAAACAGTTTAACACCCATTTGCGGAAAATACCGAAAACGGCACGGAGCTATTAAAGCCAGTTTTTACAAGCGGGTCTCCATTGTGCAGTGAACCCCAGCTCCAATAAAATGCATACGGGTAAATACACAGACAGAACACTCACTGCTCATAGGCCAAGGCCCTGGAACTGCCTTTGTACAATCATCATGAGGGAAACAATTACACTGCTTTCTTAAGTAGTAAATGGAGGTATATGTTGCTGTTTGTTACAAGACCACTAAGTTTATTATCCTTATAGGATTTAATGGTATTAGTAGTTTTTGTAGTAATTATAGGTAGTTGTTTTATATTGTATATATATAGTGGTTGTATTAAATACTACTTACATGCTAATCGTGGTAGATGATTCATACAATTAAAAACAACGAATGGCCAAATTAATCCGAGAAACTGTTATAAAAGCTGAGCTGAGCTTCGGTCCCAGAATACTCCATTAAACTAGATTTAGGACCTGCTGAGGGCCTCCGCTTCTGCTTTTCCGATTGAAAATATTCGGAGACTTTGAGGCCCCGGAGAGACGCCGCGCTCCGGTCTCTGTCCGGTGCTTCGGCTCCGGCCAGAGTGGGAGGCTCCGCGGGTCTCGGTCAGAATGCACCGGGGGATCGCAGCCACGGCCTCACGTTGAGCTCTGGTCCGCGTGCACACCGCACACATCACTGCTCATTTCGTGAGTCATGGGCCGTGTAGTATGGGGGAGGCACTGCAGTTAGGCAAGGTCACTGCGTAGTAGGGCAGAGAGAGGGAGAGCGGGAGCGAGCGAGAGCCAGACAGCAAGAGAGAAAAGAAAAGGAAAGAGAGAAAAGAAGGCCTCCCTCGTGTAGATTGAGTGTGGCTTGCAGCACTTTGTTCGACTATTACCAGCGTCCACTCTGCACGTGTATTCGGTTTCTTATTGTGTGTGTGTGTGTGTGTGTGTGTGTGTGTGTGTGTGTGTGTGTGTGCGCGTGTGCGTGTGTGCGCGCGTGTGTGTGTGTGTGTGTGTGTGTGTGTGTGTGTGTGTGTGTGCGTGTGTGTGTGTGTGTGCCTGTTCACATGCGCTTGTGTGAGTGCATGGAGGAAGGCAAGGTTACACGGGGCAAGGGGAACAGGCGTGGAACCGCTGGCAGGCGAGACAGAGGAAGAGAGAGAGAGCGGGCAAAAAGGGAAGAACAAAAGATGGAAGCGCGGATGGGAAGATGTCGGAGTCTGTGTGTGTGTGTGTGTGTGTGTGTGTGTGCGTGTGTGTGTGGTGGGGGAGGTGGGTGAGAGTAAAAACAGGAAGTAATCTATGCCAGGGAGAACGCAGGGCCACACCTCCCTGTCACGTGGGAGGGGCACAAACCATTCTGCTATTCAGGAATCAGGCTGGACCCTTCCAGCAGGGAAAACATCCTGTTCTACTCGAGCATGCTGGGAAGGGAGGCCCCAGGGAGCATGATAGGAGAATTTGTAGTTACAAATTCATGAGATAGATCCTGCAATGGCCAATATACGGATTACAACATTTGCTACAGTAAAATGTATATTGCAAGGTTATTGGACAGCTTTTGACTTTTAAGCGTTATTTTTGGGGTTTCGCAAGAGCCAGCGTTGAACGATGGGCGGGGGGGAGAAAAATGATGGCTGGAAGGAGACATACAGCAAGGCTAACTGAGTCAAGAGCAGCTTTGACAGCACATTGCTACTGTATTTACCTCTCAGCCCACAATGCCGTGCTTATTAGCTAGGCATTGACAGCATCAGCCAGTGGGGAGGGGTTTTGTCCTTGTAGCGGGCTATAGCTTAAATCTCACATAGAGATGGCATTCAGGGATGAGTGATAAAGAGCTGCTGAAGGAGTTGTTCATTGAATCCCCCCGTATATCACCATGAGCGTCTCGAGGCACTTTCACAACCCTGGAAGTATAAAACTGTATCTCATGCATTTTAACAACTTTCACAAGACTCGGTAAAGAGCCCTTCAAGAGCTCAATATTCCTTAATGTGCTAAATTCATTGGCACAAGAGCAAAGACAAGTAAAGGGTTGTACAAAACAGTCACAATTTCAGGTGCAGACAAACAACTGCGTCTGATGGTAAAAAAGTCGCCCAATAAATAAAAGACAAAAAAGACGGGAAAGATATAGAAATCCTCATTGCCTGCTAACAACCATGCACAAAAAAAACAATTTCTACCTCCCTGAAGTTTCCATGTGCAGATGTATAAGAACAAGGAAAACATACAGGAGTCCCTTTCTGTAGGAGGTAGAGAGAGAGAGAGAGAGAGAGAGAGAGAGAGAGAGAGAGAGAGAGAGAGAGAGAGAGAGAGCGAGCAGGCTCTCTCTGCTACCTACCACACACAGTGTGAATCATTAAAGGCATGTGTTCCACATCAGCAGCCAGGGCCTCGTCCCAAACCCTCTTATGAGACTGAAGCTGAATTATGACGGGGTGGGGGGGTTGGTGGGGTGGGGCGGGGCAGGGACGGGGGGTGTTGCTGCCCCACACACTAAAAAAAACTTTAAAAAATAAAGAGAGCGATGACAAAATGGAGAGAAGAGATACTGACTGACAAAATGGTTCTCTCTGTATATCTCCCACAGTCCACTTGGCTGCATGACAGTGTTGCAATAAAGTACTGTTGTAAGGTTACACTCAGAATAAACATATATATTATAGTCATTTATTACTAACACTGACTCACACCTGACAGTTGAAAACAGTTTCAATTGACTCAAAGTTACTCAGACTGCTTGAATCTTAGTAATTTAGCTAGTTAGTTAAATTTAATGGTTAGTGTCAAGAAAAGTCACAGTGTATGGTGACGTGGGTACCAAAGTGAGATTGTGAAGATGGAGGGAGTGCAAATAGTGCAGAGAAAGCTGACACCACCTGAAGTATGAAGTTGATAATTGAGTCAAATTGACTCAGTTGTAACAAAAGGTGCTTTCGCAGCGCAGGAACTTTTTCATAGTTCAAAGAACTTTTTGGTTTGTGTCCGCACTGCAGGAACTAGGAACAATTGTAGTTCTTCGAACTCCGTTTTGAGGGACCTTTTTAGCTCCTACTCCAGGAGAGTTCAAATAAATTGTATTTTTAGTGTAGCTGCATTTATTTTATTTTCCGACATTAATTGAATGAATTAACGTGCCCCTCGTAATTCCCGTGCTGTGTCCCTATAGGTGCCCGTGCCTCACAAAAGTCAGAACTAACTTTTAAATAACAGATTGCTTATTTGCCTCAAATTTGTTCAGAAACAGATTTTAGTGGACTGATACGGTGAAATAAGTGATAGTTACGGAGTAAATACGACACGGAACACGGAAGTCGTGCTGAAACACCATTGGCTTACGTCACTTACACAACGCCTCAAGACTCAATTGACCTTCAGTTGATACTGAGTTGAACATCACATCGGTACCTATTGTGACGACAGTATTGTCTCTGTTGTTAATGATCAATGGTTCCTTGACACGTCGACTTATGGCAGTAAAACCACAATAGATAGCTGTGTCAATACTATCACAATGTGTTGAGGGCATATTGAATTGAACCCTTATATCATGGCACATATCACGAGGGCTGCCATTAACCAAAATTTTGCGAAACAATTCATCTGGAAAACATTTGTTCCATTATTCGATGACTCAACGTGATCAATCAAACCTTATACCACACAATGACGTGAAGTCAAAAGGCATCTTGAAATTGTCTAAAACATAACATTTTTATTTCATTTTATAGTACCAAACATGATAAATCAGTTGACTCATTAATAGATTTCTAGAAATGAATAAGATCAATTTTCGGATGAATCAATTATTTACGTCATATTGCATCGCCAGAGTATTGCCGATAGACAGCCCACACACACACACAACACAACACAACACACTTCATTGACAGACAGGGAGCGTGACAATGTGCAAGTGAATTAAAAGTGTACGTCATATTTGCATGTGGTGTGCTCCTTGTTACCTCCATTAAAACAACAACACAACAACAACAACAACAACAACAACAACAAAACAATGGAGTGGAAGCTGTGGACTGTGCTGCGACAACAGTTTCGAAACGATGTAAAGTAAACGATGACCGAAGAAGGCAGAATACAGATAAGAGATCCGGTTTGGCAGAGTTAAACTGACCAGGAAAAGACCCCCCTCCCACACACACACAAACACACACACACACACACACACACACACACACACACACACACACACACACACACACACACACACCCCTGCTCCAGTGGTGGCCGCCGCCAGAAAAAACAGAGCACCAGATTATCCAGCGCCGTGACAGCAGCAGCAGCAAATTCGGGCTTACCCCAAAAACGTCAATCCTCCTCCTCTTCACTGTGGTCGAGGAAATCTTCCCCCCACCCCCCAAAATGGACTGCAGATCCTTCACTCTGAGAGAGCACAGAAAGAGATGGAGAGAAAGAGAGGGAGAGAGAGGGAGGGAGGGAGGAGTGGGAAAGATACTTTGAGACAGTGGCTTTTGGTGTCCTTATCCATGTGTTGCAGTATCAGCAACGACGGGTCCACAACACTTAAAACTCCTCTATCTATCTATCTATCTCTCTCCCTCTATTTTCTCCCCTTCTACAACTCCCGTTATTGCACCTCCCTTCCCACCCCGCCCCCACGCACTCACTCCATCTTTGAAATAATTTGGAATTTCTATCTCACACTCCCCGCCCCCCACACCTCCTAAAAACATCATGTGAAGAGTGTGAGGGAGAGAAAAATTGTTAATTTTGTAAGCGTGTGAACTACCTAAGGCCCAGGCCGCAACTCAATTACGGCAATGCGAATCAGGAGGTATCCCAGAAATCCCCCTCAGCCTGATAAGCACTACTGGGGGGAGGGGGGGGCGGACACAGAGGCGCCATTAAACGTCGAGAGGGGGGACAAATCTGAGGCGGTGTGTCATCTTGTTGTCCCAAGGCGAGCTCAGCCAATACAGAGCAGAAGCAGATCAATGGCTGCTTCAGGACTGGACCAAGCCTCCAACTGATGTGTGTGTGTCTGTGTGTGTGTGTGTGTGTGTGTGTGTGTGTGTGTGTGTGTGTGTGTGTGTGTGTGTGTGTGTGTGTGTGTGTGTGTGTGTGTGTTGGTGGGCGTGTCAACGCTGCTGTGCGTATGCATGTTGCTCGAACAATGACAGTATTTACCAACATGCCCTGTCACAGTCACATGGCAATTAGGAGTCGCGATAAATTCGAACTGTTAGACGCAGAGAGCACGGAGAATGATTTAAGGGATTGTTTTGACCAGAAATAACCAAGAGGCTATTAATTACAGAGCGCAGATTTATGCTGGGTAAGACCAACACTCTCGGTTTTCACCAGTTCACACAACAGTGTCTCAACAAATCGGCATGTGAGAGGACGGAGCAGTGAGGTGTGAGAAGTCGCGGGAGTGGAATTCATTTGCCATGAAACAAACACACAAATCCAAGGAAAGACGTAACATAAGTGTTGGTCTGGGCCAGATGAAAGGGGTGAACTAAAAAGAACGACACTTAAGGGAACGATTTGCCCATTCTAAACCCGCACCCCCCACAATTGAGTAGTTGTACGCAAGTCTATAACATTTACAATGCTTGTCAGCGTTGTCCATCTTGGCGACATCAACAGGGGACAAAAGAAGTACGACCAGGAAGTGGTGGCCATTGTTTCACGGTTTGCTGGAATCTAACGCTTCAATAAACAAGAAGCGTATGAGCCAGCGTTCATTGCATAAGAACCCAACAAGGAGCGGCACAGGAGATTATTGCAACAACCATATATAAGCGTAAAGGCGTAAAAAAGTCAAAAATATTCTTTGTAAAAAAATAAAAACAAGTGGTTCACACCCTTGAATTCCACGAGATGGCAATTTGCAGGAGACTTAGAACGATCGCACAGTCGGACCAAAGTCTCCTACTGTGCAATGGACGGTAGGTCCATCGCACAGAAGGACGATAGGTCAGGAAGGACGGTAGATCAACTGAGGTGGAATTTATACTTTACACATCACAGACAAAAGGGCAATCTCAAACTAGTCCAGTGCATACGCTGCGATGGTCGACCGCGCTTAACACCATTACATTGCTGCCTCCACGTTTCCACTAAACCATTTGAGAGCGTCAGTTCAGTAGGAAGCACAGACTGGACACGTGCCTGTGGAAAAAGTTGTGGAGGAGTTTTTGTTGTGCATTCGAAGAAGTTAAATTGAGACCTCTACGAGGTGTGACAGCACGTCACAATTGATTTGTTCAGCCCATGAGTCTGTCGCATCACTATGAGTTAGAAGAAGCTCCAACATTGCCAAACTAGTTGGGAATGACATGCAAATTGGGTGCATTTCTCATCAGTTGAGTTGAGGAGAATTAATTGCCTACCAAAATTTGTATGTTCAAATGTCCCATGGCAATAAATGGCTCTTTCCCTTACTCATTTACTAAGTAATCTTGGTGTTGGCTTATATCAGCTATTATAATACTATAACACTATTAGAATTGCTGTGGGGGTTACCCCTATGGATCATCAATACCATTTTAAAAATGCTATTTTCTAACCAAATATAGTGGCAGTTTAAATATTTTTTGCGTTATTTGAACGTTCAATAAAATTTGAGGAGGAAATCGCCGTTGGCAAGGCCAGCGGGGGCTAGATGTGGTTGTTCCGTTTGACGGTCACAAGAGAAATTCCCCGACCTCGAGATTCTGCTTGCCCTTTATCTTCTCAGTAACAAATGGATTTCACCGCCATCTGTCATTGCAGCGTCCCGAGGACTTAGAGATATAAATGAAACATGTTGATGAAAAAAAGATGAAAAATAAATTACCCATTTAGAGTGCTGCGAAGGGAGCCAATGAGGAATGTAGGAATAGCATAGAGAGAGATATACACAACGCTGGACACTTTCAACATCCCAAGTTTTCGCAAGTTTGTTTCATTGCAACGAAATGTGGAAGCTGTATATCACTAGCAGTGATTTCAAGATAAAAAATGTTTTTCCTTTCTCTGGTGAAGTAAAGATAAAGATGAAAGCAAAGTTCTGACACCCATCAAGCATGGAAGTCTGTCTATTCCACGGACAGAAATCACACAAACACACACACACACACACACACACAGACAGAACAACAACAAATTCCGTGAATGGAAGTGTGTGGGAATGGAAGCAGTGACATTGCCACAAAGAAGGGGTGGCGCCGAATCCAAATGAAGCACAAATAGTGGGTTTTTACGAATATTTATTTCATACAAATATTAAAAAAAATCTTTTGTTTTCCCGGAAGAAGGAAAAAACGTTCTGAAAAATGTTGAGTCCGATGCGAAACCGCGGTGCTCGGCTGCAAAGACGAGAGAGTGAAACACGTCCAGTCTCTACGGAGACAGGTCTTTTTATAAAGAAATGTTATTTCTCAAAAATGCCTCTCAGACCCTACGTCTTTTACAGTTAGGAGTGCAGTGCGGGCGGGGAAATTGGGCACAAGCGTTTTGCTCGTCTGTCGGCTGTACCAGAGCGTTGAGCCAGAGGGAGCATGCGGACAGAGAGAGGTAGAACGGGTGGAGAACATTCATTCTCCGGAGGCAGAGAGTGTAGGGCAGGTTGAAAATGATCACACTGATTTAATAACATTGGGTTAGGGTCGTTGCGTCCGGAGACGCCTCTATCAGTGGTAATAATAATAATCAGCCTAATTTATTGTATACTTGTTGCTTGACATTTTTTTAAGTAGTCTCTAGACAAAACACACTTTTGTAGACCGACATCTAGATAGCCATCAAAGGTAGTAAGGGTTTGGTCTGTTTTGTCCACAATCCCATGGATAATAGCCTTTCGACGGGTAAAGTTCTACTCTTTCCCGTCGGCAACAAATACGCCTTGAAACAGCTTTTTCGATTTCAGATAACAATAAAGGTTTTGACAGATGTGGGGTTCCTGAGAACAACCCAGAAGGGGTCGAATGGGTCTTCACGTCCTGCTGTCTCCAGTACAGTGTAATCATCTGACCCACACCCCAAGCCTTTGTATGCAACCTCCCAACCCCACTTCCTGTGTGGCTGCGGACTTCACTTCCTGTTTGTCAATCCGACCACAGTCCATGCCAATTATCGTCATTGGAAATATTTCCTCTCGGACACTGTGGGAGTGTATAGGTTTGTGTGTGTGCATGTGTGTGTGTGTGTGTGTGTGTGTGCGTGCGTGAGTGCGTGCGCCACCCTTGTAAAAGCTATTCTTTTTCGTCCAAGCTATTTTTTTCCTTCAGTAGAGCAATCACAACTTCATTTAGAAGTAGGACAGGTTAGATGAGATTGGGAGAGTGTGTGTGCCCCTGTGTGTGTGTGTGTGTGTGTGTGTGTGTGTGTGTGTGTGTGTGCCCCTGTGTGTGTGTGTGTGTATGTGTGCGGTTGGGAGCCTGTGCGGTGATGAGAGTGGACAGGAGTAGCCTGGGGTAATCAGGTCTTTATCCTTACTGATGGTATAGATGTTCACCTCTTAGACCCCCCCCACCCGACACACACACAGACACACACACACACACACACACACACAGAGACACACACACACACACACACACACACACACAGAGCACAGGGGCCTAGCCTGCTGGAGCAGGGCCAGACACGTACATCTGCTTTTTAATCGCAACCCGATATGTCCAGGGGTTTCCATTGCCAGCGCGCTGGATGGACGGTCGGTCGGAGGACTGATAATACACTTACCCACCCCCACCTCCCTCCCAGGAGCACTAGCCTGGATTTTAGGGATGAGAATTCGCCGGGGGACCTCGATCATCATCATTACAATAAAATCTAGATGCCGGTTTGATATGTATATTTGTGATTCTTGTAGCATTGTAATTGGTAATTTGCTATCGCCTTCAGAAAATACTGATGAGAGGAGAGGGGGCTGGAGGGTCGGAGGGGGCAAACCCTAGTCCTGCTGTGGGATGTTCGCTAAGTCTTCCTGACAGCTCCTCCCGATTGGACGCCCTTGGAGACTAAAATCTAAATAAACCAAATCGGAGGGGGAGGGGTCAGGAATCTGCAGGTGTGTGTGGCATGTCCGGTGGGGGAGGGGGCACATGTGGAAATGGCAAGTCTGTGATGGGGGTCGTGAGGCGACATTAAGTCAGACATAACCTGGTGTTTTTATACACCCCGCCCCACGCACACTCGCACACTTGAATACAGGCTCACACACACGCACGCAAATTTGTATACACACACACACACACACACACACTCTGTGGGAAACAGAGAGGCAGTTTTCTCCGGCAGCGTAACACCAGATCACACTGAGCGGCAGGCCAAGGCATCCCACTGTGATAGCAACATTGCACTGGGGAGGGTCACGCACACACACACACACACACACTCACACACACACACACACACACAAACACACACACACATACACACACACAGAGGGGAGGCAGAGAGAGAACGAAGCACAATGAGTTAAAAAAGGAAAAGGTCGCTAGAGAGTGTTGAAGAGCGATGGAGGACTGGAAGAACTCACAGAAAGAGGGGGACAGAAAAAGACAAACGCAGACAATAAAATAAAGAAAGACAGAACAAGAAGTGCATAAATTGCATGAGGAGGAGAGTAAGAACAGGGGAGAGAGACAGAAACCCCAAACCCCAAAAATTTGAGTACCCGGGGACCAGTGAACTCTGAAAACAGCCTCCCGTCGTGGGCAAAGAACCCACCAAACCAACACTCCCACAGACCCACACACCCCACACTGTACTTGTGTGGAAAAGTCCCGTCTGCGGCTACGACTTGAGAACGGTAGCATGCGGAGATAGGAGGAGAGGTGAAATATTTGAGGAGTAAGCTCACCTCCGCAGAACAGGCTGTTTAAGGGAAAGAACCTGAATAAGCTGTATGTGGAACAACAGTGGCTCGCTGTGGCTTTTGACCAGTGGAACCTTGGCCCACTGCGAAACGGTGTTGTGGTGGGGGAGGGTGGGGTGGGGGCGATGATAGTTAATGATGCCGAGCGACCCAGTGTTATAAAACAGATTTCTTTTCAGTGCGATTCATTCAGTGCAAACCCCCCCCCCCCCAAAAAACAAAAAAACGTTGCCTTGGTTTTATTCACACCGGAGGACATTGACGGAGGTGGGAGTACAAAGGCAGGTCCCGCCAATTGCACACACGGGCACGCACGCACACACACACACACACACACACACACACACACACACAGACACACACACACACACACAGACACACACACATAAACACACACACACGCCACGCAGCCTTTCAGATGCAAATACTGGGGACTGTTTTGGCTTTACTGGCCTGGTTGGAAATGATTTAGGCTGACACCAGTGTGTTGTGGGGCCTCTGTGTTTGGGTTGTGGTAGCTGTAGGGGTGGTGGTGGTAGTGGGCTTGAGTGGGGTGCGGGGGGGGGGGGGGGCATCATATATCACCCTGATCATTAATCAATTAACGTCTCTCAGCCACCTGTCGCATACCCCCCACCCCCACCCCTCCTTAACCCCGCACCCAAAGCATTCCTGGCTCCGGGCTGTTGCTAGGCGACCGACGCTCATCAGCCCTGCCTCCGTCAACAACGGCACCTACCCCACCGTGCACCCCGCACCCCAAGCCGTGCATCCTGCCAACACTGACCATATAATACCCTCCACCTCCTCTCCTCCCCCACCCCACCCCACTTGTATCCATACGGATCACAAACTGTAATGAATTACATAATTACTCCCCAACAGTCATTCTGGCCACATGGGCCGTGTTTCAGCATGTCTGTGGTTTGTGGTTGTTGTATTGCGTTGGGGGATGGGGGGGATGGGGGGGATGGGGGGGTACACATTAAACATGGATTTTGCCTGTCCCCACCGCAAAACAAGCAATTGTCAACCTCAAAAATCGAATTAACAACACCCCAAAATAATCTGTGAGCACTGTATCAGTATCATCATACTCACCGGATCAACCAATCACGGCAGAGCATTCAGCCGTCTCTATGTGTGGAAGATCAAATAAGGCACTTTGAGAGAAGATGTGTTGTTGAGGACAACATTAACTTCGCGCTGAACTTGCACTGAGAAGCAGAAGACGATCGCATGTGACAACTCCCACTTGCACACGCATACACACACCCAAATACGGATAATACAGACATTTGCACATGTGCACAAAAACCACACACGGACAAACACTATCCCTACAGTCGATCACAGTCACAATCTGAGTTGTTAGGAAAACTGGAGAAATGTCTGCCGAGAAACACTTCTTTCATCATACATTTCTCAAAGATTTTAATCTCAATTTGCTGGACTAGCGGGAGAGACAGCGTGAGGTGTGTGTGTGTGTGTGTGTGTGTAAGTGGGGGGCTCCATGTTACCCAACATTTTTTGTTTCTCTCCCCGAGATACTAGACAAGCTTCTCTTCTACTCTCCAAGCCGCTCTTCACTTTTCACACATTCTTTGGCATTAGGAACTTTTTTACGAAAGCGGCTGAAAAGTCAAGTGACACTAAAATGAGAGTGTGGGTGAGACTACAGTCTAATCCTGCAACCGTCAATGTGACACGGCAACTGTGCCCTCATGAGACAAGTAGCACTTAACACTATAAGTGTGTGTGTATTAGATCAGTGTTTTTCAACCGCTGCGCAGCAGCGCACTCGTGAGAACGGAGAGTTTGCCAGGTGTGCCATCAACATTTTTATAATTCCACTTGGAATTATAAAAAACCTGGAAGTTAATTGAAATTAACTCGTCTCGCAAGATCAAAATTGCAAGGCCGTGCTTATTCATCGAATTCATCCTTCCTGTCAGAAGAGTGGCTCAGTCTTCATGAGAACAAGGTCAAGTTTCACACTGAAAGAGAATGCAGCTACCAATAGTCGTAACACAGGGTGAGTGAGGAGGGAACGATGAACCAGAGTCACAGGAGACGGTGTGGATCCAAGTTGATTCTCACAAGAATCATTAATGATTTCTTTCAGTGGAATTCAACGTATAAATCAGTCCCATTTAATAAGAATTATGCCAAATGCCTAGACCTCTCTTGCCTTGGACTTAAATTTATGACCACCGACTCCCGATTGCAGATTGTCATTTAAAAGATTTGTTCGCTCAGGGCGAATTGTTCGCAAATCTTGCATCACCAACTATTAGGAGGCCGAGCACAGTTGTATATGTTTGGGGTGTTTTTAGTGGTAAATAGCATATTTCACTGTAAAAAGTGAGCCATGGCAGAACAAAAAGGTTGGGAAACACTGTGTTAGAGGTTGGGATAACATGATATAGATCAGTGGTCTTGTATTGTCAATAAATGGTGGCACTCATATTGTGATACATGCTGCTTACAATATAGTTTCAAGGCATAATACTATGTAGGGGTTGCGTGTGTATGAGTATGTGTTTATGTGTAGAATATATACAAAATATGGCTATATAACAAATATCAAATATGTTATGGTACAAAATAATAGAGGCATTCTTCATTGCCTCTACAATTTAGTTCATCTTCAAAATAATTGGTATGTGGTTTGGGAAAATGAGCAAGTTGTGTTGAAATACCAAAAGCAGTGCCACATTTAAGAGCAATCATTGCAATGCAATTACAGCGGAACAACGTGGAACACAGTGACCCCCCCCCAACAATTCAGAGATGACCGTGATTGGACTGAGATTATATTTCCGTTTGACACAATTGCTGTGTTGTTTTGATTGAATCGTACGTAGGTTGGAGAAATGCTATTAGCATTTAGGTCAGCATTTAGTACGACATCGTGGGAGTGGACTACGTTTTAAGGCTGCTTGAATTCAATGTAAAGTCATTAATTTCCACTGCAGAGGTCAAGTGATGTGAAAACAACCCGATGGAGGTTTTTCTTTTTGCTTTGGCCCGCATGATTCTCTGTTATCATTTGCATTTAAATGTGCCATAAATTCCTCTCCATATTCAAAAATGTATTGCATGTTTATTAGTCTAATTATTGTATGGGACTATCTGCCAGAAGGAGCTTAACATTTCTGAAAGGGTATTGTGTGGAGTGTGTGTGTGTGTGTGTCTGTTTGTGTGTAGCGCGCGCACACACACACACACACACACACAAACACAAACACACACAAAAATATTATCAGGTGGAGAACAAAAGTGGCTGTGAGAGTCTTTTGGCAGCACGAAAAGCAGAACAGAAACACGATCCCTCTCGATTATTTGTGTGTGTGTGTGTGTGTGTGCATGTGTGTGTGTGAACAGCACCCCATTTCATTGAAATCCTGGGAAAAAAATAGATTATTTTTCACAATAATCTCAAAGCGTTATCTCATTGGAAAGATACACATGAAGTATTGAGACTCACACAAATGTGTGTGTGTGTGTGTGTGTGTGTGTGTGTGTGTGTGTGTGTGTGTGTGTGTGTGTGTGTGTGTGTGTGTGTGTGTGTGTGTGTGTGTGTGTGTGTGTGTAAAGGTGCGAAGGTCAAAAACAAAAGCAGAAATGTACGCTGGACGGAGATTACATGCATGTGGTGAGGGAGCTGGTGTGTGTGCAAGCACGCTCCTTGATATGTTTTGTTTGCATGAGTGTGTGTAGTGTGCATTTGTGTTGCAGGGCAATGTACTGTATACGTATATGGTATCTAATGACATTCACCAGCCCACAGTCGCCACAGCGGCTACAAGGACAAATCAGGAGATATTTTTTCATAAAACGAAGATGAAAAAACAGCAGCCTTAACACTTGACCATGAAGAAAACAACTCCTGGTTTAGTCTCAGCTTCTGCCTCGGAGGAATAAGACCATTAGAGAAAGAAAAGTATGAATCGATTTTACCGTTAGGAGGATCAAGGCTCTCCAAAAAGGAGCCGCAGTGGGCAGAGGATGTCAGAGGACGGGGAGAGCGATGGGTGAGAGGTCAAAGTGCAAAGATTTGACCCATGGGGGCTGGGGGAGAGGGGGGGGGGGGTGTACTACAGGTCATCAGCTCCATTCATCATAGCTGTGCTAGCTGCTAGACGAGGAGACAGCCAGCTTCCTTCTTCTCGGAGGAATTTTGCCATTTCGCAACATCGAGTGTCGCGCTAATGGAGACCCAGCTCAGTACGGTAACACTACAGCACGCACGCGCGCGCGCACACACACACACACACACACACACACACACACACACACACACACACACACACACACACACACACACACACACACACACACACACACAAACTGTTTATGACAAAGACAAATACTGGAATCCTCTAAGTGGAAAACCAGGCTGTCCTGGCACAGTGCAGGCGCGGAGAAATGTTTGCGTCAGTTTGGCGGATTTAATGAGTGGAGCCTGGATCGGATCAGCGCTTTAAATACCTGCCAGCACCAATATCAAACCTTGTATTTCATGGTTCATAAGAGGGGCTTTTAAAATCGAATTGATTCAATAGCACAACAATGGCTGGAGGATAAAGAGGCTGTGGTTGCAGCGGTGAGGAGGGGGAACTGAAGGGGGTCTGGGCCACGACGAGAGCCCTACAACGATGCGTGTGAACGCGGGCCGCGCCAGAGAATCCGCACTAAACCGACCATCTCGGGAAGAAATATGACTGGCACTCTGGCCACGCACCTTCCCTATGGTGGTGGTGGTGGTGGGGCATTGTGGCAGTGTGCAGAGGAGCGCTGCGTGGGCAGAGAGGAGAGAGAGAGGGCATTCCAGGCCGATGGCCAAAGCCAGGGATGAACGCAAACAAATAAAAAGAGGATGTGAGCCATGATATGAGGAGGCCTACCGAAGACATGATGGCCTCAATCCTCCAAATGAAACAAATGTCTTTCTTTTTAATTTAATTTTTTTAAAGGGATCTTTCATAACCCACGCAGGGGTGGAAATACTGCATATGCGATTACGAAATGGACAAACAAACCAAGCAATCAGACGAAGAATTCCAGTTGGCATTCCACTCTCTTCTGGCCGCGCATCTCAGGCGAGGACAAGGCCAACTGGTTTTTTTTTAGTGGCCATCTACAAGCCGTCTTTTACCCAGAAGCCTTGCAATCTATTTTCCCAGAAATGTTAAAGAACAGAGGCAAGAGTGCTTTTGCCAAGGACACTAAACACGCAAAGACACACACAGCGGCGCTATACATTGTTCTCACAGCATTGGTTTTGTACAACATTTAACAGAAACACATGGAAACACAAAATGGACAGGCGGATTGGGTACATTTTGGTCCAAGTTGTGAGTTAAATCCTGAAACGCGAGCAGACCGGCCACAAATCCCATTTTAATTAAACAGTTAAAAATTAAACTGGACTTCCCAGCAAGTCCCCACAACCCAAAACACACGGAGGGAGATTCAGCAAGATTAAGCCCTTCAGCGATCGCTTTAGGGTTCCCCTGCTGGATTAAGCATTGATGCTGATTTCAGTACTGCCTACCAGTTTTTTTACAGTGAAACCCACTATCAAGTAAAAGACACCAATACGCCCTTCATCATCTCTATTTGCGAGGTGCAGACCAAAGAATGACCTTCTGATCTCCATCAGTCCCTTCCCGGGCCTTGAGCAAGACAGTTTACAGAGAAAGCCAGTGTTTGCCGCAGGGGCTTATGTAAGCAACAGGAGATCAAACCATACAGCACACTCAAAACGAAGGCCTACAGGTTCCATTTGTAATGCTTGCGATACTCAATTATTCAACCAACCACATCCAGATGTATACATATTTACACAATTTACAATTAATTACAATTAACATTATCATGCAAACCTATTGGTATCAGAAGGTAACTGTAAATAACACAGACAAGGCTCACGGATTCTATAGGTACAGTGATATTGATGTGCTGCTTCCCCAACACGACAGCCCTGATATTGCCCTGTTTGATTTGAGTTATTATTGCACCGTCCAAATAACAACCACCAAAATCCTGCCTGTAGATGCAGGAGGCTAGACTGGTGGATCACATTGCACATGATCCGGCAGTGTGTAGCCATCTGTAGGGTGTAGTTATAAATGTAGGGTGTAGCTACAGGTAGCTGTCTGTAGGCTCCAGTTGTTAAAGATGACAGAGGAGAGCGTTTGTGTGAATGGCAGTAAGAATGGCAATAGCAGGCTGCTGGAACATGGTCAAATCCATTTCACGCACGCGCACACGCACGCACACACGCGCACGATGGGGGCTTCCACCTTCATTTAGATGGAAATGGGACTCCTCAAGAGAAAATAAAGCCATTTTTAACACCCCCCTCCATGTTCAGCCTCTGCCTCTGGTAATGTGCCCAGTCAATGGACTGTGGGTCTATTCAACTTCAGGGCCATAAATAATGTAGGGCAGCGCACATGAAAGCCTAATCACCAGTGTGCTGTCACCCAACAGAGAAGATTGCTTGTTTAATTTACTGCGCTGCATCCGTCTCAGTTCTGCCCAATTTGGTTTCGCAATTTCAGTGAGTGACTACTGCAGGTACTTATCAATATGCTTTTCTACCAATGCCATGAATCAATGCGAATAAAGTGCTCAGTACAGTATGTCTGGTCTGAGGGAATGTGTGTGTGTGTGTATATGTTGGTGTGTTTGCCTGTGTGTGGTGGTAGTATGCGTCTGCATTTGGGTTTAAGTCAGCGTTTGAGTATGCGTGGTGTATGTGTGGAGGTATTCGATTGTGTTTATGAGTTTGTATTTGTATGTCTGTTTTATGATTGTAGAGGGATTAAGTCAAGCAATGTATCTTATACTACTGTGTGTATGTACTGTGTGTATGTACTGTGTGTATGCACTGAGCATGTGTGTGTGTGTGTTTGGTGGGTAGAATTTGGCAGAGGCGTGTTGTGAAAAACACAACAAGAAAGCTTGTGAAACAACAGCATGAACGAGAACAAAGCCATCAGCACTCAATAAGCGGAGCTCATTATTGGCCGTGTACAATGCCCTTCATTACATTACGATACCATTAGCATGCAGACATTTGCATATTCCACTCACCTCTTGACAGAGGCTGTTGATCATAAATGGAGGCCATATGCTGCCTGGCGCGCTATATTGCAGAAGTATTACTGCGACACAAAAAGACAAGAAAAATTAAAATTATGTTTGGAATGACATGGAATTAAGTAAATAAAAAAAACAATCAAGGCACTTAAATGCTGCTGGGAGTGTCTGACCGTCTCCCTGAGTGAATGACCTTCATCTATATCCGCCATTAGGGCTGTTGGCATAGCAAACATCTGTAGGGTGAGGCTGTGTTTATTTGGTGCGTGCATGAAACTGTTCGGCCCTAAGCTGTCTGCATGGAGTGTATTGCTTTCACCACTGCAGTTCCGGTTCATTTTTATAGGGACAGAGACGAAGAATATAGCTACTGATGCATCAGCACATCACACCAGGCCACATATTATGTAACTGGACCCTGCTGTCACACTTTCAAACTTTTTTTTTTGTGCAGGGGAATTGCAACCACTGGAAGTCTATCGTCTCACAGGGTGTTCGGCAGCATTTTAGCATGATGCTGATTTGCTGCGATAGCTCTTCAGCGGGCCCTGCTGCCGCTGCAGTGACAGCCCACGGAGAGAGAATAACAAGGCTAACCGGCTAAATACGCTTGTCTGGCACAAGCTAGCCAGCCAGGAGAAGGAACGATAACAATGCTTCTGAGCCGAGCTACTCGCTAGCAGGTGGTGGTTGCAGCAGTGGCGAGCCAGACTATCGCCCGTGTTCGGGGTCATTATCTCTCCAGCGCTGCGTTCACTTTACAGTGATAAATGTGAGCCATCAGCAGCAGCAGAAGGAACAGCAGAGGGGTAATGCAGCGACTACTGACATTCGTGACGACTTGTATATCCGCACTACGGAGACAATAGAGACAATCCGCCACAGTGGAAGCAGCCACCATTTTGCTATTTAGGTTTGCATTCGACACAAAGAGTTAAATGTTATCACTAAGCGTGGAAGTAGCGGGGATTCGTGGAAACGAAAGGTAGATTGGCTGAAGCCCATTAGGTGCAATGCTTTGCTGGAGGGTAAAAAGAGACAGATGAGCAGCGATCTAGTTATCTGGCCGTTCTGTGGCAGCAGAGGCTTAATGCTATACAGTGGATAAAAGGAATATTAACAGCATGTCCCTGAGTGAAAGAGAGAGATAGATAGAGAGGCAGAGAGAGAGATGGGGGGGGGGGGGGGTACCATGAGCAAATAGGTGGGTGTGCCAATCTGATTTCCAATGACAAACTACTTAAGATCACTGTTTCAAGTGAGGCACGTATCATCTGTCAAAGTTAATGGCAGTGTCTTGGGGAAAATGAGGGAAAACAGAATGGAAGCCATTCATTAAGTAAGTAGCGGAGAGAGAGAGAGAGAGAGAGAGAGAGAGAGAGAGAGAGAGAGAGAGAGAGAGAGAGAGAGAGAGAGAGAGAGAGAGAGAGAGACTCCCTGTTCACACAGGTCCACACCACCACATACTCTCCCCGGGAAAATATGCATACACAGGCTTTATTTATTTGCGCAATTCCGAGGTGGCAGTCCAGTGTACGATTAAGGCCTAGTTCTAATGCTACAGAGACAATATTAGTGTAGATGCCTGGATGGGGAGTTTGAGCACTAGAACAGAGACAGAGAGAGGGAGAGAGAGAGAGAGAGAGAGAGAGACAGACAGACAGACACAGAGACAGAGAGAGACAGAGAAAGAGACAGACAGAGATAGAGACAGAGGGAGGGACAGAGACAAAGAGAGAGACAGACACAGAGAGAGAGACAGACACAGACACGGAGAGAGAGATAGAGAAAGAGACAGACGTAGAGACAGAGAGAGAGACAGAAGATTGCTGCCTGGCCAACAGACAGGCCCAGCCAGCCTGTCTCTCTCGGTTTCAGCTCTGGATGTATGTGCAGTGAAAGCAATTGATAACATTGTTTTATGGAGAGAAGCGTGGTTGGAGTGCGGGGCGTGTGGGTGGGGTTAGCGGCCGACAATGGGACTCTTTCATTGGAAATGTCAGCCGTCAGCGCCGGGGGACTGTCCGCCTGGGCAGGGACGCCGTCTTAAAAAAGGCCAAGGTACAAAACAAGTGTGGAAAATAGTATAAAAATCTTTGAGGGGCAGTCGGTTTATTTATACGTCAATTGGTGAAACACAATGGGAGACGTGGGAAAACAGGTAACGTGAACCATTAGACAGTCTGCCGTGCCCTACGCTCAACACAACACTTTCCATTTACGGTTGTTTAGTCAAATTGAAGGGAAAATCCTCATCTCTTAATCAAAAGAGGCAGAGAAGCGAACTCAGCTGAGGAAACCCGTCAATGATTTCAAGGTCTAACAAAACAATTTGTAGGCCGACTCACATTCCAAATCAATAATCGGGATAATGAGCTATATCGGTCTTTGGCTCGGCCTCATTAGGAAAATAAAAGGAGGATAACATGACCCCATTCTTCAAGCAAATTAACTTGCGGAGTTACCTAAAATATCCCAACTGATGATCCATTCTGGGACAATTTTTAATTTTCTTAATTGTGAAATCAAACACAGGAGATACTGTCCTATAAGTTCTTCCCTTTTTTTTTTTTTTCTTCTTGTATTATATTAATATTCCCGCCGCTTTTGAAATTCACACTCCGACGCAGCCAAGGTGAATTAGCAAAGAGGAACTCAAAGCGGGAGGGAGGGGTGGGGGTCCTGCCTCTTTAAGGCCGGGTATGAAGTCGAGTTGTTCCACCGTTCTGACCTAATTGCTCTCTCTCTCTCTCTCTCTCTCTCTCTCTCTCTCGCTCTCTCTCTCTCTCTCTCTCTCTCTCTCTCTCTCTCTCTCTGTCTCCCCAAACGAAAGGAGCTGTGGACTCTGACACGTAAAGATTATTTAATACCATCAAAGCCATAAAGAGGGGAATAAAAGGAGGCAGCCCGGGGAGGGAGCACGGGGGGGGTTTAACCCCGCATGGCTGACGGTTGAGGTGGGCCCTCCGGGTAGCGGTCCGAGGCGGAGGCTTGTGGAGGCTTGCGATCAGTATGCGGGGGCAGGCCTGTCAGACTGCCGTCAGCCAGGAGAGGAGGAGGCTCCCACATCCCAACATCACAGAGGCTCTGGTTGGCCCTCAAATCCCACTCGGCTGGGGCTGTGCTCCCCCGGTGCAGGCTCCCACCCTCCTCCCCTCTCTTTTTTTTCCCACACTCGTTCCAGCTCCCCAAAGGCAACGAGTTACGTCACCAGGCACCGCAGCCAAACCGCTGTAATCTCCCAATTTATTTCTACTTACTCTGACGCAGTCTGGGAGCGTTTCATTTAGGTCAAGGCCAGTTTTATTACTGTAAAGCTACACTAGTTAGCTCTGCCCTGCTCCATTTTGTAGCCTCAACATCAATGAGCCGTTTCTCTATTTAGGCCGACAAAAAAACCTTCCTAATGAAATCGGAGAGACATAAACTACACGTGTGCCAACGTCGGTAAATTGGAGGACGAACACAACCGCACATCAAAAACAGTTTCTCTGCGCCTGTCGTCTTGTTTTCTTACTACGGAGAGGCAGTGGCTAGTTCTGCACTGTGGTTTTCGCTCGAAGGGCCGCTTTCTTGCTCCAGACACGGCACTGGCAGCCTGACGGGCTGTGGGTGGGGCCAGGGCAGAGGTGTTTACCGTTGAGCGGGTGCTGGGTGACATCTCCAGGGTGCCCTGCCATCGCGGGGAGCATGTCTCATCTGTCAACGCCTGATGAGTTTGTGTAGCACGGTGGCAGTGAGAAGAGGAAAAGAGGGGGGGGGGGGGGTGACTGTGGCTTCGCTGTGTGTAGTAGACCACACTGAGGCCTTTAGAAACTTAACATCTGACACACTGAGCACTGCCGCTGCTGGGCCAAATTTAGCCACAAGTGTATCTCTGTGATCTGGCACGCAAACCCTTTTCCCTCCTCTCACTGAACTGAGCAGGGCTCTGTGGCTGCGGGTGTGGGTCCCAGGGCTGATGGTGGATAGGGTGCCATTTTTTATGGAGATACTATCATGTTTCCTGGATCTGGAGGATTTACATGATTGAAAAACATGCTGACCTACTGGGCTGTACTGGCTGACACAACACAGAGGAGCATCTGATAACACGAAGGGCAGATAACGAAGACGTTATGCAATATGAACATGAGGTGTAGAGTGAACTGGGTCACAATGAAAACATGAACACAAATGATAATGAACAGCCTAGTTGGGTTGAATAACTTAATTCCACAGTTAAGTAGATGAACGAAGACATCATTTGGAATGAATTACAGCATTCAGAAGGCGCTGAACTGTTTCTACAAACACGCTGAGCAGACATAATATTGCATCTAGCGTCTAATTTCCTGCCACCAAAGACTTTCTGACCTGAAACACCCAATAACTTGTGCGCTTTCCACTCGCAAAGCCATTTATTCCACGGGTTGGCAAAAATCAAAAAAAAGTGTCATCTGATGCAAAGAGGAAGAAAATCAAATGAGGGAGCAAGGAGCGACTGAGTCACTATCAGCTCCTCAAAGAGCAGAGGGGGAAAACATGTTCCTTCCAGCTTACCTCGCCCTTGACTTTATCGCCTTAAAACGGAAGGAGAGGGGTGTGAGCTAGGGGAAGTGGGGGAGGGCTGATGGGTAAAGGTAACTTGTCTCAGGCAGATGACACACAGAAGCGTCACGCGGGAGCGCATGTCTCCTCTCGAGTGGGCACCTCTCACACGAGGAGGAAACCACCTTCCCGTTGACGCCTTCCAGTCAGGTTTAACCCTTAAGCCCTGCTCAGAACAAAGGCCTCTACTTACGTTACCTCGCACAAGAAACACAACCTTTAAGTAATGAACAGACAGCGCTGCAATCTTAACAGCTCCGCAATCAAGGGAAACCATTATAGAATATGACATTTAAAAGATATATATCTGGGAACTTACATAATGGGAAATCCATGTGAAATTACCTAAGACCCTGACCAGATAACTGCCTTTGTGATTAGAATTGTCAGCAACACACATTACAAGGCTGTCGGGGATGTTATTTCAGCATAGCCCCACTTAAAACACACGCTCACAACCTACAGTCTGCCTAATGTCATTTACGACTAAGAGCTTACATAAGAATACCGCTGACTGACAACAACTGATGACGCGGACTTTCACCGAATTTCGGATCTTACCCTTGAGGGACGTCCCGGAAGAATTCAAACTTCAGATACACGAGTGCAAAACCGCGCCGTGAGGAGAGTCGACAGGGTGGGAAACTCCTCGGACACGCCAGGCTCCCCACTCTGCGGATAATCCACTAATGCGCTCTGCTCTGTATGTCGCAGGTTTTCATGGGAGAGAGGGCATCTCCCTTTCCTTGCCACATACAGCCCCCCCCCCCCACCTCATAACACACCGCCGGTTCACTGGCTGCTCGTCGAACACAGCTCCCCCGACAATTAAACAACGCTTTATAATTGTGGGAGAATATCAGCCAGTCTGACAATAACCTGCAGTGTTTCCCCGATAAATGTTCTATTAGTGGGTTCGGGTGGTGCAGGATTGACCCGGACGGGTGGGGATGTCGTCATTGTAAAAAAAATTGTGACTTTTTTTTTTTGCCCAGCTTGCTCCCTTTACCGGAGTTTCACTTATGCTGTTTAACGGAGCGTGATGGATTTAACAAACTAGAAAATGAGCATGAGCAGTCGCATCCCCCAACACGTCCCCTTTCAACAAGTTTGAACTTTTAATCAGCGTCTTATATAAAGCAGTCTTTGAGGCAAAATAAATCGTTTTTCCAAAAAATTTGCAACATTTTTCCACCGCGGTCCAGTGAAAAGAAAAATACCAGACGGTGTGTCACATCAGCGCTGTCAACATTGCTGCAACTCAAAGGGACCCAAATTCACATATTCATAAAAATATTTTAAAATGTCAATAAAGAATTTTCACATTTTGCTGTTGACTAGTGGGTGGCTTACCTAATAGTGGCTGTGCAATGGCAATCACTAACACGAAAACACAATCGGCTAGGTCGAAAGTAAAGCCCCAAGATGTGGAAAAAAGTTATTTTAATATGATAAGTTTGTGCCACAAGTTCTTATAAACATCACTGACACAGTAATGACCATGCACTTGACGAGAGGATGGGTCAAAATTAAAGGTACAAGTCAGAAACAGATAATAAAGCCAATAACAAAATATGAACAGATCATAAGCGTAGATTAGGGATTTTACAAGGTAACATTTCATGAGATCACTTTGTAGATTTCAGATGCTGCGGCGTGTGCAACTGTGTTGTGTTGTGCACAAATTGCATGTGACATTGAATTTGCTGTGAAGCAGACAGCACAAATTGCCATATTATCTTGACAGCGGTTCATCGAGGGTGTGAACAAATTGGGGGAGATATCTGTCAGCACGCAGTCTGACTTGGGCTCAGCATTTCTGTGGTGGAGGAACAGAGGCTGCCTGGGGTCATGAAAGTTCCAACTCAGTTTAACTTGTGATTTTAACATTTTAGCTTATTTAAACATATATCAAATAAATGGCTTAAATAAGTGGATCAATATTGAGTGGGGGATCAATAACAATACAATGATAATAATATAGCTGCAGGCAGCAATGCACAGGGTTCAGGTTTAGTCGCGTTAGTCACAAATTACAGTTTTCCGAGTTCCTGTGAAATGCAGAAAAATTTCCTATTGAGCCAAATTACAATTTTCCAAAGTTCACATGGAACGTAGCATCAGTTCAAACAAATATTCTGGGTTCCCATGGAACGCACCATTACTCCTACCTACACAAGTTACAATTTTCCGAGTTCCAATGGAACGCAGCATTGGCTCCCTCTCATCCCGGCGCAGATCCCGCGAGAAGCAACCAATACACACCAATGGAGTGTAGATCGCAGCGCCCCACTTGCCTCACACCATGCCAATGCCCCCCAAGAGCCACAACCTGCACATACTGTGTATAACAAATTGGATTATGATGTCACAAAGCGCCCCACTCCACCACCCCAGCCAGCTCCACCACCCCAGGCGGCTCCACCACCACAGCCTGCCCCGCTCCACCAACGTTCCGCTACCTCCAGTACTTCAGCAGCATTTTTTCACTAACACCTGCTCCAAATATAGATTTGTGTGGATCAAATTTGGACCACAAAATGTCTGAACCGCCCCGAATCGAACCACACTTCATCACAGCGGTTGCTGTGAGCCAGACACTTTAAACAAGAAGAATGCAGATGAGAAAAATAATAATACAAATCTGAGTAAAAACAATTTATATAAATATAATGTACTTTATAAACAATATACATATTGTTTATATTACTTTATATTTATATATATATACACATTGAATCATGGGGGTGGTCTGATATAAACAATAATAAACTAGATTTGCAAGAGTACAGTTCCTGTCAACATTGGGAGAAATGGAATTGGAGAAAGCCTGATGTCAAAAAGGACAGATTGCTGCACATTCCATTGACCTGACGTTGCAACAGCAAACGGGGTTTGTTTTTGGGGACCGTGAAGGGGGCTACAGCTAGAGCGCCAAGTTGTGTTCCTCGCTGTGAGGCATTAGAAATAGACGCCGCATGGTGGCTGTCCGCCCCGAAATGGTGTCCCAACACACTCCCAGAAAGCCGCGTCAGCCTCGGAGGCGAGCTCGCTCTACTGCGCACCGTCCTGCCTGAAGCCCACGTCCCTGGCGCCGGCTTCGGACAGAGCGGGGGGCTCGGAGGGGTGGGCACGGCGCTATTCGACCTATTTCTGACAGCGAAGCAACCTGCCAGGGTGGATACAGACACGCGTGACGCACATGCCAGTCCCTTAAGGCGAAAGGAATGCGTTCCCACCAGCCACGCAAGGCTCGCGGACGATCCGTTCGCGGCGAACCGGCGTTTTAAACGACCCAGTCACCTGGCGAAGCTTCACAGACTGGACATAATTACTGAGGACTAATTAAATAAGCCCAAGACAAAGGACCAAAAAAAAAGGCAAAGACACGTTTTCGTTATTCATCACGTCTGTCACTGGTGTACACTCGGCATTCCAGCGAAGTTTAAAAAAAAAAAAACAAAAAAAAAAAACGACAAGAGCAAATTATCTTAGTGATTCACACTTTGCATGTCTCTGCCAAAATAAGCACGGAGAGAATGAGGCGAAACGACTCTCTGGACTCCACGGGTTGTGTTTTTTTGCCTTCTCCCGCACAGATACCGTATCTGAGCGGTTGTGAGGAGAGGTCCACCCTCAGCCCCGTGCCAAAGCCACTCTTCTGACTCTCGTTCGTCATTCGAACGACCGAGTCGGGAGACCGAACCTCTCTTTGGAGCGAGTGACTCGTCGGCAACCGAATCCGAAAACAAGAGTCGAGCCTTTCGTCGCGAAATTTCAACCCGATACAGGTGTGTGTGTGCGTGCGCGCGTGCGTGCGTGTGTGTGCGTGTGTGTGTGTCAGAGACGCGGTCGAGCTGTCAGTCCCGAGCGGACGGTTCTACCTGGGACCTGTTGACTCCGCCTCCAAAGCGTCGTCGTCCCCCGCAACCACCTCCTCCACCTCCTCCTCCTCCTCCTCCACGCGACTTGATGGAAGTTCCGTCGGCGGCGACGCGGTCCGCAAAGTTCGTCGCTGTCAAAAGTCGGCCGACGGGCGGGACGGAGCGACGGCTCGCCGCTCTGAGATGATCCCCCGTCGTCGGTGAGCGTGGCCGGACGGGCTCCCCCCCCCTTCAGCAGGCAGTGAAGTTGGCCGCGGCGTGCGCGGCGGCATCCATCGCGGTCACGTTCCGCTGTGAAACCCGACGCCACCGCGCGTGGCCCCGCCCCCCCCCCGTCCCTTATATGGCCACGTCCTGTTAACTCCAGATGTGCTCCGCTGCTGCTGCCGCTGCTGCCGCTTTCTGTGGATGTTGCGCGAAACTGTCGTCTCCAGGGCCCAGATGTGCCTTTGAAATCAATACCACATTGGGATCATATTGTTCCTGTCAATTAAACAACGTTTTCCGGTGTCAGTGACTATGTGATACGAACTGTCTGCATAGTGTGGTATAGTTTTTATTTAATTGCATTTTTTTAACGATTGAAAAATTGTAAAAAAAAAACAAACAAAAAAAAAAACACCCCAAAACTCCCGTAACATAATAAATGTAATATTGTTTACTATTTACTACTATAGGCTCCTGCGGGTAAAAATGACGTTATACGTGCCAATTTGTAAAATAGAAATTAAGAGCACATAACACGATTATACATGCCATACACAAGGATGAAAACGAAAACCCAAAGATAATCCAAAGGGTAAGGGACTGTACATTAAAGTACATGATACTATTTGAAAATGGATTTATTTTCTGCAGCTAATTGTTATTTTTTTATTTTATCTGAGTACATGTGCATCTGTACGTGTGCTTGCATATTCAGCTTTGTGTGCATGCTAAGGTGTGTGTGTGTGTGTGTGTGTGTGTGTGTGTGTGCGCGCGCACTGGCATTATGACGGAGCTTCGCTACTTCGTTAGTGCATGCGGCGACCTCCAAGAAAAAGCCATTTCCTGCAGTGTTCGCAGTCTATCGTTGAGTTTTCCATTCCAGAAAGCAACGTCGCATGAGAGCTCAAGCATGTGGTGCTTTGTGCTCACGTGCGACGAGAGAACGCGACGGCCAACGGTTGTGTAAGGGCGCTGTTGTTCGTCTCCTTGTCCCATCGTATGAGCCCTGATTGACACCACGGCAGATAGGAACCCCGCCCACCTCTGCTGTCTTTAAGTCTTTGAGATCTGCTCATACAAAGCTGTGAGTGGCACTAAGCTGTGTCAATTGTCACACATCACCACACAAGTGAGGAATGTAGTGCTGGGGGCTGGTGTGTGTGTGTGTTTGTGTGTGTGTGTGTGTGTGTGTGTGTGTGTGGGCGGGCGGGTGGGTGGGGGTGGGCGGGTGGTTGACATGGGACACAGGCATGCGAGTCACTGAAGAGAGAGTCGCTCTTCAAATGCTGAAAGTATGTTCTGGTGGAAGTGGCTGCTGTCAAAACAGAATGCTTGGAGAGTGTGTGCTGTCTTATTTCACAAGCGTTTGACAGGTGGAACGGGGGAGGCGGGGGTGGGGTGCGGTGTGGTGGAGGGCGTTCCCCGTGTGTGCGCTGCGACATGGTATGTCCGTGCAGCGTGATCCGGCCTGGCTGTGTGGGGGATTGTGTTGCGTTTCCGCCGTGTACATCGCGGTCAAGCGGGGCTCCGGGAGTCTCCGAATAGAGATGCACACGCTGGCGGGGAAGCTGCGTGACCGACTCTGTGAACATTTTTTTTAATCCGGCGAGTCACATGTGTCGGGGGTTACATTTACAAAACACCGTTAGACAGAGACTCGAAGACATGGATGTCATTAAGAGGATCATGATCGCTATTTCTAAAACTGACAGTACCTTTCTAAGTCTGACCAAGGCTGATGAGGACCGACAGCTCCAGTCAAACAAAGCCTGTGACCGAAGTTGAAATCCAAAATGCACACAATCAACATCTGTATTTGCTTTTGGCCAGCGTCACATTCTCACCTGACTCCAGCCAAAAGTTGCGTTCCGTGCCTTAACAGACCAAACCTATTTCAGGCTGTCCAGATCGATTACTTAAGTCGCATATCGTCAACGCTCGTTCAGAAGCGAGACGCTCGTTACATTTCACTGCATATATGTATGAAAGTATGTATATGTATGTGACGAATAAACCTCTTGAAATCTTGAAATCTTGAAATCTCACACAAGTCGGAGGTGTCGTGCAGCGTTATCACGATCTGAGAATTCCATGGAAAAAAACACAACGAAAGTCTGGTTTTCCGTGCCGTACCAGTGGTGGCACAGTCATAAAATAGTCCCCACGAATGAATAACATTAGTGCGCAGTGGTGCCAGGCTCCCTTTAAGTGTTTCTCTCGTGTTACGGTTTACAAGGCACCTGGTGAGCCCCCAGCAGGTGCTCTGATCGAATCCACCTCCAATGGGTGCTGTAAACGCCCGGTGCCCCAAAGCTCCGAGGCTATTTCCAGGGAGCCGTAACATTAGCCGGTGTGATCGATGTGCCACCGCCCCCTGCTCCCCACCAACGTGGGACCACATGCCACATGTCATGGCCGCACAGAGACCAGGGAGAGAGCAGGGGGGGTTGGTTGGCCGACGGAGACAGAGAGAGCGGCCCCTCCTCTCTCCGGAGTGTCACCTCCGCCCTAGAGAAACATTTCCCAGCTACCCAAATGTCAGCGGACAAATGCAGAGAGCTGGCTCACGCTACAGGGCAACATGAGATCCCTGGGGCCTGGCGTGAGGGCAGCCTACCAGCCTTACCTGGCTGGGGATCCAGAGGGCATCTCCGCCTCCGCTGCGAGGGCCAGCGCGGGGAGCTGCAGAGCTGTAGGAGGCTTTGTGGTTCCAACGGCATCCACCTACTCCATGTCTACTAATTTCTCCCTTCCTTTGTAACCACTGATTTTACTTGGGGCTCACAGCAGCCAGCCATTCATAACCCTGTGACTCTCCTTTATTAGCTTGTCATACACTTTGGAGCCAAACAGCCGAACCGTCCGGTCGGCCGCTGTGGAAAGAGATTTTGTGGCAATGTCGGCGCCCACGAGAGGGCACCCGATGGTGGAGAGTTTTGGGACATATTACAAAGACATGGATATGACGTTTATCACACAAGAAAGTAAAAGAAACTCCTAGACAGTGGCTGAATGTGCGACTTGTGTCCAAAATGTTTGTGTACAGGCGTGTTGAAAGGCCCCATAACCACCATATGAGTCCGCTTTATGAGGTAGCATGTGAGGAGCTTAGAGAGAGAGAGAGAGAGAGAGAGGAGGGAAAATGGACAGAGAGATGGGGGGATAAAGAAAGAGAGAGAGAGGAGGGGAGGCTGGGAGGGAGGGAGAGCAGATGAGATAGTATTAGCTGTATGGAAATGGTTAGCGGGGACCAAAGTCCTCCTTTGAACTGTAGACGTCTGTTAAGGAACGCTTTCACTCACAAAACAGCGCGTGCCACACAGTGGATCTCACACACACGCACGCACCCACGCACCCGCACACACACACACACACACACACACACACACACACACACACACACACACACACACACGCACAGGGAGACAGGCCTGCACCTAATCTCACCTGCAGGAGACAGAAAAGTGTTTTACAGTTTAAATTTTCCCTCTTTTCCCCCCCTTTTACTGAAAAAAAAAAAAAGAGACGATTTTTCAAAACTCTGACAGCCGAGCCTTTCGCGGGAATTAGTCCATCTGAACACATGTGGTAAGCCTTGTGGAATGTCTCAAATGATTCCCAGATGTGGGCAGCAGACAGATTTAACCCCTTCCCCGCCCGGCTCCGCAGCAGGGGAGCGCACGCACGGGGAGGCTTGAGCAATATCTATACAAGAAGAAAAAAATTAGCTCGCTGTTGGTTTTTTAAACTGCCTTCGGAATCGGGGGCCAACTGGACGGCGGCCTAATGCAGTTGGCTGTGGGGCTCGAGCAAAGGGGAGTGCGCTCACGGCACATCGCACCAGGGTAAATACTGCGGGAGAGATGCTTTTTCCAGATGAGTCAGCAATCGCGGGGACCTGACAGAGATTAGGAAAACACCTTTGTGAGGAATAAAATGTTTTTGCTTTTCCTGAGAGGGTTCATATATCTCTCGGCGGCCGAGGCTTTTAACTCGGCCTCCTCCTCTTCCTCCACTCAAGGCTGCGTGCGCATGAGAGCACCACAGCGACTCTGGACACTCGCTCTGACGTTTGTCGGGGCTGCTGTTAAAAAAAACGAAACATGAGCTTCTCGATCTTGCACGGAGCTCTGCGTGAGCGACCCTTGCGGGGTTTGATTTTGGGAGTGAGATTTGCAACATGCAATGTACGCAGGCACGCAGGCGCTTTCGTGGTGGACGCTGTTATTTTTAATAACCTTCCCAAAGATGGCGTGTTTGACAGGGGAGAGGGGGGAGGCAGGCGGAACAGCCAGACTCGGGGGGCCAGGCGAGAGGAGGGAGGGAGGGAGGGAGGGAGGGAGGGAGCTGATGGATATCCTATGTTCAACAAACTCAAGTGACCCCATTCCCTGCTCTACCCCCTGCCTCCCTCCCTCCCTCCCTCCCTTTTTCCTTTTTCTTCCCACTTCTAGCTTGCTCTCCCTTACTGTTGTCGTTCCCTCTGCCTGTTTCTCTTTCTTTCTCTACCTCCCTCCCTCCCTTCCTCTCTCTCTCTCTCTCTCTCTCTCACACTCTTTCTCTCTCCCTCTCTCTCTCTCTCTCTCTCTCTCTCTCTCTCTCTCTCTCTCTCTCTCTCTCTCTCACTCACTCACTCGCCGAGCCAACTGGGAAGCAGTTGTCCAACAGGCCCGTCAGCTATCCAGCCAGCCAGCATGTTGGGCTGGGTCCTTTCCTACCCAATCATAAGAGACAGGAAGGCTGAATACCACCAAACACACACACACACACACACACACACACACACACACACACACACACACACACACACACACACACACACACACACACACACACACACACACACACACACACACACACACAGGGCTGGACTCAACGGAGGGAAGGGGGCAAGGCGCTTTAGGCAGAGAGTTGGCTGGTGAGACAGAATATGATTGGAGGGGAGAGTGGGGAAGTGAGAGGAGAGAAGAGGCAAAAAGGGGGAAGGTGGATGACGAAGAGAGAGAGAGAGAGAGAGAGGGTGGGTGACAGTCATAAAAAGAACGAGAGAGCGAGAGAGAGAGGAAGAGAGAGAGAGAGAGAGAGACAATAGCGACTGAGCAAAGAAGTAAGCTGTAAGCTTTACATGAGGCCAGAGGAGGCTGGGAAAAGGTTGTTCCTGCTCTCATATGCATCCAAATGGGAACTCTTGTCCTCTCTGCAAGGGAACAGTGGCATATTAAATAAAATTAGAGAAGCAAGAACAACTGAGAGAGAGACAGAAAGAGAGAGAGAGACAGAGACAGAGAGAGAGAAGAGAGAGAGAGAGAGAGAGAGAGAGAGAGAGAGAGAGAGAGAGAGAGAGCGAGAGTAGTGTTTCCTCCAGGGCCACATCTCCGCAGCCAGCCGTCCAAGGTTCTTCATCTCAGGTGGGACTGTGAGGGGGAGGGGTGCAGGGACCTCTGGGGCTCCGGGCATACGTCCAGGACCCGGATCAATTTGAAACGTGCACAGGGTTCGGATATTCCTGTTCAGTGTCCACGTTGCGTGAAAAGCACCATTGCTGGCCGGGGCTGGGGGGGGGACTCCGGTGTTTCTAACGCCACTTGTCGGCAAACACCCATGAGGCTGTACGTCTCACTGCGGTCCCAAAGGAGTCACGCTGGTTTGATGATTATGTTGTCGTTAGCATGGGGTGAAAGGCAACTAGCGGGCCGTGAAGAAGTTGGCCTCGAGAATAAAAGCGTTACCTAACCTTGTTCACGGTTCTCCTCCCCGACTGTCATTTGTGGTCGAAAACAACTTTTCCGTCCCTTCTCCTTGAAATCGCTCCTCCGAACAGAGTACATCCACAGGCCATTTACCTCCACAGTCAATTTGCACATTATCCTCCCCCTCCGCCGCGTCCTCCGTTTTGGATCATCGGGGGTGCCGGTGCCAAACACGGCAGCTGTCCTGACTTCTCATCGCACCAAACCCGGAGAGTATGTCCCTTTAATTAGACCACCCGTGAAAATAATGGTGCATTAATGACATTTCTATGGGGGCCAATGAGCTGGAACAACAGAGGAAAGACTAAATCACAAATCAATTCCAACAAATGTAATTAAGGCTTAATTAGCCTCCGGGGTGTCACCGGGACGGCACAGAGGGGGGACGAGGTGGAGGATGAGAGGAGAAATGAAAGGGGGAAAACCGGGAGGATGAGAAAGGGAGGGATCCTTACGGGTCACCAAAGCCACGCCTGTTCTTTTGATTTCCCCATGATCAAGGGCCGCGCGCCGCGTGCAGGGTGCTCTGTAATTCCAAGTCGAACATTAATTAAAAATCGAAACGGCCCTGATTAGAGGAAGAGCGGAATCGGAAGACGACAGAGGCAGGCGGTGTGGGGAGGGGGGGGTGGGGGGAGGGGGGGGGTGGGATGGGGTGCTGAGACAAGTGCTGGATTTCTTTTTTTTTTTTTGAATGGGACTCATTTAAAGTCAACACTTTCGACGCGGAACCGCAGAGTCGGCTGCTGGTAAGAGAAGTGCTAATTCTCTATAAAAACAGCAGCGTGTAGTGTTAAACCCAACAACAATCTTGTGTTAAAGCGGCGAGAGAAAGAGAGGGGGGGGGGGGGGGGGGGCGACAAAACAACAAGAGAAAAAAAAGAAAAGAAAAAAAAGTGTAAGAAACCGCAGGGATGTTGGGAGGAAGCCCAGGGCTCGGCCTGCCTCTTGGGATGCCAGATCACACAAACACAGACTCTCACGCCAATAAATGAGCTTCATAAACTGCAATTAAAACCCTGGGCACTAATTTAGTGGAAATGGCAGCCTGTAAAAAAGTGAGCAGAGGAGGCAGGGGAGAGAGGGAGGGAGGGAGGGAGGCTTTGGACCTTGGCAGCCCGGCAGATTTTCATTTTTTTTCTTTTCCTTCTTCTTTTCTTCTTTTGGTTTTTTTTTAACAGACTTATCCTTCACGTTAATCCGAAATACACCAGCTCCCGCACACACAAGCACAAGCAATACACAGGCACTGAGAACAGACACACACACACACACACACACACACACACACAGACACACACACGCACACACATGTGGATGTACACGTGCCCACGCTTTCACAACAAGATCTGATACCGATGTTAGGCACACACAATCACTACAGTGCATCAGAACTTCAAGCCACGTGCTGTGACACAAAGCGCATAACGGCACCTGCTAGTACAAAGAAAATATCAAAGTCGACAATATCGACACATCACAAAACTTCTTGTTTTTCAATCAGGAACAAATGGCACACACAGAGAAGAACGATTGGCGGAGAGACAGACAGACAGACAGACAGACAGGCAGGCAGGCAGGCAGGCAGGCAGTAGACAGACAGGCAGGTTTTTCATATCATATCGGCCTGGCCACTTAATTCCTGAGTGCCAGCATTCTACCAGAACCTGGTAACACACACACACACACGCACACACACACACACACACACACACACACACACACACACACACACACACACACACACACACACACACACACACACGCGCACACACGCACACACACACTCACACAGGCAATGCTGACACCACCACCACCACAGTAGTAGTAGTAATAGCAGGGGGGTGGGGGGTCACCCCCAAACCCTCTCTTGTGGAAAGACTCTCTTTCCACCAGAAACCCACTCCATAAACACATGTTACCAACACCGCCCCAGCAGTCAACACTGTCTACAGCTGTGATTGACTCAGAATGCGTGTCAGGGCTTCTATGTTACATGTCCATCCCAGCCCATGCCATACCATACGACTCTGCTGAATCATGTGTTGGTGTGTGTGAGTGTGTGCATGCGTGCATGTGTATTTTTGTGTTTGGTGGCAATTTGGGAAGACAGCAACTCTTTCGTAGCGGTTTGGTTGCTTTAGCAATTCCATTCATTTCCAGTCATTTCTGCGTCTATCTTCTTCTTCTTCTTCTCCTTCCCTTTGTCCCCGGTTGAGGTAAATGTGACTTTCTGCAACCCTGCACCGGTCACATCCAGATCTCACTCTAAAGCTGTTCCATTGTGGAGCTTAAGTCACACAAGAATGAAAAGGAAAAGTCTGATAACTGAGTGTGTCTTGCAGACAGTAATGGATTTTACCCACTGGGATAAATAACTTATCACGCAAGTTTAACTTCTCATAATGAACAAGCTAAAAATGTATATGTGTTTTCCTTTGCTGTGTTGGGTGTGAGATCATTTGACTGCAGCGTCCCGTTGTCACACTAACTGGCCGTTCTTCTAGCCATCCGCCTTGCCCTGTTAAATTGCGTATTTATCACCTTGTCAGACTGAGATGAACGCACTGAAACACTGAGAGTGATGGAGAATCTCAGAGCTGAGATAGACTTGCAGAATTTTTCATATGTGGACATTTAAGCAGAAAGTGAGGGTTTTTTTTTATCTGCAAAGGGAAAACAACCAGCAGTGAAAATTTAGTAAAACTCTTATCACCAACCAAAAATGTTTTTCTTCTCACATCAGGGTTTCCTGTGTGAATCATGATTACTTCAATATCCTGGGGCTAATTATATGTAGTCTACTGCACACATAATGCACAGCCATAAGTGTTCTAAAATACCCAGAGCTACTTTGGGCAAAGAATACCCCTAATCAACAAGGCTGTCCTAGATTCTGGTGTAAATGAGACACAAATACAATGTGATTTAATTTTCCCTTTGAAAATTCTCTATTGGAATTGGAGTATGTACGTGTAAAGTGACATTTTGGGGGTAGATTACATTCGATTAGATCAAATTCTCAACTATGTAATTTAGCCTGTGTATAACCAGCAAGAACAAACAACTCTTTGACGCATTGTAGAATAATCTCATCATTTGAGATCAACTGTGAATACATTTCAGGGTCATTAGAATAGATTAAAACAAACTAATAATCCCTGTACATTTTGTACATGAATATGTATTTATATAGGCTCTACAAATGGCCTTTAAAAATGTACTTAAACTTGAATTCAGAACAAAAGTCGAGTTCTTCAGTGCGCTCTCTGAGTAGTTTATCACTGCTTCTACTAATTCCTGCAATGCCATCAGTAACACCACCACCACCAGGGCACTATCACTAACATCAGTATTACTGTTTTCAAATTCCAAAGAGCCACCTGCTCTTCTCCCGTGCTCCCGGTGGTGATGAAAGGCTTAAGCACTGACCTACGCTACTCCGATGTTGAGAAAGTCTGGGCCGACATGTCGTTGGGGTTGTCAAGTAGGATCCTACTTTCACCAATGTTTCACTGACACCGACGACGTCTCCAGTAGGCTTAGCAGTACGTTCTGGTGTCCTAGAACCAGCCCCCTCTGCATTTGCCTAGCCGGCTTATTTGAGAGACCATCACTAACCAGGGCACTATCACTAACACAAGTATTACTACTCATGATATTTCTACAACTAACCAATCATTTTTACTACCACTACTGCTACCATTGTTATTGTTTCTACTTGTACTATGCTCCATATTCTCATGATCAACTTCACATATTGATGCCTACGAGATAAATATGAAGGAGAGAATGATACATAATCATTCATCTTTATGTGTGTGATTTTAACATTTGAACCACGTCAAATAGAGTAGAAATACAACAGAGGAAGAATAGAGGTAGAAGTAGAATAGAGGTAGAATAGGGGTAGAATAGAGGTACATAGAGTTAGAATTGATGTAGAGTAGAGGTAGAGTAGAGGTAGAATTGAGATAGAATAGAGGAGGTAGGGTCGGGGAAGGTAGAGTAGAGGTGGAGTAGAGTTAGGTAGAGTTGAGGTATTGTACCATAGAGGGAGGTAGAAAGGTAGAACATAGGGAGGTAGAGTAGAGGTAGAGGACAGGTAGAATAGAGGTATGTGGGAGTCTCTACCATCAGGTACAGGTTAAGGGAGGGAGACGAGTGGAGTCTTCCTGGTACTGGGTTGTCGACATGGCGACAGTTTTTATTAAAGAGCGGACGCTTCACTCTGGCTTCTGGTTGGCTGACAATCTCCGTGCTCTGATTCCTCTCTGCATATGGTGCTGGTTAGCTAGGAAAAGTCAGCTACAAACCTCCTACAGTAGCCGGCCAGCCCCAAGAACTGCTTCAACTTTTTCTTGGTCTTGGTCTCAGTGTGTTCACAACCGCAGTGGTTTTATCAAGCCAGGGTCGGACCAGGCCTTCACCCAAGAGGTTCCCCAGATACCGTATCTCCCTCCATCCAACAGCACACTTCTTTGGACTAGCTATGAGCCCTGCCCAGCTCAGGGACTCAAGCACTGCGCCTACATGCTGCATATGCTCCAGGTGTCGCTGTGAATGATTACGTCATCTAGGTAGGCCGCATGTAGGCATATGCGACATGCGGATGCAGGACGCAATCCATGAGTTTCCGAACGGAAGTGTGCAAAAGTGGTACAATACGAACAGAGTGGAGAACGCTTACTTTTCCTTGTGTTCGTGAGACAATCTGCGAGTAGCCCTTGGTTAAATGCAGTGTTGTGAAAAAACTAGCCATACCTAACCAGTCGAAAAGTTTGTCAATCTTTCGGTAGTCTACCAGAACCAAACTCTTCCATTGGGCTTACACACCAGCACGATGGAGCTAGACAAGTCACTCTTGGACTTCTCTATGACCCCCATGTCCAGCATGGCCTCTAATTCCGCCGTTAATTCCGTTAATTTGTATTCGAGCACACGATACGGCCAAGAGGTCATCTGGTGGTGTATGAGGGACGTGAGGCCTGGCAGGCAGGAGAAAACATCAGAGAAGCGACGCTGAAGCGTGGCCATATCCGTGCGGCCACATCCTTTCTCTGGGACAGAGAGAGATGGTCTCTAAACAGGGCTGCGGTACGATCGGCCGCTTCTTGAATCTCCGACTCCCAACTTATTCCGGTCAATGACTGGCGTGGCCAGATAAGTGGCCAGAGCCACGGACACCCCCTCCCTCCATTCTTTTAAGGGGTTCAGGTGATAAACCTCTGTTGTCCTCTGCCTGTGAGAATGTTCTATCTCATAATCGACCTCTCCAACCTGCCATATAAGTGGCAGTGACGTTCCTGAGCCAAACGCTGGTCCGAATTGAGCGGATACCAAGTAACTCGTAAAGTTCCCGAGACAGCACCTGCACCAAATTTTTGACCGTAATACTGCGCAGGGGCTGTATTACAGCAGGTTGCATAATCTACGAGGACTAAACGATACCCGCGGGCACCGGGTCTAACAGCCTGATGATGTTCATACCAAGTCTTTTGAACGGGACCTCGACTAAGGGGACCTCAACCTTAACTCAACGGCGCTCTTGGCATAGCCGGAGGGTTGACCAATTGGCACTCAGGACATGCAGCGCACCACTTGCGTATATCTGCCCAAATGCCTGGCCAATAGAAGCGGGTCATTACCCGCTGCAGTGTTTTATCGTGTCCGAGCTGACGGCCATCAGGCTTTGGTGAGCCGCCTGGAAGAGCACTGGAAGAGTCGGCGGCTCTTCGGGACCAACGAAGGGTTATTTCCTCTCCTGACTGAGTGTCACGGCTCACTCTATACAACTTGTCCCTAATCAGTAAAAAATACAGGTGGGTGAGCGTAGCGTCTGGGTGCACCAATAGGCCGTCGATTTTAACTACCCCCTCAAAGGCCCCACGTATGGTATCGTCCCGCGACTGCTCCAGCGGAAAATTGTCCATGGGGAAGGCCGATGCGACTTGGGAAGATACCAATTGGAATTCCCATACTCCCAGACCCTTCTCGTCACCGTGGGCAACGCAACATTCATATTTCCCTTCTGACCGTGAGCCCACTCCCTGAGCCGCTCTCATCAATGCGTCAAACCCTGGCAATCTGTGCCCAAATCAGGGAGTGCGACAGGTTGGAACTAACTGCAGCCTTCGTATGTTTTTTCCCCTAGTAACTAATTTCAAGCCGTACCATCAGATACGCATGAATATCCCCATGTGCACAATGAACCTCAAACCACCACGCCTCCATCAAAGCCCCAGGTCCAACCAGGCATTTCTGGACCAATGTCTGAGAACTGCTAGAGTCCAGCAAAGCCTGATGTCTACCCCCTTCTAGCCTTACCGGTACTTGGAGTAGAAGGAGGTAGAGTTAGAGTAGAGGGAAGTAGAGTCGAGACAAGGTAGAACAGGTTGTGTGAAGGTAGAGTAGGGGGAGATGGAGTAGAGGTAGAGGGAAATAGAGTAGAGAAGATGTAGAGTAGAGGTAGGTCGAGTTGAGGTAGATGTAGAGAGAGGCAGATTATAAAGGTAGAGGGGGGCAGAGTAGAGGTAGAGTAGATTATAAACAAATAATATCAAGTCATCAATTAATTTGTCAAAATGTTGACGAATTACGTGTTTTCGATGAGCGTCATACTTTCATAACAATCGCAAGAGATAGACTGTACCACTCATAGTACCATTAGTAGAACACTAAAAGCAAAAAGATACAAAACATAAGTTTTAGGAAGTGTGCTGCATAAAAGGTTTCTAAAAGTGAAGCTTTAAGATGCGATAGTTAGCCGGGGGTCAGCCCCAGTAGGGAGTAATGAAGATGGATGAATGGGCGTGCAGATGGAAGGGCAGATGGACAGACAGTTGGAAGAATGGACGGACCAGCAGTCAGATAAATGAATGAGGGACAAAGAAACAGGGAGATCAGCGCCGCTCCAGCCTGGAACGGCGCCCGGTGCCCACGTTAATCCTACCGCCGCTCTGATCCTCTCCCGACGTCAGGGATGATTAGACGGCACCGCTTGACGAGTGCTCACCCAGAGTGACTTTTGGCGGGAAGGAGGGAGGCGGGGTTGACCACAGAAGTAAAAAAAAATTAAAATAAAAAAGTAGATGTTAAGGTTACAAGGTCACACGGCCGGTGGGGATTCACGCGTGGTGGTGGTGGTTGGTGGGGATGGAGGGGGTGCAATCAGACTTTTTGAGAGGGTTCCGAAGGTGGCCAGATGTGCTGGGAACTCAGCAGGGATTAAGGTCAGCCTGTCCCAGTTGGATAAGAGCCAGCTGCGACATGATGCTAATGGGCTGGCAGTGCCAGGCGGTGCGAGGGCAGAGGTGGGCTGGCAGATGTCGATGGAAGGCTTTAATGTCAGTGTATCTCCGTGTTATACCGCCACCTCTCTCTCACTCTCTCTCTCTCTCTCTCTCTCTCTCTCTCTCTCTCTCTCTTTCTCTCTCCCTCTCTCCTCTGCTCCCTCCAAACAACCATCTCTCTCCCCGTCTCTCTCTCTTCTGCCTGCCAACTGTGCCCTTAATAGAAGAGGGATGATATAAGAGCTACACTCGCAGCGCACACAGTTATGAAACTGACCACAACATTCAAAGATCACGACCTTTTGGTCTAATCGTGGATTGAGAGGTGGAGCTGGGCCATTTCTCTCTCTCTGCCTCCCTTGCCCCCTCTACCCCCACACACACATACACACAGATCTCTTACTCCTTACGTTGCCTTACTTGCCCCCCGAAATCCACATTTCATTCCAAGACAAGGGCAATTCCAAGACTTTTTGCAAGATTTCGGAATGATGCAGCAGCAGCAAGCTCCACTTTGAACGTAGTGGGGGGGACGCAGGCAGCGGGTGCTGTCAGCCAGGCAGTCCACTGGACACCGGACAACTGCACATAGATGGAAACATCAAAATCACCAGAAGAACATGACATCATACAACACAAAGCAATAACGCAACGGAACACAACGCAATGCAACAGAATGGAACAGCTCTAAATAGCGGCATTGGTGCAGGGACCACAGCAGGACACGCGTGTGAGCTGACGTGAACTCTGACTCCCAGCATGCTTTGCTGTAGGCAGCCCGGCCCCTCTTGGGAATGGTCAGAAAGAAAACATGAGTCCACATTTTCAGATAGCGAGTGCCCTAGTTTCAGGAATAATCCCCCCTCCCACCCCTTACCTCTCTCTCTCTCTCTCTCTCTCTCTCTCTCTCGCCCTCTCTCTTTTTTCACTAAACAAATCATGCAAAATGAACTTCAAAGTTTGTTCACAAAAGGTCAACGGATCTCATAGAGCGGCCGACCTCTGCCCCGCCAAAGAAGGGAGCGGGAGGTGATGTTGGGGGTGACTTTCATTCATGTTTGGACACTGTCCTCCTCTGCCTCCGTCTCTCTCCTCATCTGTTGACTCAACAGCCCATCATCAACACCCCACATTGTTGTTTCATTACCCGCCCCGTTTCTCTCTCTCCCCCCTCTCTCTCGCTCTCCCGACCCGGGTGGAGAGGACACGGGTTAGCTGAAGTGGAAAGGCAGCCTGTCGCTTGATGTTACGTCCAACACAGGGCCGGCGGAGAGACGCAGGGACGAGGCACCGAGCCAAAAGAACCTGACCAAGCCCGACCAGAGAGACTCTGGTCTCATCATCTCACTGTCCTCCCCTCTCTCTCTCTCTCTCTCTCTCTCTCTCTCTCTCTCTCTCTCTCTCTCTCTCTCTCCCCCGTCTCTCTCTTTCCTGTCTATCCTTTAAAAATCCCCCGGGATACAAACAAGCCAAAAGATATGACTAACTAGAATTAGAGGCAGCGAGAGAGAGATTAGGAGAAAAGGAAATGAGATACAAAAATAGCAAAGATGGGTAGCATTTTAGAGAGAGAGAGAGAGAGAGAGAGAGAGAGAGAGAGAGAGAGAGAGAGAGGAGCGAGGGAGCGATAGAGAGAAAAAGGAACTACATCAACAGGCACACAGGGCGTTGAGGGACAGGGAAGGGTTTTCTCAATACAGTGCTAATGGGATCACGGAAGAGGAGAGGGCCGAGCGCTGGGAGGTTATGCGAGGACTCAAGTGTGAGCGAGCAGGACGCTACCAAGACCCCCCCCCCCCCCCCCACACACACACACACACACAGACACACACACAAACACACTGTAGGATAAGATTTCCCTAGAGAGAAGTCGGATGATTCTAGTCCAACTACCCCCCTCCTCAAACTATTCATCTTGTTCATCCCTCCCTCCCTTCTCTGACGCTCTCTCCCAATATCTCAACAATGTGACAGAAGTGACACTCAATGTGATTGCGTTTGTTTTTTTTGTTGTTTTTTCACACTTGCTCACAAGCCTTTTTCAATACTGACTTCACTTTCCCCCCCCCCAAATTCTTCATTATACTGTAAGTCAGCAGCTTGGCCCAGCAGCTAATTTCATGCAAAAGTGCCTTGATATTAAAATCATTTTGTCAAAACTCCCGCACTGGTTTTGTTCCATAGAAAATAATCGTAAATAACATATTTTACTGATTAAGGGACACTGGACAAAAGACAATGAAATTATCATATCTTAAATAAAAATGTTTAATATTTTACGTGTGTGTGGATGAGGAAACCGATTTACTACCTAAAATAGTATGTATGTATAACCATTGTGATGGTAATACATGCATACTTTGAAAATAAATATACTTGTGAAAATAAACAGCAGTCTTTTGAAAAGTTTGTGAAAAAAAAATTATAATTCACTTAATTATAAAATAATAAAACACAATTCTCATATAGTATGTAAATAATTAACATAAAATAAGTGGTTTTTAGCCTTGCAAACATGTTGGCAGATTATTTTGTGTTTGATAGACTTACCAATTAATGGCAACAAGTGACCATTTGCGATGTTCCGGCCTCCCTTCGGTACTGTGTTGATTACGAGTTACATTCTTTTCAGCAGTTTGCTGAGCACGGATTGGTGGATCGCTCTGTCCATCATTCCTTTTCAGGCGGTGAATTTGATAGAATTAGACAAATGAGTGAGAACATATTGGCAAGTTATGATCTTTCTCTCTCTCTCTCTCTCTCGCTCTCTCTCTCTTTCTCTCTCTCTCTGTGTATGTGTATGTGTGTGTGTGGGTGTGTGTGTGTGTTACGTGTGTGCGTGTGTGCGTGTGTGCGTGTGTCTGTGTGTGTGTGTGTGTGTGTGTGTGTGTGCTTGTGTGCGTGTGTGTGCGCATTTGTCGTCGGCCTACTAATGGTGAGGAAAGCACCGAGGAGCCCGTTCCATGTCCGCGACAAACTCACCACAAAGTGTTCATCACAGTGCGTGGGAGGGGGTGAGCCATGTGATGTTTCATAATATTTGATGGACTTCCCATTTATAGTTCAAACTGCAAGAGGAATAACGAATAAGAATAAATAACCTATAGACCACATATAGGTCTATAGAACTTAATAAAGGACATATTTACACACACACACACACACACACACACACACACACACACACACACACACACACACATCTTCTCGTGAATGATCACTCAGTGATAGTGCTCAACGACAGTCTGTGGCCGTCCGCCAAGCTAACATTGATCAGGCCTGGCTTCCGGCACGCCGCAAAATCAATCATGTCCATTGATTCTGCAACATGGGAATGTTGTACACTGGGGAGTAGGTGTGTGTTTGAATGTGTTTGTGTGTGTGTGTGTGTGTGTGTGTGTGTGTGTGTGTGTGTGTCCTTTATTAAGAGTCATAATTTAAGATGGAGTGTGCATCTCTGGACTATTTACTTGAATAAGTTTGCGTTTTATACCTTCAACGCACCACAGAGAACGTGATATCACGGGGCTTGTTAAATGGGGAGAAAATTGACCGCGATAATAGAGACTGCCAGTCGTGTGGCAGGGCCGTGTGTGTTCTTCTTACCCGCTTCCACGGACGAGGCCCACAGCGGAGCAAGCGATTCATTGTCAGTCCGTTGAGACACGCCGAAGGCTTTACCGAGGTCCTGGCCGGCTACAGGCAGGATATAACTATATGTTGGCGGCCATACACAATAGCAGGCCTGTGGTTTTCACACAGGCTGGGGCTACGTGCTTACTGACGGACCCAGAAATTGGCGGGAGTGGTAGTCTAGGCTGAATGAGGACAAGGACCTACCCTGGTTAATTATAGGTGTAAAAAGAACACCAGAACTTTGGGGACGCTTTTCAGTCTCCGTCTTTGAGACTCTGTCACCTCACGACACCCCACAAGACCTGCTGTTTTGGAGATGCTCTGACCCAGTGGTCTAGCCATCACCATTTGGGTCCTTGTCACTGTTGCTCAGATCCGCTTGCCCGTTTTTCCTGCTTCCAACACATCAACTTCAAGAACTGACTCTTCACTTGCTGCCTGATACATCCCACCCCTTGACAGGTGCCATTGGAACGAGATGAGCGATGTTATTCACTTCACCTGTCAGTGGTTTTAATGTTGTGACTGAACGATGTATATATATATACACTATACACTATACACTATATATACAGATTTATATACACAGACATTTTATTTTCTCACATTCTAAATTGAAAATATATCAAAGTAGGTTTTTTTCCAGCTGATCAAATCATATCAAATGAAAAGGAGAAGTCTCAAAACCTTACCTTACCAATTCAACCCAACTTATGATCTCCACCAGTGTAGGAAATTGGCGGATCCCCTGTTTTAAATAAATTCATGATGAGGCCACATATCTCTCTCTCTCTCGCTGTCTCTCTCTCTCTGTGAGGTCCGACTGTATGGGAGAGATTTATTTCCATGAAACAAACCAAAATGAAGACAAAAGAGCATTCAAAACAAGTCTGTGGTGTACTTACAGAGGAGCGCAGATGTGGGGAAGGGTACGAGACCGTCTCAAAGGCACCGAACGTACCTCGGAGCCGAGCGCGGTCCGTCGCGAAACATCTGAAACTCCGGCCTCACAGCTCGGGCCGGGCCGTCCCCCTAATCTCAGTCGGTGAAGAAGAATGGCTCTTGTTAGAGAGGCTTCCATGACGCCGACTGTCACTCCGAGTTGCAGAACTCGGCGGCTGAGATTGAACATGATGTTCATGGCTCATTAATCTCAGAGGCATCACACAAAAGGAGCCTTTATGGAAGAGTGGCAGGGAAGAAAGCCTGGTCGGGAAAAATGACAACGGAATTTGCCAAACGTCCATTGAAGATGCTGCAGAGATGTGGCAGAAAGTGGAACTTTTTCGGCGTGAAAACAACACGTTGAACAGCGTGGAGGTTGATCACCATCCCTGCCGAGAAGAAAGCCGGTGGTAGCATCAGGGAGGAAGATGAAGAAGAATGAGAGAATACAAAGAGATTGCAGATTAAAAACGTTTTCCCCTCCGCCGGTGACGAACATTGATGTCCTTAAAAGACGTGGCCCAGTGAAAGTCCTGACCAAATCTCGTCCAACAGCTCGGGCAGGACCTTTAAATTGCCGTCCACAGCCAGCTCCCCAACCAACCCTGCACAGTATGAGCAATTCTGCAAGGAGCAATGGGCAAATCTTGCTTTATCGCATTGTGCAAAGTTAGCCTTATCCCCCGCTAAAAAAGGCTGCTGGCTGTGAAAGCTGTGAGAGCTATGAATCGTTGACATTTCAGGTTTCACAGTTTTATTTTTCAATGGTTTATGATTTTGTTTTATGCGGGGGCTTTACTGTGAACAAGAGTCAATTTGATCCAAGTGCTCGGTTCAGGGCTGAATATTTTTTAAGGCACTATTAAAAAAAATATTATTCATGCATGAGTGTTAGGTGTCCTTTCAGTTGCAGTTTGGGAAAAATAATGGACTGAAAGAACGGGAGACGCAGGCTTGAGGACTTGTGTGTTTGTGCATGCGTTTGTGTGTGTGTGTGTGTGTGGGTGTGTATGTGTGTGTATAATGTGTTGTTAAACCGCGGTTTTTCAGTACTCTCTCTCAGTCTGTCTGTCCACATGCACCGGCAGCAGCAGGGCTCCTCATCTGGTTGTATGAATACAATGACAATAAAGGCTTTCTATTCTATTCAACATCTGTGTGTGTGCGTGTGTGTGTGTGTGTGTGTGTGTGTGTGTGTGTGTGTGTGTGTGTGTGTGTGTGTGTGTGTGTGTGTGTGTGTGTGTGTGTGCGTGCGTGCATGCGTACGTGTGTGCGTGCATGCGTGCGTGTGTGTTTGTGTCCTTCTCTGTGATGTAATGTTGTCGGAGGGCAGGATTACCCCTCTTTAACTAGTAGGCCATTGTAAACGCTAGTGTAGTGAATATTGACAGACTGCGGGAACGAGAGACTAAGAACGGTGATGAGATGAGATGTATTCAGTGTATATAGTATATATTGTATATAAAGTGTAAATTGTATATGTAGTGTTTATAGTGTATAAAGTATATATAGTGTATATAGTATATACAGTGTATATAATATATATAGTGTATTTAGTGGGAGAAGGATGCTGAGGATGGAGCTGCCAGGCAAGAGGAAGGCCAAAGAGAAGGTTTATGGATGTGGTGAGGGAGGACATGCAGGTGGTTGGTGTAAGGGAGGAAGATGCGCAGAACAGAGGGTATTGGAGGTGGGCGATCCGCTGTGGCGACCCCCCCCCCTCCATACCCTGGGCCCCTACTCCTGGAGTGATGGAAGTGTAGTCTTTTGGTTGGAAGCCATTGTGGACTGCCGTTCCTGTGCCAGCCACTGGGAGGGGATGTACCTTCCATTACAGTATGATAATACAGTATGTGACACTTCCTCATTACTCCTGTTTATCTCCATAATGTGTGTGTGTGTGTGCGTGTGTGTGTGTGTGTGTGTGTGTGTGTGTGTGTGTGTGTGTGTGTGTGTGTGTGTGTGTGTGTGTGTGTGTGTGTGTGTGTGTGTGTGTGTCCATTACTACGTATGGTATTCCCGGTATACCAAAACACTGTGTGTATGTGTGTGTGTGTGTGTGTGTGTGTGTGTGTGTGTGTGTGTGTGTGTGACCGTGTGTGTGTTACTTTGTGACATTACTACCTTCGCAACTCTTCTCCTTCACACCCCCAAGCAGAGAAACAGATGTTTTACTCACACACAGAACATGGGTGTTCAAATGTAGCATAGTGGGAGGGGGCGGAAGAAAAGACAGATAAGAGGGAATGAAGGGATGGAGAAAGAGAGAGAGAGAGAGAGAGACAGAGAGCGAGGGAGAGAGAGAGAGATGCAGTCAATAGAGTGCCTTCATACTTGATAGTTCATATTTGAAATAGAGGAGAAGAGAAAATAGGAGGAGAGAAAATAGAAGGAGAGGGGAGAACAGAACAGAAGAGAAGAGAAGAAAAGAAAAGAAGAGAGCAAAGGAAGAGAGGAGTCGGGGGGGGCGCCTCACACCGGGGCCATAAATGTAAAAAGTGGTGCAGAAGACAGGAAGTGGAGAGAAGCAGCAGGCCCCCAGAAAACTGACTGAAATGCGATGCTGCTGTCTTTATGGTTTAAGAACAATGTCCCACAAAACAATCTCCTCCTCCTCCTCCTCCTCCTCCCGGCCGCAAGAACACTGCGGCACACATGCACATGCACACGGGCGCACACACACACACACACACATCATCCGTGTGCACACCTCCCATAGAACACATGAAATGTGGACATGTTTGCGCACACACAGGCGTTCTCTCCAAGGGCTCCGCTTTGCACATTAGACATGAAAGGATGTAGGGAGGGTGGGAGCGGGGGTAGGGGGGGTCGGGGGCATTACCCGAGTGTGTGCGCTTTTATCAGGTGGGGGGCAGCATGGAAGGGGTGGTCGGTGGGGGGTGGGGGTGGCGGTGGGGGGTGAGGGGTGGGGGGGGGTGAGATTTATCTGCCGCGGTCGGAAAACTTTGACCCCAGAACTGTAAATCTGTCAGAGAAGTCTGGCCCGCTCAACAGGAAACACAAAGAGGAAGGGAGGGCAGGGGGGTTTGTGGGGTGGGGGGGGACACACACCCATCGACTCGACCATTTCAAAAGAGGTACTGTTTTCCGGGGGGGTGGCAAGGAGGGAAAATTCGGGGCTCGTCGTTTCATTGCACTCTTACAACTGATCCCTCGCGGCCGGAGAACATCTTTATCACGACCCCCAAATTCCCCCGTCCTGACGCACTACCACACACACACACACGCACGCGCACATACAAACACCGACGTAGCGCCACATACATGACCATACGCACATACATCTTCTGCGTTGACATTGATTGTGTAGTTATTGTTTGGGATTTTACCATCCATGTTGACAGCCCCCAGGACAAAGGGACCAAAAGAACTGTGAACTACGGACTGACTCAGCACGTGACGGAGCCCACACACAACAAGGGCCACGCTCTGGACTCAATCATCTCCAAGGGTCTGAGCATTTCTAAGGTGGTGGTGACTGATGTCGCTCTCTCTGATCATTCCTGTGTTTTCTTTGAGAGTACTATCTCCGTGCACACAAATGTTCAAACAGAGGTCAGCACAAAAACAGTATATCCCTGAAAACACCAGAGAAATATTTATTCAGGCTTTCTCTTCCACACCCTCCCCCCTCTTGGGTCCCTAAGTCAATGAGCTTGTAGATCATTTCAGTTCCAAAATTACAAATGTTATTGATGCCATTGCACCCACGAAGGTGAAGGTGGTCTCGAGTAAGAAAAGATCCTTATGGAGAAATGCCACGGCGGTAAGAATTTAAAAAAAGAGAAGGCGTCGAAAAGCTGAACGCAGGCTTACAAACCCTCCTGTGTCCGCAGCCTCTGAACTTCCGTCCACCAGGGCCTGCGATGAATCTGCCTCTGTTGTCACCGCCAAAATTCTGAAAATTAGACACGCAGTCGGCACCGCAGCATCAGGTACAGGATATGTGCCGTGCCTGTGTCCACTAAAAATCCATTCAAACACTGTGACACAATTTTATCCGATCAAAAAAACAAAACAAAACAAAACAAAACAAAAAAAACTTGGAGGACATGATACAACATCTGAAATCCTCCTCCTGCTGCCTCGATATTCTGCCAACAGGCTTTATAAAAATGTTCACAATTGCACGGCCTCAGATCTTCTACAAATTGTCAACACATTTCTTCTCTCAGGTTTCTTCCCACGGGCCGTGAAAACAGCTCTTAAAAAAAAAATGAACAATCAAGACACCTCACAAATGAACAATTACAGCATCACACCTCCCGTTTTTAGATAAAAACACTGACAAAAGCTGATTTTCAACAGCTGAACAATTTCTTGGCAGTACACGGCTGTTTTGATGTCTTCCAGTCTGGATTTGGATCACACCACAGCACCGAGGCTGCTCTTGTTAGGGTCTTCAATGACATCCATCTAAACACAGACGGTGGCAGAATTTCAATCTTAGTATTATTGGAACTCAGTGCTGCATTTGACACGGTTGACCACAACAAATTATTAGACCGACTGGAAAAGTGGGTGGTCTTTCTGGGACGGTAGTAAACTGGTTTAAATCCTACTTAAAGGACAGGGACTATTTTGTGTCGATAGGTCACATCTAAGTGGACAAAAATGACAAATGCTTGACAAAATATGTTACCATAATTACGCAGACGACACACAAATTGACATAACCATAACACCAGGGCACTGTGGCCCAATACAATCACTGAGCAAGTGCATTGAACAAATCAACGACTGGTTGTGCCAGAATTTTTTCCGATCAAACAAAAATAAAACGAAAGTAATTGTTTTTGGAGCCAAGGAAGAAGGACTTAAAGTCAGCGCTCAGCTTCAATCGGTGATGTTAAAAGTACACAAACCAAGCCAGAAATGTTATCGTTGTCCTGGACTCGGACCTCAATTTCAACAGCCACATTACAACAATTACAAAGTCTGCCTACTATCACCTTAAGAACATATCAAGGATTAAAGGACTTATGTCTCAGCAGAATTTGGAAAAACTTGGAGACTTTTCGGTTTGCCGGTGCCTTTTACTAAAACCAAATATTCATTTCCTGCACTGCACTGTCATTTTTACTTGATTTTATGCATTCTATTTCTTAACTTTATAATGTGTTCTTCCCCTTAAAATGTGTTTCTTTTGCACTATGTATTCTGTCTATTCAATTTTTTATCTTTATGCATTCTATGCATTCTATTTTTAACTTTATGCCTTCTCTGTCCTTTAATAATGTCTTTCTTGGCACTTTGACTTTATGCTTTAAATGTTTTTGTGTAAAGCGCTTTGAATTGCCTTGTTGTTAAAATGTGTTATACAAATAAACTTGTCTTTCCTTACTGTACATAACCACATACTCGCTCAAAACCATGCTGGCTACCAAAACTTTGACAGCCTGATTCTATTCCATTCCAATCACACCGCCAGCCCCTCCATCACAGAAACACACACACTCACACACAGACAAACACACACACAAATACACACACACACACACACACACACACACAGATAGAAACTATGCAGGAAATGGTGGTTGTGAAATATGGATGTTTCCAAACTATGCTCAAGTCTGTTTCTGGTTGAAGTCATTATTTTCTCTTCTCGTTCTGAAGTCAGACTTCATGCTCCAGATCTCGACGGGCAGACCGTAAAATTTTTTACAAGGCAGCCTTGCCACCAACAGGCCATCTATCTCTTTTCATGCTCCTCTCTCTCCCTCGCCCTCTCTCTCTCTCTCTCTCTCTCTCTTTCGGGAAGCGTCCGCCGCCTGGCTGGAGTTTCCCGGAACACCGTGCCGCTGTGCGCTCCCGTCTGTTCTTGGACCCCACCCTAAGTGGTTCTCCATGCCCGTCGATGCCCCTTGTGGTCGCGTGCCGTTGCGGTCCTGCCAAGGCCGTGTCCCCGCCGGTCGTCAGGGACTCCATTCGGGAGTCACAAAACCCCAGTCTTTTAAGCTCGCCGAGGAGAGGTGCGGTGGAATAGGACGAGATTAATTTCGGCCGCCGGCTACGCCACAAGCCCTCAAGGGAAGCAAACTCCTTTGCGTCGAGGCCATCTGAGACCGACAACCCGTAGACGACAATTTGAGGGACAGTAGCGGTCGTTGTTCTCAAATCATCGAAATCACTGCGTTTGGAGAGAGATGGCCGTGGTGGAGAAGGAGGACGAGGCGATATCTCAGCCATTGTGAATGAAGCTGGCTCGCTTTTTTTTGGGGGGGGGGGGGTTAGCAGCGAGAGAGAGAGAGAGAGAGAGAGAGAGAGAGAGATAGACAGGCGGGAATACTGAGCGAGTCATGAGTCGGTGAGGATCTCCGGGGCTAACAGGCTAATGTGCAATAACATACCTGGACAGGGGATAGAAGAGAGGGCTTTGAGGCTGAAGGCCTCGCAATCGGGTCACACTGCACCATTGGAGCTGCTTTCTAAAGTGCGAGGCGTGTGCGTGTTGATCCGCGATGGGACTTGACGGTCAATGTAAGCAGGTAACCTGGAGCTAATGCACGTCAGAAAAGAGGGATTTTGAGAGAGGGAGAGAGCGAGAGAGAGAATGAGAAAGATAAGTCAGGAACCACATAGGCAGACCTACTGAGGACAGACACATGCAAAAAGGCACTCTCGGTCGCAAACGTTTACACACATCCATGCACACACACACACACACACACACACACACACACACGCGCGCGCACACACACACACACACACACACACGCCCACATTCACACACATTCTCCTAAACTCCACTCCATTACAGTGGTAGCCTCTCACATTACTGTGGGTCATTTCATGCTTTAGCAGACTGAAAGGGAGAAAGGATAGTGTGAAGCCGCAGTCACGCAAGGCTCCTGCGGTTACTCCCTCTTTGTACACGCTCGTGAGCATGAATGCATGTGCAGTTTATGCCCCTTTGAGCCGGTGCTGGTGGATAACAAGCTGCAGCAACCCCCTTTTTTTTTATTACGCTGAAGACAGACGATCTGCATTGCCATTTTCGAAGTACAGGCACGCATACCCTTTTGTGACTGAGCCGCCCAGAAATAGCACAGCTCTAGACTCAAGATATGTACGCACAGGAAAACCGCGATCCGGCACCGCCCGTTCCTGCTCGACGCGGCTTATCGCCTCTGAGAATCTCTCGCGCCGATAACCGTGTCTACTGAACACACTCGGCTTCACGGTTTTTGGGTAAGATGGAGGAGCAGAACACCACAATGCCGGGGTCCTGGTGATTTGGAGTGTGTGTCCCGAGTGCTGGACACGCTCACAAGCAGCTTTAGTCACCACTTCCTCGTGAACTTATGCTGAGTGGAAGTGTGTGTAAGTGGAAGTTGACAGCCCACCACACACACACGCACACACACACACACACACACACACACACACACACACACACACACACACACACACACACACACAGAGACAGGCGTGTAGGAGTTTGTGTGTGGTCAGGTGTGTATAAAGGCAGACAGACAGTCAGACAGACTGTCTGACTGAGAGACCACATACACTGCCTTCGGCGTGATCATGTCGTTCTGGCACCCCGTGTGTGTGTGTGTGTGTGTGTGTGTGTGTGTGTGTGTGTGTGTGTGTGTGTGTGTGTGTGTGTGTGTGTGTGTGTGTGTGTGTGACATCCGCAAGCCTGAGCTCGGGGCATGAGCAGGGTAGTTTGGGTGCAGGTGGGAGGCCGGCGGGGGCATGTGTTTTGGAGAACTTGTTGTGGTGACCGAAACATGTGCTGCTTCAGAATGGGGGAAGTGAAAGTCGGACTTCATATCTGTCCCCGTCTCGCCCCACACTGCGTCCGACCACGCTTGGCACGGTTCACCGCTGGCACCCTCGCAATCCAAAGCAGTGAAACTTCCGTTTTCCGCAGCACCAGGCAACTTTTTTTCTCCCCCGCTCCCCTCCCCCTCCACCTCACCGAAACCAATCTCGTGCCTCTTCCTGGTTTCGTGCTCTCATGACCTCTCGCCACAGTCAGACAAGGTGACACTCACCGTTCCTAGAGATAGTGGGTGCTACGTAAAGGTCACCCCTCGCCTCCTGCTCCACACACTGTAGGCCGTCTGTTCCCGTCGCTGGTTTCAGAAGGTCACACAGGAAACCCCTGGCAGCTCCTGCCTTAACCCAACCAGCACCAGTAGGTTCAAGGACAACTCTGGTATTTCTTTTTTGACTCCAGCCGTATTCTCGGATCACGCCGAGCCAACCAAATGAAGGAGACGTTCCTGTCTCAATCGTTTTCTATTGAATCAGTATCGCAAGAATAGCTTCGGCCGTGGAGTGGTAAAAAAGACCAAAACTGGTCGTAGCGGGCTCCGAGACTTTCCCAGCCGAAGGAGTTGGATTTAATATCAAAGTCACAAATGCAAGTCAAACATTTGACGAGTCAATAACTGGGTGTGGTTCCGGCGCCAGGGAGCAGCAATTCTGCCTCACATTTACGCAAGTACACACTTACTCAAACTCACACAGACACACGCACACACACACACACACACACACACACACACACACACACACACACACACATACTTTGCTCCCCCTACGTCTCACAGACTCCTGTCTTAAGCCCCAAACTCCTGTATGAAATCAACAGGAAATGAGAGCTCTCCACAGGAGATAGCGCGGGGGAGGGGTGGGGGTTAGGTGTGGGTTGGAGGGCAACCCAGTGTTGACGTTCAACCTTTGAAAAGTACGTTCTCCTCTCTATTTCCCTCTTCGACAGTTTTCCTCACGGTGTATACCTGCCTGTCTGTGTGTATGTATGCATATGTGTGTGGTTGCCTGTGTGTGCGTGTGTGTGTGTGTGTGTCTGTGTGTGTGTGTGCGGGTGCGGGTTAAGTGTGTGTGTGTGCGGGTGTGGGTATGAGTGTGTGTGTGTGTGTGTGTGTGTGTGTGTGTGTGTGTGTGTGTGTGTGTGTGTGTGTACACCCCGCCCCCAAACCTTCGAAAAACCTCGAGGCTTGTTTTTGCGGGGACGTCTGAAACACCCGAATGCGGACTTGTGCAGCGAGTTATTTCAGCAGCCGGGGCTTGTTTTTTGTTGTTCCACGCTCAACAACAACACGACCCAAGTCGACCCCAACCTCAAGACAAGCCGCCCCGCGCCCCCTGGCCCCCCGCTTAACACCACCAATCCCCATCCTCTCCCTACCCGACGCCACTCAGCAGCCCGCTAAAAACCCAAAGCGAGGGGGGAAAGTGTGTTGCAGTTGTGTAAACACAACACGGCAACGTTCAAGGTTCCGCACTGAGGTCGGCTCGCTTTTAATACAGATTGAGCGCATCGTGTGGCGGTTTCCTTTTTCAGCACTTACACAAAAGTATGTGTGTGTAAGGAGAGATTGGAGGAGGGGAGCGTGGGGAGGGGGTCGGCTGGTTGTTTTGGTCTATCTCTACACATTCAGAAACATGAACACACTGAGGCACACACACACACACACACACACACACACACACACACACACACACACACACACACACACACTCACAGAGCCTCAGACGCGGAGGGGTGGGGCAGGGTACGGACGAAGGGCCCCAGTTAATGGCTTTTAAATTTCCACCGAGTGAGTGACTTACAACTGTGGAGGAGTGCACAGCTGTTCCTGATTTGGGGAGACGAAGATGGAGGAACGGCAGCGATCTGAAAGACCGCAGCGGCCGACCAGACCAGACTGCGCTCCTTTAATGGCCCCAAATCTCTCAGGAATGACCCAGATGTGTGTGTGTGTGCGTGTGTGTGTGTGTGTGGGGGGGGGCTAGGTACATGTGTGCTTGTGCAAAAGACTGTGAATTTTGACGACGTTCACCATTATTCAGTTTGCATGAGGTTGTGTGAATAGAAGAGAAAAGCTTTGGCTGTGTGTGTGTGTGTGTGTGTGTGTGTGTGTGTGTGTGTGTGTGCGTGCGTGCGTGCGTGCGTGCGTGCGTGCGTGCGTGCGTGCGTGCGTGCGTGCGTGCGTGCGTGCGTGCGCGTGTGTGTGTGCTGAGTGTCGGAGCTCAGGGAGTCACAGGATGAGCCCGTCTGTATTGTATATAATGTCCACAGAGTATGAGAGAGCAGACTTGGGGGGGATAGAGGGATGGAGGGATGGAGGTGAGCTCCTCCAGGGGGTGGAGAGAGGGTGGAGGAGAGGAGAGGAGAAGGGGGGGGTGGGGTAGAAGATGGAGCAGGACAGAGACTGGGCTCCCATTCAGAAGATTTAATACAGGAATATCAGAAAAACGGATGGAGGGAGAGAGGGTGCGTTAGAGAGAGAGAGAGACAGAGAGAGAGAGAGAGAGAGAGAGAGAGAGAGAGAGAAAGAGAGAGATTAGGGCCTGAGCTCATCCCAGCATGTCAACAGGACTTGAAGAATCTCACGTCAGCCAGGTGGAGGAAATCCAGCTGGATTTTGATCAAAGGCTCACTGGTCTCGGGCAGAAGACAACGTCGCGGTGCATTTCAACGCAGTGTTATGTAAAACACACACACACATACACACACACACACACACACACACACACACACACACACACACACACCCTACGATAAAAAAAGAACCCACTCCGCTCACCCCTTCTCTCCATCTCCGGCTTCTTGATGTGAAACCTTTAAACAGTGGAGTTTTCCAACCATGGATATACAGCTTCCATTGAACCCCACCCCCCACCACCCCTCACACACACACACGCACACACGCCCACATACACATACACGCCCACACACACAGACACACACACACACGCACACACACACGCACACACACGCCCACACGCCCACACACACACACACACACACACACACACACACACACACACTCACACACACACACAGCCGTTGCTTTATTTCCTCCTGCTGGGCCTCCTTTCCTGTCCTATAAGGGGCCCCCGTCCCCGGGCTCCTGCGGCCCCGTAAAACACACAGTGGGTCAGAGTCACGTGACCCATGGGGGTGGAGGGTTTGAGGGAGGGGGGGGGCCAGGGTCACAGTTTACATGGGAGGAGCTGCGGAGTGACAGGCAGATGGGGGTGGGGGTAGTGGTGGTGGGGCGGGGGGGGTTAAATCATTTCAAATTAAAGGCGCAGCAGCATTTATGCCTGTTGTTTTGGTCGGTTTTGACTTCCCCAAGAGCGGTACAAAGACTAAACCGACTTTAGTATTTCTTACCTGCATCTGCCATGATAAGCATTGAAGCCACAAATAGACATTTCCAATATGTTTTTTTTGTCAATATGTCAACAAGAAACTTCTTAGAAACCAACTTAGAACCACCCGAAACCCTCTGCTTTGGTAGTAAAGAAGTGAAATGACCTCAAATAATAGTGCATCTCTCCTTGAATTCGCCTCTGCCAGCTCTCTCTCTCTCTCTCTGTCTCTCAGATTGATTGGAGCTGACATCGGAGTAGACTTCCAAATCA
>NC_137207.1:7642143-7767143 GCF_960531495.2 Zeus faber
CAGCTCCAGCTCTAGCTGCAGAGAGAACCGATGAGACAAATAACCGGGGATATTGACTGCATTTATCATCCGCTGACAGTGGATCCACACTAGAAAATTGACACTAGCTCATAAACATCTATCATAGGCCTGTGCATTTGGGAAAGGAATGCGTGCCAGCTGAGTCAGATGGGGGGAGGGGGGCAACGGGTTCTATCAGGGTTTTCCTTTTCCTCCATTGTTGTTGCGTATGTGAGTCTTCAGTTAACCTTCCCTTAGCTGTGCATCGGCACTTCTTCCCTCTCTCTCTCTCTCTAACCCGCTCGCTTTCTGTCTGTGATTCTGCGGTTTGACATTCTTTTTTTTTTACCTTTTTACCCATACCTTATCTGCCATCTTTGCAAGGTTGACTGAGCATGCTTTTTCCCCCATCAGTCACACTGCTTGAAGTGGAAAAAATAAAATAAAAATGTTCCGGTACTCCCCTTATTCACATGTTGGGGTGGGGCAGGCGCTATTGGTGTTGCCATTTAAGTTGGAATTTCAGAAATGATCGCTCTTGCCCGAGTTTACCGAGATAACAGACCTTCTGTTGCAGCAACATGGCAACCCCGGAGCTCACAGCTAGTGTGTTCTTATCTTTTTTTTTAAAGCTCCGACTCAATAAGATATGATATATTTCACAATATCACTTGATTTGTCCGCTCGTGAGAGGGCAGAACAGAGCACTGCCGGCTTGTGAGAAGTGCGCAAGAAAAAGTCCCAGTACGCCAAAGAGTAAAACGTAGAAGTGCCCGTACTGCGTACCAGTGAGTACCGGCACACTTCCAGCACTGGTCCCACTGCTTCACATTGACACAATTTGCAGCAACTTTCCAAACCACAACCAAACCCTCCTCTGAAACACTTGAGGATTCGATACTCTGTCCTCGCTTTCCGCTTCCTTAACTGTAGAAAAGGCCTCAGTCAGTTCCACCAGTTGTGGAAAAAATACTCATGGGGAAATAAAAGTATAATTAGCCAAAGAAAACAGTAAAACTATATTAAATGTATTGAAACACGTCATATTTCAGTGTGAAAACACAATGAGTTAAACACTCTCATTGTATCGCTCATATGAAAAACCCCTTTTATTAGAATATAGAATGATGGGGAATCCCCAGAACGTCTAAGACTCGTTTTGTGCCCACTCAAGTGGGCACAAGAGCGAGGAGGACCTAGCTCCGCCCTGACGCCTCCACCGGACCGGAGGAGACGCAGACCGGCCACATTCGAGGCTCCTCGACCACCAAGAATCCCCGGAGCCGCTCTCTGCTGTCACTGGAAGCAGATGTGTTAAGAAAGAATCCATTTTCCTCTTCTGTGTAAAACGCTCATTGCAGACATGGCTCTGGGCCAATATGAAATCTATATCTGTCAGAAAGGTCACGTTCACGAAGCGGAATGGATCCTTTTCCACAAAGACATCACAGTGGCGTAAGCAAGTTTTTTCGGAGCGATGTCAATGTTGTGAATGACAATTGTGTTTTAATCCATTATTAACTGTAATTCTGTTAAATAACTCTTATATTCACTTTAAAATTATCTTTATTTATTTTGTATTGTTTGAGGTTGGCTTCTGGGCCTCTACAGCTCATCACTCCCGGGAGGGTGTACAGCAAACAGAGGCATTCTTACTGAGATTGAAACGTAGGAGTGATGAGCTTGAATCTCCCCATTGGATAGAAGAGTAGGGCACAACAGGTGCATGCAGGGGAGGTGGAGGGAGGGCAGCCACACAGGAGAGCAGCCAGAAAAGCAGGCAGCAAGACAGCTAGGGCAGGATGGATTGGCTGCTGGAATAGGCCGCCTTATAGGGGCGTGGAAGTGTGTGGCGCCGTCAAGTTGTCTGACAGAACCAGCTACGCATCATTTCGTTAAAATGAATGATGGGTCAGTTCTATTTAGGTAGACATATTTTAAATGTATTGTCGATGTGAAATAATCCATGTTGTGTTTTTGTTTCCAGCTTTTTTTTTTTAACGGTTCGTATCAAAAGCAGTGTTGATATGTTTTGGGGGAAAAAAGTTAATGCAAAGTAATCACAATTGGGATGGTGCACAAAGCTTGGCTGCGAAATTATAAGAAAATAAAGTGCAACTCTGTGCAGAACGTCGTCTCTGTGACAAGGACGGGGAAAAAAACGTATCACATGAATATTTAATCAAAACCAAAGTCATTCCTCCCACACAAAACACATCCACGCGGTCCCTCTCCGAAACAAACTAACAGCGGCGGAGTCGCTCGGGCCCTTCAGGAAGAGGAGGATCAAAAAAGAGACGGGGAGGGGGGAGAAGGCTCCGAAGAGGAAAAATGGAAGCCTTTAGAGGCGATGTCTTGAAGTTCAGTGATCCACAATGTTTTTTGCATGCAGCCCCCTCCCCGAGGACCGAGAACAACATAGGGCAGAGAGAGGGGGGTGGGCGGCGGGGTAGGCCCGTAGAAAGAGAGTAGAAGAGAAAGAGCGAGAGTGCAGGAGGAAAAGAGAGCGAGGAGGGGGCGAAAGGAAGATGCACTGAGTCAGAGAGAAAACACAGGCACTGGGTGCGTTTGCCTTAATATAGATCCATCCATATAAAAGGTCAAGAGTGCTGCTTCTAAAGACCCCCACATACAGTATACATATATATATACATATATACATATATACACACACACATATAGATATATATATATATTCACGTACACATACACACATATATGTATATACTGTATATACACACACACATATATACAGTGTATACAGTATATATACATACATACATGCATATGTACACATATATTTGTATATATATATATAAATATTTAAAGTATATATATATACAAATACACAGTATATGTATATATGTATATATATACACACACATATATATATACACACACATATATATACACACACACACACATATATATATATATATATATATATATAAAACAGTCTGTCTGTCCATCTTATATCTATTAAGTATTAAAGACAGGGCATTGTAGTATTTGAGTTGTCTTTTTAAGGCACACAGCGTTCCTTTTGTAATAGATGCATGGAGCTTGGTGAACTCATCCTCCCGTCAAGGTGCCCTTGAGCAAGGCACTTAACCCTTGTGCAGTGGCCATTAGCACAATATGATGCGAGTCCGAGTTGACAGCTCTCAGGTGTGAATGTGTGGAAGAAAAAAAACAAAAAACGTGCGAGCGGGGAAGCGGCTAAAAATAGAGTGATTTTCCTGGAAAGACGAGCGAGGGTGTTAAGAGGAGAAGACAAGAGGAGGCAGCTCTGGAGGAGCGCTCATGGCCGTCCACCGTGCTGGCACACACCGTGGATTCGGGATGATATGGGGACGGGGCGGCTCGTCTCACGCCGACCCCTCCCCTGCTGCCGTGGCAACCTGGGGGGGTCGAGGGTCAAAACTAAAAGTAAAAAGCAAAAGGAGGAAGGAGGAAGGAGGACAAGGAAGAAGGGAAGGGAAAAAAAACAACCCCGGTAACGTCAGGCGACTCGAGCCCTGCTGTGACTGTCACCTCCACTCAGCGTCCAGAAGGCACTCAGCCAGAACAGAGCAGAGGAGACAGGACGAAGGGGAGGAAGGAAAGACAGAACGAAGGGAGGAAGGAAAGACAGAACGAAGGGAGGGAGGAAAGACAGAAAGAAAGAAAGAAAGAAACAAACAAACAAACAAATATAAGGAGGATAAGGAGGATAAGGAGGATAAGGAGGGATGGATTACTGCTTCTATGGCCGTCTGAGAAGTTGGGGATGCAGGAATGAAGGTATGTGGGTTGGTGCTTGGGGTCTGATGGTTCTGTCTCCGAGCAGAAGATGCGAAGGGGCACGGGGAACGGGCGGGAGCCAATGGGATGTGGGCGGAGCGGCGTGGCAGAGTGGGAGTGGGGGGTTGGGGTGGAGGGGTGTTGGTGGGTGGGCGAGAGCCGCGGCCAGTCGCTGGTATTTCTGTCCTGTCACATTGCGTTAGTGTGCAGCCGAGCACACCGCCGTGGACAGCTCAGGACAAACACACACACGAACACACACACACACACACACACACACACGCACACACGCGCGCACACACACTTAACTTTGGCTACATGTAGATTTGTGAACAGTTGCGTCCACACACACACACACATAAACACGTGCACAGAGACAACTAAATTCACAAGGACATAAGCAAAAATCGTTCAAATCAACTCGAGTGAATGCATTCCAACACACACACACCCACACACACACACACACACACACACACACACGCACACAAACACTTTCTTGTACTGGTATCAAAGTGGGGTCCAAGTAAATGCACCTGGTAAGTGAGGACCCATGTTTCTTGTGCACTTCTAAATCAAATAATAGTCAATTCGGAGACAGGTCCTCACAAGTAAGGAGCAAAACAAACACACACACACACACACACACACACACACACATACACACACACACACACACACACACACACACACACACACACACACACACACGTACATAATACACACACTGGCACTAAAGTTTGAATTCACAAGGTGACACACCCAATATCTTCTTCACTCAAGCACTCGAAATGTGTGTGTTACACACACACACGCACATACACACATGCACACACACACACACACACACACACACACACACAGATACTCCTGTCTCACGGGGACCGCCAAGGACATCCGACATGAGTGAGCTGCAGACGGAGGTTTGACAGGAAACAGAGAGAGCTCTCAGCTCGCATGCTTTACCCAATGTATACATATTCTCTGTGTTCTTTTCGTGCCTCCACTCGAAATGACATGTTAGGACTTTTTCCTTCTTGAAGGTCACACTTAAAAAATATATTATTACCATATCATTTCTGCTGGATAATTAATAAGAAAACGGTTTAGGGCAAAAAATCTAAGGAAACTATCAAACCCAAAACAGGGAGACCTAGACAACCAGAACATACGTGACTATTACGAAGCATTAGAAAAGTATAAAAATACAACATAAAGGAGGAATCTACAGAATTAAATCACTTCTGGGAAAATTCGAACGCTCTTAAAGAAACAAAAAAACTCAAAAGACCAACCAATCCGATCTCTCTGGTTCTCAAAGAGAAGGACAAACCAACCAAAGTACGTGAAAGCCATGAAAGACGCCAGAGTCCCCAAATGACACCCAAAGAACCACGCGACAAAGTAAAGAGCACTCCAAACCAGGAAGGCCTGGTGGAGTCGAAGGGCATGACGGGAAATACTGTGGACGTGAAATTCTAAGAATTGAGAACACTCAACCCTCAAAATTCAAAACCACCCTGAGCTCTGGGATCTTCCCCCGTCTGATAACTTCCCCTGAATCCTCTGTGTGATTATCAACCAGATATGAGGATGTGTGGTGAGTGTGTGTGCGCGCGTGTGTGTGTGTGTGCGTGTGTGTGTGTGTGTTCAGAGTGACAAAGTGTGATGTGCGGTGACCCCAAAACTCTTTGGCGACGCCGTGAACTTAGGGGCCGTCACGCTTCACTGGGCTCCGGCGAGGGAGCGGGAAGGCGAGGTGGGCGAGAGAGAGAGAGCGAGCGAGCGAGCGCATCATGTCATACGCTCACGACATTCCTCTCTAAAATGGCGACAAAAACACTCGAGGCCGCCCCGGCAGCCATCGTCCGGGGAAGCAGCGCTGTCCTGGGGACGCCGATGACGGCGCTCGTCCCTTTTTAGAGACTGGCTCCGTTGGAGGGCCTCGGAGGGGCTGATGCAGTCGAACCGAGGCAAGTACGGCCTCATCCGAGGGTACTCAGCGAGACGCTCGGTGGCTCGAAACTCGATTCTCCCGGAGACGACGTCACTCGTGTGAAAGCGACCGGGTTTGCTGTCTCGTGCAGGTCGACCCAGACGACGCGGAAAAAAACCTCGAGTATTGCCACTGGAATAAGAGGGTCTCTCACCGTAAATCCGGTCACGGTGCCTCGCGGCAGGAGGAAGTTTATGCGGCGCTGCTTCCACCTGGTGGCCGCAACGTGCAACGACGCCGCGGACGCTGCGCCACGGTCAGAGTCACGATCACGATTCGTTTTATTTTCGTCACGATCACATTAACGAGGAATTTCTTCTGGTGAGGATCACATCCATATCAAGTCTCAAAGCACTTATTTTTGTCAATGAATGTTTTAGTTACTAAGTAAAATAATTATAATAATAATAACAATAATAATAATAATAATAATAATAATAATAATAATAATAATGATAATAATAATAAATATTTCAATATTTCTTTATTCGAGTGATAGTATATGCAAGATTGAACGGGAAAATGCACGTCGATGGGCACATTTTCTTGGGAGGAGGGGACCCCCCCCGAAATAAATCTATTGAATCTATTCCTTTTAAAGTCTGTCAAATAACGAATTAATATTTGACAATAATCAATATTATATTTGTGGCAGAGGGTGGTGTACAAGTATTATGTGGTTAAAAAAATGGAGGATATTTTGGCCTCTGTGGTTCTATTTACTCGGTATCAATTTAAAATAAAGGGTCACACTTTGTGCAATGTGAAAGTGGCGATAATTGGTATAATTCTGCGTCACTTATTGGAAATGGATTTTTGATCATTGCATATGCAACACAAATTATGCTATGTCGCGCCTTTTCAACAAGTTAATACAGTGGTACCTCGACTTCATCTGCGAACGACCAATCCAAGATACGAGTAGCAATAGTCGCGAAAATTTGTATCCACTTGGGACCGACGGCTCCAAGATAGGACCGTGAAATTTGCAGTTGGCGCGTCGGCGGCCAGTCAGCAGTCAGTCAGCAGTCAGTCAGCAGCCAGTCAGCAGTCAGTCAGCAGTCAGTCAGCAGGCGACCTACATCATGTGTGCACGTAGTTTGTGGCTTATCGATATTTTATTCATATATACTGTGTTTGTGCTGTGTATTTTGTTTATTTTCACCCTTCATGATTTCATAATTCATATGGGAAAAATGGCTCCGACATGCGACTGTTTTAACATACGACCGTTTTTATAGAAAGAATTACAGTCGTAAGTCGAGGCACCACTGTATAGGTCTCTGAGGTCCCCAAAACATGTCTTTGAAGTTTGTTTTGCTGAAATTACCACTCAAATGATGCATTTAAGCCATTGTAAGATGCCTCAAAATCATAGAATTCCACAACGGGCTGTTTCTGCGTGTGTAGCTTTAAACGTATGAGCTGCCAGGCCCCTAGTTCTGTGAGCCAAGGGGCTTTGAGCTTTACTTTCGGATTCCGTTGTATTTCTCTGTAAACCTTCACTGATTTCACCTTATCAGTACACTACAATCTGTTTCTGAACAAATTTGAGGTGAAAACGAAGCAATCCAGCTGCTAAACCTTCACTCATATTAGAGCCACAAGACCTGTTTTCAAAGTTTGTTTGTTTGTTGTTGCTTCATTCAATTACGGAAACGTCGGAAAAGAAAATGCATAAAATAAATACATCTACGGTTTTGTTTGGATAAAGGTGGAGCGGATCACACGCCGCAGCCTACAGTCCGGTCAACTTTACGTGCACACACACACACACACGCACACACGCACACACACACAAATAAACACACAGCAGATACTTACATTTCCATCGTCTGCATTTTTGTCACAGATACTTGGTATTAATTCCTCCTCCTTTTAAAAGATTTGTGCTGGTCTCAACACAGCACTCCCCATAAGCCGTGGGTGGAGTGACTCGGATGGGGGATGCTGTTCTAATTCCAATTTGTCTCAATGCTACGTAGTACTGAGACACAAAGCAGAACGGCTCGTTTTAGGGCATGTTTTCTGAATTGGAATGCTCACAAAAAACTGAGTTGTCTTATTTCACAGCTTGTGTGTTAGTAGGCCCAGTAGAGCACTGAAAAAGAGAAAAGAGTGTCATATTGGCTGCACTTTAAAAGTCCATAATTAAAAATTCAATTCAATTTTTCTATATTTTTTTTATTACACATATGCGTATGATGCTGAAATATATGTCACTGCAAACTTGGAGCTGTGCAATCTCTTGAAAATGCGGCCGATTGGTCCAAAAGCTGATTGTGTTCATGTGTGACCCTTCATTTAAGGTCTGGCCGGGGTTCCAACTAAGTGCAGAGATGGCCGGCAATGAGTGACTCCTGCTTGGATACCCATTATGATACCAAGGCCCATTTCATCGACGTAATTACTGTTTATTTTGTCCATGAAATGGGCCTTGGTATCATAATAGGCAGGTTGTTCTCTAGAAAAACGAATTATACACTGGAACGAGGCCTCTGGGGCTCCGAGCTTGTAGGGCATGATGAAGCATATGAAACCTTTCATAGATTTGGTCTCATATGCAACTTTCAATACTACAGCACTTGAATGTTTGCTTACTATATTAGTGTTGACATGAGTAATTCCCCAACAAAAACTGATTACCCAGGGTATTTCACTTTTAAGTAAAATGTATGTGTATATATACATATACATATACAGTATGTATACATGTATATATATATATACAAATATAAACATATAGATATACACACATATACATTTTCCCACTATGGCTCATAGATTTGGATCAGGAACTGGATTAAGAATGTTTATTTGAAGTAAAACAGCATGTGTTTCCGTTGTCACGGACTAGAAAACACAAAAACACCTCGTATTCAGAAATCCCTTCTTTAAATAATGTCTAATAATGGTCTCAGGACACACAAAAGTCCCCCTAATACTGAGATTAAAATAAAAACCAGATCAAAAGTGAATGAAAGCAAGTGTGCAATGGGTTTCTATCAGTCATCTACGGTTCATAAATGTAACTGCCTCTAACAATATCTTTGCAGTTTGGCACAAACTGTGTTTTCGGTGGCTGAAATAACAGAAAGAAGCAGTGCCTGAGCGAGGGACTCTTTAATACTGAGGACGGATCGCTACGCGCTTCACACCATCTGCATTCTGCTGCTTGAGTATCTAGGGCTCTTGCGTCCCATGATGCCGTTGTTCCGGCCGGCGCTGCTCTTGGCGGAGCCTCCTTTGAGCTTCACGCTGCTGGATCTGATCTCCGGCATAGACCTGGCCCGGGGTTTCTTCTCCTCTGTCTCCACCTCCTTGTCCTCCTGTGTCAGGTTGTGGGGGTTCCGGAAGACGCAGGAGGGCTCCAGTGGGGGCTTGGAGGCCTGCTGCCGTCTCCTCCGAGGGTGGAACCACTTCAGACAGGCGTAGCACAGCTCGGCGAAGCTGGAAAGGGCCGCTATCACGCCCACAATGAAGTAGAAGCAGAGGAAGATGGTCTTCTCGGCGGGGCGCGAGGTGAAGCAGTCCACGGTGTACGGGCAGGGGAAGCGGCTGCAGGGGAACTGGGCCTCCACCCTCCAGCCATACAACCACCACTGCCCTACCAGCACGCCCACCTCGGCCACCAGGCGGAAGGCGACGTTGACCAGGTAGAGCCCCCTCATGTGGAACTTCCCCCCCTGCTCCTGGCTGCTGAGGCGTGAGCCGCCGGCCCCCTTGGTGTGGTGGTGCATGGCGTACACCAGGAAGAGCAAGGAGGGCGTGGAGATGAGCACAATGTGGAACACCCAGAAGCGGTACAGGGAGATGGGGAAGGCCGTGTCGTAGCAGACCTGCTTGCAGCCGGGCTGCAGCGTGTTGCAGGTGAACTCCTGCTGCTCGTCTTGGAACAGGTCGGTGGCCACGGTTCCCAGGATCACTATCCTGAAGACCAGCATGAGGAAGAGCCAGAAGCGGCCCAGCATCGGCGAGTGCACCTGCAGGTTTTCGAAGAGGCTGCCGATGAAGCCCCACTCACCCATGATGGGTATCGGTTCGAATCTTCCAATCAAATTTTCTTGGATAATATCTACTGTGCTTCTAGAGAGTTCCAGAGAGCCACCGAAGTCCTTGCCCCCTTACAGGTCAATCCGCAGGTCTGAGCCTGGGCTGCGGCGATGGGCATCACCCTCAACCGGCCTGAAAAGAAATCCAAGTCACGAAAATCAGGGAGTTCCCGCATGAAGACGTTTAAACTTAAAGTGGTAAACAGACAACTTTCTCCCGCTGGTGTTTCGCTTTAATTTAGACACTGTTTCAATTTAGACAACGCCGCTTAAACAAAGTTGCGAGTTCGTGGCGAGATTGCATTCCTTTGTGCCGTGAACCGAGCCTTCAATTTTTGGGAGATCGTAGCCGGTGGTAGACAGAATGCATAGTGATATCGAGGCTTACGCGAGGGTCACACCGCCGGCGACGGGAACCGAGCAGCTCCCGTCTCGTCGCCGCATGGTCACACCGCCGGCCTCTGCCCCTTCTGAGTTTCGGCGCCTTTCCTTGTCGCGTATTTGCAGATTCCTAAACGAGGTAGCAGGTTCATTTTTTTGAACACTTTCAAAAACCAAATTAAAACGTTCTACAGATCTGCAGAGAACCTGTTTGACAGGAAACACATTGCGGTCAGCCCTGGCCTTTGTGGGCGTGTCGGCTCAAAATCGACTGGCTGTTGTGGGCGAGCCAAACATTTCGAAACCTCTCTCCCCTCCCATATTTAATATACATTATATAGATAGATCGTGCCATGTCTACTCATTTTGTTTTTTTGGTGTCATTTGTTTAGTTAGCAAGATAAATAACCACTTGAAAAAGTTACGTAAATTGCCATCCATCCCTTAAAATAAAGAATTGTCCTTGTTGAAGAAACATGAAATGACGTGTTCCTCGTTTTATCGATCGTTTGAGGGACCTTTTTCATTTAAAAATCGAATCTAATCGTGAACAATTACGCAGTGGTCAGGGCCTGCGTCCATTTTTCACGGATCAGCACCATTGAGAGATTATCTTCCCTCCTATCGGCTGTCGCCCAGCGCTCGGCGCTGCTCGTCTGTATAAAGTTGGAAGCTGTGAGCTGGTCGCCGTTTGGAAAGCATCGCTGCCTGTCTCTCTGCGGCGCCCCCGTCGCCGGCGGTGCGACCCCTACCATTATAGGGAACCAATCTAAACGGCGACGGTGTCGTTACGGTCAGTCATTACACCGTGCAATCAACATTAACTTCATGATGATAAATAAAAGCAAAAAAGTTGTCTATCCCCCCCCCCCCAAAAAAAATAAAAGCATCACTTTCTCTCACCATCAGGAAATCATCTCAGCAGACGTTTAAACCATCGTCCGGCCAGCGACATATTGCGGGAGTAAGAACGCGGCTGAGGCTTTCTCCAGATCTCCTAAGCCTCGTCAGCAAGCCATGGCTTGCAGATGCCGGCTGACTGGTCGAGCTGCACTACGCCCCCTGAACGCTTCACCCACCCAAGGTGTGTATCGCACGCCCGCCAACGACGGGGGGATCACCCACCCCTCCCCCGAGGCATTTCATATAACTGAGAAAATGAAAGCAAGTGAGATGTCCCACGCAACGATCTCTACTCCTTCTCACGCTCCATCGACTCATGGCGAGCCAGCTTCCCGGCTCCACCGTGTGGCTTTCAGACGCTCGCGATGCATGTGTTTAGGGTTCGGTGACCGGTGGGAGGGCGGCGACAGCCGAAGGAAATTCCTGCTATGTCCTAATCAGTGCCCATCGAGCTCCAAAGCAGAACGCTGTTTACTGTAGCGAGGGGCCGAGCTTCCGACCGACACATTAAAAGCTGCGGCCCTAATGGCAGGAAGCCTCTCCGAAGCAAACATGACCGGGGGGAAACCGTTAAGTTTGAAATAAAAAAGCTGCCGCTGCTGTCTGTTTTGACTGGCCGGGATTTCTGCAATGTATCCGCGGAGCGGCGGTTCACCACCTTTTTCGGACTGCGGCGACTTGAAAATCTGGCCCGCGGCCCACATCCGACCAGAAGTAATACGGGAGCCAAACAGTGTGTTCTCAGAGGACGTTTATTCTGACAATCAAATGCATTCTCAATCAGACAGTGCAGTAGTGCAAAAAAACAAAAAAAGCGGTGGGTTAAAAATAACCGTAACGGTCGTGACGTAAAACGAACAATAACAGGAGCACATTGATATGAACCCACCTAATGAGAAGGCTGGTGTTGCCTGGCAGACACCAAATGCTTGATGTCTGGCTTAAGGACGACAGTCTCAGGTGAAGATCTGGCTCAACATTCAGTTTATTCCTGTATTTCGTCTTCAGTGCCACAGGCGATCTATCAGTGATGAGGCATTTTTGAAGGTTTTAAAGAAAAAAAAACATGAACTGATGTTTTTATTTTTACCTTTAAAAACGTTTTTGTAATTAATATATATATTTTTTTCAATAAAAATCTATGTGTTTGCCCATGATTTGGCAGCCCACTTGCAATACCCTCGCGGGCCATAGGTTGGGAATCGCTGCCGTAGAGAATTTGTGAGATTACTGTTTTAAGATGACCCCCCCCCCCCCCCCCCCGGATTTTAGAAGCTATTTGTCTCAGTGTCTGTATGCGTGTCGACATTTCTGACATTCATATTAGAACTTGGCTTTTCATGGTTCTTTGGAACCTCAGGAACCGGTTGAATCGGGGACGGAATGTGTCAGCGACAGAAAATCAGACACATGTCGCACCAAACCGGTTGAAGTGACAATCGGCAAGATTGTGTTGTTAAAAAAAAAACCTTAAACAAAAATAATAATAATGAACCCTGTCATTTTTCTACTTAAGTTATACACCGCGTTCCAAATAATGATGCAAATTGGATTTAAGTGTCCTAAACATTTCATTTTTTGTTTTTCAATTTAAACTCATGGATGGTATTGTGTCTCAGGGCTCTTTGGATCACTGAAATCAATCTCAGACACCTGTAATAAATACTTTGCCAGGTGAGCCCAATTAAAGGAAAACTACTTAAGAAGGATGTTCCACATTATTGAGCAGGCCACAGGCCCAGCAATATGGGAAAGAAAAATAATCTCTCTGCTGCTGAAAAGCGTCAAATAGTGCAATGCCTTGGACAAGGTATGAAAACATTAGATATTTCACGAAAACTTAAGCGTGATCATCGTACTGTGAAGAGATTTGTGGCTGATTCAGAGCACAGATGAAGGCATAATGAGGAAAGTTTCTGCCCGACAAATTCATGGGATTAAGAGAGCAGCTGCTAAAATGCCATTACAAAGCAGCAAACAGGTATTTGAAGCTGCTGGTGCCTCTGGAGTCCTGCGAACCTCAAGGCGTAGGATCCTCCAGAGGCTTGCAGTTGTGCATAAACCTACTATTGGGCCACCACTAACCAATGCTCACAAGCAGAAACGGTTGCAGTGGGCTCAGAAATACATGAAGACTCATTTTCAAACTGTCTTGTTGACTGATGAGTGCCGTGCAACCCTGGATGGTCCAGATGGATGGAGTAGTGGAAGGTTGGTGGATGGCCACCATGTCCCAACAAGGCTGCGACGTCAGCAAGGAGGTGGCGGAGTCATGTTTTGGGTCGGAATCATGGGGAGAGAGCTGGAAGGCCCCTTTGGGGTCCCTGAAGGTGTGAAAATGACCTCGGCAAAGTATATAGAGTTTCTGACTGACCACATTCTTCCATGGTACAAAAAGAAGAACCGTGCCTTCCGTAGCAAAATCAGTCGGGATCCAGATGGCAAAGAGAATGTCACGGACCCCGAGCGGAGCGGTCCAGCCGAGAGGCGTCCCAGCCGCCCCCCGCTGACAGTATGAGCGGCTGGAACAGGAATCCTCTCCACCGTCATCAGCAGCTGCAGGCTTTGGCGGTGAGGAGCAGGAAGGTGCGGAGGACCTGAGTCGCTACAGAGAAGAGATTGGTGCTGCTGGACCATCGACTCGACCTCGAGTTTGAGCACGAAAAAGACGCGTTTATCGAGGCCCCCCGTCCACTCGGAAACACGAGCGCGAGGGCCCGAAACGAAAACACGAGCCGACGCCTCGGGTGGGGCCGGAAGATGTCATCAAACACATGAACCCCGGGTGTGAGCCTCCCTACTCTGAGAATGTGGCAGGAGGCTTCATTTGTGGGCGTATCCGCCCTGGTGCCATCGCCACCAGAATCCACAGCATGCCTCTCCACTTGTGTGAGTGCATGGAAACACGCATGGGCAGTTCATCCCTGGGTAGAGAGAACGAGGGTTATGCGCTGCAGTTTGCCCTTCGTCCATTGGCGTGTGCTGGAGTCACACAGGCCGAGGTGTTGGACTCAATGTCTTTCATCCTGAAACAGGAAATGCTGTCCTTGCTGGAGAACGGAGCCATTCGCCCGGTAGTGGACAGGGGGAGAAACTTTTTCTTCTTTTTCAGAAGATATTTCCTCATTCCAAAAAAAAAAAAAAAAAAAGACGGCTCTTCTCTGAGACCAAAATTGGATCTGAGGATTCTTGACAAAACATTGAGAAAGCCTGTTCAAATCTGTCCCACGGCGAGACTGGTTCCCACCGGTGGATTTGAGAGGTGCTTACTTTCACGTACCAATTGTGAAAAGAATTGACGGATGAGCCATCAAATGTTGATCACCGCCCCATCAGTCTTCTGTCAGCCTGGTGGCTGCTGAGATCTCAGGCTTGTTGTTTGCAGTTATAAATTGAACCTTTTGAGGGTATAAGTAAAAATAATATCAACTAATTAGGAATATTGAATTGAACACTAAACTTCAAAATGTTTTGCTATGTGAATCCCCTTTTTTCTTACCCTCTCTAGTTGGAGCTGTGGCTACCTCGCCGGCGTCGTTGCGAGGCGTTTCAGGTCGAGGTGGTGTGTGTGTGTGTGTGTGTGTGTGTGTGTGCGGTGCTGCATCCTGGACTACCACACTACACGTCACCAGATTCTACGGTCTCGACATGACGGCGTCAGCACCGGCGCAGGCTGTTTTGACAGCTGCCGAATTACGCCGAGTGGTTACGGGCAGGTGATACAAGCCCAACTGTATGCGGAACCCACAAGCATTGCAGTGGGTCAGGGTTGTAGCGCAACCCAAATTGTTTTCCCCAATCTAGCTGTGAGCGCGCTCAGGTAAAAATGGCGGCGTTCGCGCCACACGACCAATCGCATGGTAGACTCGTCTAGACGCATATTTTACGGAAGATGAGCAACCTCCAATATTAAATAAATATAAAGAATTTTCAAATATAATCCAGCCTAAAAGCAAAAAAAAAAAAAGTGTGAATGTGAAGATGATTAGGCTTATCAATACCACTGTTAATACCTGTATCATGCCATCGTTTCATACGCAATTGAGTCCAAAAATCAGAAAACCAATCAGGGGCTGTTTTGATTGTTCTGAAATTAAAAATGGAACGTGAGAAAATGATGTTTTTATCATTAAATATTTCAGGTTTGGTGCGCCCGAGCCCCGACCGGGGGTGGCTACGCCTTCCCTGTCACCTCCCTCGCAGTCAGGATGAGAATCTATATCTTTCATGTAGATACTCATCAAGGAAACCAAAAGGGTTTTAGCGTTCTCTAAAAACTCTTGCCTTCCTCAGAGACCCTCTCACCATTCGCACACCGAGATCCACGGGATCTTCTGGGAATGGTGGTGTCCTTTCCCAAGAAAATGGATTGGTCGGCACGGTGCTTTTATACGTGTTGATCGTTTATATCCAACATAACCTGCTCTGGAGCTATGTTCGCCGGTAAAAAGTGAACGACTAAACCTGAACTTAGCTCGCGGACCCCAAACCCTGCTTCATAGTCCAGGCCTCAGCTCCCAGACCATCAAACCTAACCGTGTCAAATTGCTGACGTTTAAGTGAAAGTTACAATTTTACACCGCTCCTTTCTGACATTGTGAAAACGCAGCACAAGCTGTTCCATATAAACAACTTTTATTGTTTGTAAACAAAGGTAAACGTTGACAGCCACTGAAATATTTACAAGAGGAAAACATGTATAAAAAAAAACAAAAAACAACAACGTACATAAGAGAGCTCAAAAGCTTTGCAGTTAACACCATCTTTAAATGCACCTTCATAGGAATTGAACACAGTTGAACAATTCATACGAATAAAAAAACATGAATAAAAATTCAACCTTGAGTGTGAATGCAGTCTATTTAAACTGTTATAAGCTAAAGTGGTGCGTAGAATATCCGCTAAAATCCGAAATCTTCGTCCGAGTCCAGTTTGTACGTGACTGGCTTCTTGGCACGTGACGGCTTGCTCCTGGCTACCACGGCAACCGGAGACTCCTGGTCGGACAGCTGGAAGCTAGCGTCGTCCTCCCATTTTTTAGCTTTCTACAGACGAGAGCAAACAGGACGGGGGGCTTACAAAGTTATCATAGTGACCATGATGCTGATGAATGTTAAACGTGTTGAAATGAGGAGTTTCTCCACTTTATCTCCATTTCAATGCTCCGTATACTGTTCTGTATTCATTTCTACTTATCTAAGGAAGGGGCGGTGCCGGGCCCGCTGCTCACCTTGCTGGCTGCGGCGCTTTTGCCTTTGATGCGGGACATGAGGTTCCCGCTGCAGCTGTCCGAGTCGTCGCTGCTCTGGATCTGTTTGCGTTTGGCGACTGCTTTCGCCGGCGCCGGGGCCGCGACCTCCTCGTCAGAGTCGACGGACACAAACGCGGGCGCCTTCTTGGCGCCGGGCTTTGGCTTTGGCTTGGACAGGGCGTCCAGGATCGACGGCTGCTTCACATCTGCAGTACGGACAGGGGTGTGAATCCATTAATAATAATAATCCATTTTAAGCACAATCCCCCCCCCCCCCCCCACACACGCACACTCAAAAACAAAAAACACAAACTGAATTCTATAATGTTAGAAATATACTATGTGGCCAGACCTGCCAACCTTGGAAAAACATTTTGAGGACCACAGCAGTGTAACAGGGAGTCTCCGGGGTGTTTGAGTCACTGTATTATAACTCTCCCACTTCCCATTTGAGCTCACAGTGCAGCGTTACACCTCGGTGGATAATAAAGTACTGCTGCACTCAGTGCTGTGTATCAGTGGATGTTGAGTGAGAGGGGAGGGAGGGCTTACAGAACCACAGGTCGTAGCTTCAGGTCAAATCAGAGGGATGGAGTTTAAATACACAATAAATGCTCTCTCTCTCTCTCTCTCTCTCTCTCTCTCTCTCTCTCTCTCTGTCTAAAAATCAAAACAAAAACAGAGGGTTCGGTACCTGCAGCCTTCTTCCTGGGCGCTGGGGGCTTCTTGGCGGCGGCTGCCTTCTTGGCCTTGGGCTTGGCTGGAGGCTTGGACGGCACCGGCTCGCCCTCGGACTGCGCTGCAAAAAATATAAAAACAAAACAGGAAATCAACCCCAACACACACACAAAACAGGTCAAACACTGAGCTCCTAATCACATCTCAGGCCTGTGCGTTGACATTTAGTAAAGCTGGTAATCTATTACAATATTAAATAGTGATTAATCGCATGATTGTCCATGGTTAATTGTGATTAATCACAAAGTATTTGAACTTTGTTTATCTGCCCAAAATTTACCAAATGACACATTTTTCAATCGTTTAATCCTCTTGGGAGTGGACAAGTATGCTTGCTTTATGCAAATGTGTGTTAATTGGAGATCAATTAACAACCCAAAACAATTACATATATTGTGGAGAAACTCTTAAAGGTACTGCATTAAGCATAAATAATGTTAAAATCACAACATGGAAAACTCAAGTCCAACAGGCAACAACAGATGGGCAAATTGACCTGCGGTGACTTGAGTGTGAGCCTCTCCAGTAGCTCTGTCTGTGTAATTCATTTTTTTCCCCCCTTAACTTTTTGGACTGCTTGCATTGTGCAGTATCATATGGAAACTGCTTTTTCTTATCTGCAAGACAGTGCAGAAACCTTGTTTATTCAAGGGAGCAGCTGCTCTCACTCCAAACAATGGGGCACACCGGCTGTGTTTACCCCATACAGGAGGAATGTACCCGTCCGCTCTCACAGTGGTGAATTCCGGTAAATCCACATTAGCGTCCAGAGTGTTGCCGGTTAGCCATGTTTCCGTGAAACAGTAAGTTACATTCTGTAGATCTTCTGGTTCCTCACCGGAGCTGCCAGCAAGTTCATATTCCCAATCACTACCGACACATTATAGAGCTTGTACCTCCACCACTTTACCATGAGCTAGCCTTAGCTTATTGCCAGCTCTGCGGCCTTGGAACTGTGCCTAAGTTAAGTGGCGAGCGCAAAGGAGGAGGACTCGCACTCTGCAGTCAGCACACTGAGCAGCTGGCGGTGAGTCGCCGACCATAATACATGGCCAGGGAGTTCTCGCACGGCATTGTTGTTTGTGTGTAAGTCTCTCTGTGGGCGCACACAGAGACCACTCCACTATCGCAGAGCTACAAACACAATACGTGTTGGCGCCATTTTAACTACGGGTCCGGCGGTCTGAACGTGTGTGAATGCGTCAAAATATTTAGCAGTGTTGTAATGAATTTGCGCTTACGCTTTATTGTTGCTTTAACCATAAGCACATAAATATTGAATTATCCTGGGGTAGTAAGTGAGTTTGCCCTGCGGAAACACTTACAGCTGGATTTGCTTTCGGGTTCTTTCGCCGCCGTCGACTTGCTCCTCGCCTTCCTGAGCGAGGAGATAGAACAAAGTTTACAATGTGAGGTTTAACCGTCAGTTAGATCAGCAAAAACACAGCTGTGTGTAAAACAGAGGTACTCAACCTTAGAGGGTCACATTTACACCACAACCGATGCAAATGGGGACAACTTGTTATTAACACATTTATACAGTTTTATTGACTATTTACTACTGCTGTTTAACCATTTATATTTGACGCTAATGTTATTGTCTGCATTGTCTCTACAATGCACTTATTTTAAATAAAAACACTTTTATCAACTAAATATAATTAAATTAAATAATTAAACTGTGTCATATTGATATCTGGTCGGGAAATAAGAGTCTCCCCACGCCTAAATAAATAAATAAATAAATAAACCTGGCAGATCCCACGGTGCACCATGCACTGAATTGGAGTGGAGTAGATTTATTTGTTACATCTCCTCTAGTCAGTGGTGCACCGTGCGCACGCGCCAGTTCCCGACTCCCGTGCCGATTTCCCTGTGTTTTTATTTTAGATGTATTTTTTGTGTTCTGTCCGATTACAAAAAGAAATATTGAACATCTAACGTGTCCCCACTGTCCCATGCTGCTTCACTGCCCGTTGCTATGGGACTTAATTTACTAAAAAGGTCATGTTTTTGTGTAAATAGTTGTAAATAATAAATTCTGCACCTCTGTAATGGGGATACGGCATTTGCCGTATTACATAACATTGTATGCACCCACGCTACTCCCCCCTTCCCCATAGAACCGGCAATCGCAACCCCCCGCCAGCCATCGCCGATTGTGATTTTGCTCGACCGCCCAAGCCTATTATACATTTATAAGCAGATACAACCTGGGCCGTAAAAAAAAAAACGGCTCATGAGCCGCCAGTTGAATAAGTTGGGCGTATAATATTTTGTACCGGCGCCGTGGCTACAACTCACACTGCTGGAGCTTTCGGGGGAGGGGCTGGGGAGTCTGTGTCGCTGGGCTCCGGGATGAAGCTGGTGTCGTCGTCGCTGACGACCGCCTTCCGCGTGGGAGCACTGGACCTGGCACCGTCGTCAAACTCGTCCTCACTGTCGGACAGGATGAAGTTGATCGAGCCTTGGGAAACCCGAAACACACATTTGTTGCATTAACAACCTGTAAACAAATTCAGGGTTTTTTTGTAGTATGGGATTTATTTGTGTTTTCTTGGAATGATTTATTTTAAATTAAACGTCTGTGTCTGATTATGGGGACCAGCAGTTTGTTTCCCTAAAGTGAGAGGAAGGATGAGGAGAGTCTCAGGAAACTTCCTCAGAGTTTGCGTCAGTGTTTAGGTTTTCAAGCCCTAAATATTCTTGCCTTGATTGCATCTCATGGGCCTTAATGTTAGTGTCTGGTAGGAACAAACCAACAAACAAAACAAATTAATAATATATATTTTTTAAATAAATTCAAATAAATAAACAAACAAACAAACAAACAAAAATAATCATGAAATTAAAATAAGAAAAAAAGAAAAAACAAACAAACAAAAAAACCCACCCAAGACTCACTGAACACATGTCTGACAGCTGTATATTTAATACAACACAGACAATTAATCCTATTATATAATTATAGAGCCCAGAATCGTGATTGTGACACCGCCCCTTGCGGCCGCCTGCGTGAGAACCGTGTGTCGATTACGCACGTTTGAGTATTTTTCGAGCTTATAGAGCTTGTGCGTAATCACCGGGTGTCATGACATTTCACTGCATATATGTACGACCATATGTGTATGTATGTGACAAATAATCACTTGAACTTGAACTGTTCCTGGATCGGATCAGCTTAAAGTCCTGATGAAGTAATAAAATAATTGTATTGTTAGAATAGATCAGGTCAGGATTCGGGGGAGGGGTGTCAGAGGCCTCACCTTTGGTCTTGCGCTCCTTCTGCTCCCTCGGGGCCACAGCCTCCTCTTCCTCGGCAGACACCTCCATCTCGCTGTCGGCCCCCGACTCGTCGTCGGCCCAGGGGTTTTTCTTGGTCTTGGGCTTCTTGGTCATGGGCTTGAACTGGAGTGTGCTCTGCTTAGCCGTTTTAGACGCCGCTGCAGATGGGATTCAATCTCACGGTTAGTTGCCAGAATAAAAACTCACCCTTTTTACGCAAATTTAAATGTATTTAAAAGTATTATTCATATATTTTGTGCAAAATTGGCCGCTCTCGATACAAATGAGCCAATTCACAAAAAACTGGCGCTAATAGCCACATGCAGTTAGAATGAAACTTTTACTGTCTTCAGAGAGCTGGTGCAATTTAAGCACATTAATAAGGGGTATCATGCCTTACAGATCACTTTCAAGTGATCTGTAAATTATATTGACAAAATTGTTATAATAAGAAAACCCAGGGTCCATCGCCACCGGACAATTTATATTATTTTCAAATCTCCCCGTCAGGTCCCCACAGCAGCCCCTCCAAGGATTTCCTAATATTTTCATTAAACACTTAAAATGAAAACAACTACTGTCCAACAATTATTTTAAGTTGTAAATTGGCCTAAATGCGTACTGACTCTCAAATGCACAATTCATGGTGCTATTCGCGGCCGAAATCCATTTCTTGGTGAATTCGCCCCTGCTTTTTGGACAAATCATTTCTCAAACATTAGCTTCAGTGGTAGCCTAAGAGTTTCAGAACACCAGAAATGTTGAGTCTGATGCAGAAGAATATGACTCATTTTGACGGAATAAATATATAGATAAATTAAGACCTCAAATTCAAGACTAATTAACACCTTTAATGGATATTTGCACACATTTTAAGGGCCTGTGGACAGCCTCATAAGAGATGTCACTTGGACAGTGTGTCCTCACCCTTCTCCTTGGCCGGGGCCTTGGTCTTCTTGCTCAGTCGCGCCGCCAGGCTCTTCTCCTCCATTGGCTCCATGTTCTCCTCCTCTCCTTCGAACTCCATCTTCATCACCACGTTGTCAGTCTGAAATAAGGCGACAGCATTCCAACACTTCATATTAACACACACACTATAAATTTTTTTTGTTATTTTATTGTATGTTTTTATTTGTTTTTACATATTCAACTCGAATGAAATGAAATGTATTAATATATTTAGGGGTGATAGAACACCAATGAATGCATGTAGAATAATAAAAGCATCTTTAGTTTCACACTGTCATCATTTACCAGTTGCTAGTAGTGGTAATAGTTATTTCTATTTATAGGTGCTTTTTGCTGTTTTTGTTTTATTTTATTATTTTGAAAAAGTAAAATGGAAAGGAATTAAATAACATTTTCCAATAAAAAGACAACTTGAGCAGGACTACTTATATCAATAGCATTTGCAGCTTTCACACTGTTTCAAAATGACAAACCAGGGACATCATATTGTTTTTTTACGTGTATTGACAGCGAGAGGCAATATTTCAGGAGAGGCCAAAAGGGAAAGACAGACCTTGACTTTGCGACCGCGCTTGCCGTCTCCCTTCTTCAGGTCCGCCTTTTTGTTGGCCTCCACCTTCATGGCACTGGTGATGCACGGGACGACGCGCCGGCCCTGCGGCGTTGGCAGCGTCTCCTGCTTCACCTTCATGGCTTTGCCCCTGCCGGTCTTGCCCTTCACAACTTGAGGGAGGTTGCTCTCCTTCTCCTTCTCCTCCACACGCTAAGTGAGAGATTTGTGACAGTGATGACATTTCCTCAAAAAACAAACAAACCAAAATTTAGTTAATTCATAAGGGGTTAGTTTCAGCTGGTGAGGATTTACCTCTAGTTCCTCGGTGAAAAGAGCCAGGTCTTCCTTCCACAGGTCGGACGGAATCCTTCTCTTCAAGGTGTTTAGCTCGGTCATCTGTCGCACAGCAGCAGAGTAAGAAACGAGGAGGATGTACTTGGGACCAACAGATCGTCTAAATTACAGTGGAATCTCATTATTGGAATCCAGTATTACTGGATTGGTTGAAATGTGAGCAGCGACAATACTCAATCCACACCTTGTGAGAAAGATCAGAAAAGTAACAGAAGGTTCAAAAAGCAGTAGAGACTATTTGAGGTATACATGCTCCAAGACCATAATAAAGTCGCTTAACTGACCTGATAAATTACTTTCACACCAACATGGCTTGAGATAACAGAGCCTGCCAGTCCATTTACGTGTCCTAAGACTAACGTTCACAACTTACCAAGGAACAGAAACGGACTGATTACTCAGCAGAGTGCTCTTGATGGTGACAAGTGTTCAAAAATGTTCATTTAAAAGCATTGAGTTAAGAGTTAAATTACCTTTTGTAAATATTTATTGTTGAAGTATATCGGCCTAAAATTTCTGTTCTTTATCTTATTGATTGCCAACAGTGGCATCTGCTCCCCAGTAGGCTTGGGCGAGGCCCAAGTGTTATACTGTGATACACGATATGATCATCATCGTTGTGGGGGTTGGTAAGAGGGACTGTTCACAGGGGTTTTTTTTTTTGTTTCATTCGATTACAATAAAAACATTCTGAATTTGTTTTGCCGGATCACGGCGAACTGATCACAAGTTGCGCGGGGGCGTTAACGTAATGTGCGTGTTGAAAGTATCTCCTGTTCACCACACGAACAGTGACGGCACTAAGCAAGTGCAAACGAGGAAATATATACGTAGAAAAAGGAAAGAGAAAAAAAAAAAAGGATGTAATGTTGCTTATTTTAGCATTCTGAACGTGAGAAGTACAAGGTGTGGCGCGTGAACTGGTTGATATGCGTCTCACGGTCAAAGCGTGACACTTGGCAGCTCTGTACAACATTTTTTTTATAATATAATTTTAGTAATTCAAGTAATAACCTGGAGCCGCAACATAAGCACCACCCACGCCACCACATCCAAATCCTCCCTATGCTTCCTCGCTGTTGTGCGCATACGCGAACATACTGTACATCCTCTCTGTGCGTGCAAGTGAAGGAGCTTTGTCTGTGTGCTCCGCTTCTCCAAACAATGCTCCCGGGGTCCCGCAGACGGGTGGGGGGGTATCGGAGGCAGATACCTCGATGTTCTATATTATCGACGATCGGCTCAAGCCTACTCAACGGAGAATATTTCAACTTTTGGAACAAATTCCTGAGAGCGAGATTGTCCGAGAGCGAGCGTGCCCTGGGCCATGTTAGGATCGCACCTTGGCATCCCTCTGTTTGCACAACTCCTCTTTCTTCTCTTTGCTCAGGTACCACATGGGCATGCTCAGCAGGTAGTTGTAGTCTGGCCCGCTGGCGTCCTCCTTATCTTCCCCCTCCTCCTCCTCCTCTTGGTTATCCAGCTCTTCCTCGTTCTGGCAGCACATGAAGCAGACATTCACATTTTAAATGAATGAGTCGATGGAGTCGGCCGTGGCAGAGACCTGCTGCTGGGAGTTGTTGGCAGAAGCCCTACCTTCTCCTGAGCCTGCTTCCAAGCCTTGACCGGGTCAGAGTCGTAACCCATCTCCTGCAGCATGCGGATCAGCTCCTTCTTAGGCTTGTTCTCTGAAGGCCAACAGAAACATCTTTAGACAGGCACTCCAAAGTCACAATTATGGGGTTGATAATAGGGATGGGTATTGGGCTGGAACTCTGGATCTTCTAGTTCTCGAATGGGGGTACTCTTACCCCTAGAGGTACTTTGGGTACTGCTGGGAGTGTGCCAAAATTTAAAAATAATGCGTCTGTTAACCCTAACCCCAAAAAAATATTTTGTTTAAATATAATGCTAATAAAAAAACAAACACATACCACTACACCAACAGTACACAATTTAGGTTACTTACAATTTTTTCCCCTCCCAATGCCAGTGAAGAGGGTACTTAGCTAGAAAAGGTTTGAGAACCACTGGTCTGTTCTATAGGAATCTATATTGATATAATAACATTTAATAGATAACATGACCGGCTACCACTTACAAGTCATAATTAATTCATTACACATTCAGTTTTACACTGATGACATTGTCAACTTCAATTCCATTTCTGCCATCTTTCACCTCATGTTTTTCAAAGCAATTATTCAAAGCTCTCCTTCTCTACTGTTTGGCACTTCTATCAGAATGTTTAGGAGTTTTTTTGGAGGGTAAGGCTCACCGATGACAAGCGTTCCCTGGATCTTCTCCAGGATGAAGCGGGCCTGGTTGGTGAGCCGGGCGGCCTCCGCCCCCAACATGCCTACCAGCCAGTCCTTCCTCAGCACGTAGTATTTCATCCTCAGCTCAAAGAAGCTCTTCAGGATTTCCTGCACGGACTCGTACTTTTTCAGGCTGCCCACGTGGTCGAACAGCACCTAAAACATTATCAGCTCATTAGCTTACGTATTTGAATAAGTAAGGGGGGGAAAACAAGAGGACAACCTCAATCATAATTGTTACCATTGAATTGCACGTCAGCGGGTTCTGCAGCTTGAAGACCTTGTGAAGGCCGGCGACTTCTGCCTCCCTCAGCTTCTCTTCGGTCATCTTCACCAGGAAGCGCACGGTGGTGTCTGTGTGGTACTCCTTGTAGTCTGTGATGAGGGCCGGGATCTTCTCCGTGCCGTTGAGCATGGTTTCCAGGACGTTCTCCTTGTAGGCCTGAACAATGGTAGGAGACGGACGATTAAGGGGGATGGGTCTCTTCGGACACCACTTTGGGCCTTTAAATTCCAGACTAGATAGCACCCTCCAGGGCTCCAGGCTAACTTTTTCCACTAGAAGCACTGGTCCTCACTTCTGAAAATGTTAGGAGCACCAGCACAAAAATTAGGAGCACCACTGAAATCAACATGCAACGCAAAACATTCATATTTTTTCCATCTTAACTGTATGACTGATATATGCTTTGGTTACAAAGACAATTTACAGAAATAACAGCGTGCAGTTTAATTTTAAAGGAAAAAGTCACAAAGTTGCACTTAAACAGGGAATAAAAAAAGGTTAAATTGTGATTTTCTTTAAACTCAAAACACCAAATAATAAATGAGCAAATGTAAACTTAAGATATTTGGTCATTAATGTACACTACTGTCATTAATTATGACAGACACAGGGTCTCACCAGGGGGCAGCACAGTGATCCGGTTATAAAGTGGCTTTATCCTTTGTTCTTTATTTTTATTGGGGGGGGCGCTTTCTACAATCTAACAAAGAAAGATAAAGAGCGTAGGTGCCAAATAAATGTGTAATAATTCCCCCTCCCGGTCTGGGTTCTCTTCCCCCCGGAGAAGGCAGTGGCTAGGGGCCGCGATTGGACAACTCAAATTTGGCATGATCGCCCAAGACACACACACACACACACACACACACACACACACACACACACACACACACACACACACACACACACACACACACACACACACACACCCACCCCTAGTGTTTCACATGATATATGTTGATTAAAAATAAAAAAATATTTAAAAAGGCAATCCAAATATTGACATATTTGCATGATGCGCTGGCGCTCCAAGTTACAAAATTAAGTAGCACTGTCTCCAAAAATGATTGCTAAAATGAGACTAAATGGTCACAGTCTGGAGCCCTGCCCTCTATAAGCATTCCCTCCGGAAACTCCAATGCATACGAGGCAATATCACAATGGTCAATTATTCTTCAAAGCAACAATGATTTGAAAGAAAAATAACACTCAGTCATTAGTTTCCGGGACATTTTTTGGCAATCTCTACTTGAATACTATATAAAGTAATATATAAGATATTACCCTGTAACAATAAACATGAGAACATAAGCATGAACATGAACCCTTGCAGGGCCGCTGCACTATAGGGATCAAGTGGGATTGGCTGACCTGTGTCCAGGTTTTGACGGGCAGCTCGGAGATCTCGATGGTGGTGGAGTCGATGATGGCGACCTCTCCGATGTTCATGTACTGGTTGGTGTACAGTTGCTCAATAGTGCCCTTATAGCCTTTGTAGTTGGGAAGCTGCCAAGAGCAAAGCCAATTATTCTTTTTCGGCATCGACATAAGAAATTAAAACCAGAATGAGTGATTTTCGAGGTACAGATGCATGATGGTTCATCATGGTTCATTTCAGGAGGCAAAAATAAATAAATAAACAAACAAAAAAGCAAACATACCAAGAAACCTTTTCTTTTAGCCTGCCAGTTCTATCACCTCCCAATTCCCATTATCACTGACTAAACCGGCTCAATGTTCACCATTGATTAGGAACAAATGAGATTTGTTTTAACCGTAACCATATTTTTTCGTCATTGGGAGTCACCCAAAGGACATCCACAATGTGTGTAGTATCTAACTTGTCTGGGACAGCCAAATCAGGGCTTAAATTGAATTTAATTGTTCCCACTCATCCCAAGCTGATCGGGGGCCGGACACAAGAGGAGCGTCCTTCACGTCCTCACCATGACCAGAGGCTCCTCCCCGTTGAGCATGCGGTGAATGTTCCTGACGATCTCTCGGACATCGTAGTTGGGGATCTTGCTTGCCCAGCCGGTGCCGATGCCGTCGGCGCCGTTCACCAGCACCATGGGGATGATGGGGATGTACCACTCAGGCTCCACCCGCTGGTTGTCGTCGTAGTTGTACTTGAGCAGGTTGTCGTCGACGGCGGGGAACAGGAGGCGGGCCAGGGGGCTGCGGAGAAACCGGGCAACAATCTGTGTTCAACCCCTGAAACACTGCTCATTTTGTGTTATACAGTAAGAGCTGTAGCAATAATTACATCATTGGCTCGGGCAGATTTATAATTAAATCGTCAGTCGGCGACCGACTCCATCGATCGCGACTGACATCTATAACGGACGTTTTTTTCCATTTTATCTGCCAGGACAAATCGTGCCCTGTTCTGAGTCTGGAGCAGAGATATGCAGATCTTTTGATTATAATATAGCAATATATTATATAATATCAGAGAGAAAGGTTTTGATTTATTTTGCTCCCTAAGTTTCTTACTTGTACGGAAAATGAAAAATCTGAACCTAAATCAGAGAATTAGAGTGGAGTACTTTTTGTTTTTCTTTCTTTTAAATACATTTTTTTTTCATTTCTCCTCCAGACAGCAGTGCAATGGTTCCCAACTCCGGTGTCTGTGTTTTTATTTTAGATCAATTTATTTTCTATGTTTACTACATGAATGAAACAACTGAGTTAAGGCACTATCCCATTATAAAAAAAATAAATAAAAAAACAAAACAAAACAAAAAACCTGTTCGCCTCCTCTCTCGGGAGAATGGGGACGCACATCTCCCCGTTTCTATGGGACTTAATTTCGTTTTTGTGTAAATACTTTACTCGGAAATAAAATATCCCGCACTTCTGTAACGGGGAGACCGTATTTGCCACATTACATGACGTTCTATCCATGTGCGCAGGCAGGCTTAGCGGATTTTTTCTTTGGCTAAGAAAACCAAAATAATAAATGAATGCTGTACAAATATTCTATTTCTACAGATAGCTCTGAGGGTAAAGCCAGGTGCTTGACTCGCCCATCAGCTCCAGCAGCAAAACACTATTATAGCTATGAATGTACAAGAATTGTTGATTTAATGTGACCGTTTAAGAGTTTATTTAAATTCGGTTCAAGCTTATTCCCCTTTGAAAAAGTATATTATCATTTATCATTTATTCAAATATTAATATTCGGCATACATGCCTAATTTTATATTCTATTTTTTTTTTTATTGTTTATTTTATCAGTCAGTTTTATATTTGTTTACCAAGTTAAATCCTTTAGGGAAAAGGAGCATTGTAATTTATGTTCAAACATAACATGTTCAAATGTTATTAGGCAGACATTCTACACTCCGTTAGGATGAACGTTTTTTAGAAAACTTTCAGTGAAATAACAACCCAGAATCCTAAAAAGTAAGTACAATGTAGCAGGGGAACAGAATCAATAGTCCACTCCCCAAAATCTAGGTTGTTTTCATTCTCCCGCTCTGCCATTTGACAAAAATCGAAAGAGAGCCTTATAATATTTAGGATACTTAAGAGTACAATTTGAGGTAATTCAATAGTTTTAAGACCTTTTATTTGCTTGATTAGGCAAACAAGTCTGAGACTGTTAAACCCAAACGGTTTTGTTTGTGATAGTGTCCCATGCTGACCTGAGCATGGTGAAGATGTATCGAGGGCTGGCAGAGTCCTTGCCACCGTGGAGCCGGGTCCCAAACTGACCCTGAGGCTGCAGCAGGTTCAAGTTGTTGCTTCCCACAAAGTTCTGGGCCAGATTGATGATAGTCATCATCAGAGAGATCTGCAAGATACACCGATAGCACTAACATTAATTACACCGTCCCTTTCAGCTCCTGCACCGACATGTTGCTGGGTTGAGAGACGGGAACCCCGACCTCGCCGTGGTGGTAGGCGGACATCTCTGCAACAGAACCTGCCAGCTGGGCCACCTTCACCTCCCGCTTGTCGTTCCTCTTGAAGCAACAGAAGAGGACCTTCCTCTGGCCCGGCTTCATACCTGAGAGAAACATACAAACACACATTGTACACTCTGCAAAACCCCGTCTTCCTACTGGCTGGTTTTGGTCGCGCTACTCACCGTCCACCAGACAGGGGATGGACCTCTCATTGTCCGAGTTTGAGAACAGCACCAGCTCCTTGTTGACAAAGCTGTTGTAGGAGAGGGAGGTGGTGGCGTCGCCGTACAGGTACTCCTGAGCGCAAGATGGACAAGGTTAGTATAAAGCAAAATGATTGGGGAGGGTGGGGCAAAGGTTGACAGTTCAAATCGTAACTTTGATGGAGACGTACTTCAGGCAAGTTGTTCTCCTTGCGCTGACGCCGGTTGACCATGAAGTTGGTCAGCCACTCTTTGCGCTCCTCAATCTTCTTCTTGCTAAAGGCCTGTCAGAGCAAAGAGATTAAGGATTAAATGTAGATCACTATAATCTGATCGTCTGATGTTATTCAATGTACAGTCCCGCCAGGAGATTGTGGCCGCAATAATTCATGCACATTCCACTGATGAATGATATATTTACGAGCTTGAAATTTTCCCTCAAAATTACAAAATCAGAGTGCGCACTTGCCTCCCTTTCCCTGAGAAGGGAGAGCCTCATGATACAGTACTGATTTTATGGCGCTTACTGTATGTAAGCTCCATAATAGCCCCCATTTGACGTGCAAAAATTGCCAATTCCAACAATTTTACTGAACCCCCACCCCCCCCAAAACCCCTCAAATCTCTGAATTGTAGGGCTCCCCCCGACTAAAGATTTTCCTAGTTGACTATAAGTCAAGCCATTAGTCGACTGATCGTCGCACGTTTATGATATTACTTTAATTATTTGAATATGTTCTTAGGGCATCAGAAAATGGTTTGAGTTCCGAGGCTGAGAAAGAATGAGCTAACATTGTTTACACTGTGCAACATTACAGATAAATCCAAAACCTAATAACCAACCAGCTTTTAAAATATTAATTGAATTTACAAGCGCTGTGCACACAAATGAAACCGGTTAATCATTACAGCAACTGAACTAATTTGGCCCTATTATTATTTTATTGATGTAAACCTTTAAATTACATATTGACATAATTTGCACTGAAAGGTGGCGTAAAGATAATTTCTTCTGTGTCGCCGTCCTGTCAGGGACCACTTGACGGGCGCACTTCCTGGAGCCGCGGACTCTGTTACTCGCCGCCCCTTCCTCCTTCCCCCTTCCGGGGAACTGCCAGTTTTAAAGTGCTGAACTTGCCGTTTCCCAAGGCCACGGACTCACTCACTTGCTGCACCTTTCCTGTTGGGCACTTAAAATTTGATTTGGTTATTGAAGAATATGATTAACGGCTTTAAATGGCTCTTCATTCATTCTTCTGAATGTGTCAGAACCAGCAGCAAGCTAGTTACTAGTTACATTACAAACATTTAATTTTGTTAAAATTTGTTTAAAATTAAAAACCATCTCCCGTTCAAAACACGGGTCCAGCTAAATAGGCTTTTCAGGTTAATTTTGACAAGAAGCTCCTGAATAGTTAATTTATTTTCTTGTGACTTTCTTTCTTGACGACTAAGACTCTTCTCGTCGACTAAGGTTTGGTCGACTATTTGGGGGTAGCCCTATTGATTTGCGTTGCATTTTGAGAAAAAACGCCACAAAACCAAACATTTTTGATCACTACAATAGTGAACCCCCCCCGACAGCATTGTTGTAGAGCAAGACTGTTGTCATACTGGCTTCATCGCCCCTGCCGAACCCAAGCTGTCAGCATGACAAAGAGGGGAGAAACATATTTTATGTGTGTATGTGGGCTTGACCAGTGCTGCCTGAGGGAAGGTTTGCGTTGTTTACCTTCCCCTGTAATGAAGTCATTTATCAAATCAGGATGCACAGTGATTAATCAAACACTCATCCAAAATCAACTGATGTTGTTTGATAAATCTATATCGCCGAGGAAGCCAAATCCATCAGAGCGGCCCATTCCCAAGGCCCTGGAATGACAGCCGCGTGTGGAATGACTGAATAAACCAGGTAACACGGCGGCCTGGCTCACCAGGGTAATTGCTTCATCGTCCTCTGGTCCAGCGTACTTAAACAGAATGCGATGCCTCTGCATGTCTGAGAAATACTCCTTCGCTTCCTGCGATGTGCTGGTACCCAAACCTGGAGGGATGGACCCATTGGAAACCCCGTTAGATATTATATCGCACACATGCGTGGATGTAGGCAAGTTCAGAAAGGAGCGTGTGGCTTACTTGTTGCCGTTTACTACCACACAGCGGTTTGGCACAAACCTTTGTAGTACTTGACTTTCCAAGATCTGAAGTTGGGTTGGTTATCCTTCCACCTGTTGAACTCTGGGATACTGTAGAAGGACATCTGCGTCTTCTTGTGGGAGACCTGAGAGGAGACGGTTTGAGGTTCAAGAACCATGCCAATGTCAAATCAAGTTTTATCCCTTTTGACTAGTGAGCACACCATTTTCCTGATCACATTTTTTATATATTCTCATTCTGGGTTTTTGAAAATTTGTACAATATGTTGAGAAAACTTCCTTATAATGATCTCATGGTTCCTCTGAAAAAAAATTTGCGTAGCGATATTTTATTATATATATTGCAAACACAAAATTCTTCGATGGGGGGGATTAATAATATATTGCAGTATCGCATCCTAATTCTTTGTGTATTGCAAAACAAATAATTGCAATATTATCGTTTTGGGACCCAAGTAAAAGAGATAGTGTAATATAGTGTTGTATCGTGAGGTCCCTAGCGATTCCCACCCCTTATATATGGGTCACAGTTACTTACTTTTGCCGTAGTTTGTAATTGTTAATTCCATGTCAAAGAAATTTTGCTTCCTTTTCAAATAGAATTAACAAATTAAAAAAAACATGCCAAAACAAAGTGACTTAGAACAATCAATCTTCTTCTCAAGCCCGCTGCTCTGAGCTCCACGCTGCTCCAGACACCGCAGTGAAAGTTGGAACAAACATTTAAATTAGGCCTTTTAGATCTAATGAGTGAAGATTCAGCAACTGGATTGCTTATTTCTCGCCTCAAATTGTTTCAACAGATTTTAGTGTACTGATAAGGTGAAATCTCTGAACGTTAACAGAGAAATATAACGAATCTGGAGTAAAGCTGAAACCCCATTGATTCATAGAAGTGGGTGACAGAGCCACAGAGGGTGGCTCAACCCACTGGAACAGCATGTTTTCAGACAAGGTAGATTGGACACATGTTAAAATGGATCAAATGCATAATCTGAGTGGTACTTTGAGTAAAAACAATTAAAAAAATGTTTTGGGGACCACAGAGACCATATATCAACTTGGCGAAATGGAGCACAATAGGTTGGCTAGGGGAAAAAAAAAAAAAAAAAAAAAAAAAAGGGAATTTGAGACATAGTATACATTTTTAAAATAGCTTAGCGTTGCAAACTCCCATTACTGACAGCTTAATTTCAGTGAAATACCATTTAATTCACCAGATGGCAGTGTTAGACTACCATCTGTTGTACCACTGTACAGTGGACTGCTGAAACTGATGTCGTTCTAGGTCAGGAAACTTTTCCGGTGCTGGATTTGGGCATTTCAATTTTTTTTTGTTAAACAAGATAACAGCGGCTCCAAATGATGGGTTCTTGCGGAACTGGATATTGTTTTAAAACAAGACCAGAGAATATGAGTACCTTGATGATGGGGGTGATGAACTCTTCCAGGAATTCGTGGCGGAGCAGAGAGGGCCAGTTGTGGTGGATGAAGTTGATGAGGAGCCCCTTGATATGGGAGCCATCTTGGTCCTGGTACAGTTTGGGAAACAGGAAGAGTCGGCTTTTATAGTTTTTCCAAATTCACTGTGGCTGCTTTGTACTTTGTATTCTTGTTGGTAAAGGTGGACCTACATACATATATACATAGCGTAAATTTGTTGTATGGCTGTTATGGCAGCTAAATAAAGTAACAAATATGGGATTTTTTTTTTAAATTATATATACACAAAATAGTATAACAGGTGACTACTTTAAAGTAATGAATAATTTAAAAGATAATTTTCTTTGGGCAACCCACAGCAAGAATGATAAACACGTGATCAAATCCCTGTGACTGTTCCACTTACAGACCTAAATAAAGTTTCAGTTGAAAGTTTTGAATCTGCACGTCACCCATTTTTTTTCTTTCTATGTCCTATAAGTGAGAGGTTATAAACGAAACAATAAAACACGCTGTTTTAGCATGCAGACCTGATCTGTCATGATCATGAGTTTGCCGTAGCGAAGGCTCTTGAGGGACTGGGGGTCGCTGTAGTTCTTCTTGTACTGCAGTCCCAGGATCTTGATGATGTTGTTGATCTCTGCGTTCTCCATAATCTGAGAAATAGGAAGAGGAGGTAATTTACAAAACATATGCATCTAAACATCTTATGTATTCAGAATCTGATGTTATATCATCAAACCGTGTATGGGGGTGTCATGTTTGGTGTGAAACCAAAATTCTAGTTTTCAAATAAAACAGCCTTGCATTTCAAGAATCTTTGTCCATTTTCTTTACATAAAGTCTGAATTTGGACTATAGGTACTCCGCACTTAACGACCGAGTTGCGTTACTAGGACCGGGTCGTTAAGAGAATTGGTCGATAAGCGAGGACCCATGTTATTTCACGGTAAGGGGGCGTGGCCATTGTAAACACTACTGTAGTGAATACTGACAGACTGCGGGAACGAGACTGAGCACGATGATGAGATGAGGTGTATACAGTGAATATAGTGTATATATATAGTGCATACAGGGTTTATAGTGCATACAGCGTATATAGTGCATACAGTGTATATAAAGGGTGTTGTGCGGTGAGATGCTTGACACTGAGACGCATGGTATTGTACAATACAGACTGGTCAGAGAGCTGGTCCTAAGTCTGAACGATTGTTAAACGGGTAGGCCGTTCAGTGAACCTGTATATATAAAATGTTCCGTCACAACATGCCGAAGGTTACTGCACAGAGAAACTAATGCTCAATAAAACATCTTGTTTTATTATTTAGCACCAATAGTTTATCTGCCTTATCTGAAAATTCTATCTCAAAGATTACTGTCCTGGGTGTGAATAACAGTCTCAGGTACAGCCTCAATACTTCTGTTGATGTTAATAGAGTATTGATGTATTTTTTTTTTTTAAGACAGTTGTTTCCTCAGCATTATCTAGTGCTGGTCACCATCACAGCTACAAAGGTATTAATGTGAGAAGATCCCCTGCAAAAGTACAATTAACTGGATGTTTGATACATTTTAATTCAGAAAATTTGAAATAGGAATCAAATACAAAACCGTAATTTCCATTAACCTGGAAGGACACACACAAAGGCTAAGTGTTCAGACAAGGAGTACTTTTCTTGTGGCACAGAAAGCGAGCCAGAATTATAACCTCAATGTGAACAGTCAGCAGTACAGTGACCAGAAAACAGTATTGTGAGCAAATAAGGCATTTATTTACCCTAACTAGAATTGGCGCAGTTATTATGAACCGCCTGATGGCAATTATTTAAAATAACTGTAATCATTTTGTAATATTGTTCGATTCCGCAATTACACGTTTCCATCCAACTAGAAAGGCCAATTTTAAGCCATCACTAGAAAGGCTACTAGAATACAAATGAGGCGAGTTGTCATTAGCTTCAGGCAAATGCATAACCAGTTGCTTTGAAGCATGTGGCCAGTGAAATCTTCTGAATCTCGCTCACCATTAAGGCTCTGTATTGGGCCGGATCTCACGATTCGATTTAGATGCAAAGGGTTGCAATTTGGTTCAAAATCAATTAAATTCGATATTGATAAAATGGCTCGCAATAGGAATCTATATCGATATACATAGACATTTTATACATAATGAGAACTGCTACCAACTTTTCAGTATAAAATCGGCTGTCCATTAGAAACAAATTCGGTGTAATGGAGCTTAATTATTGAAATTTATGACTATGTTAATAATTAATTTAAGCTGAGAATGGTTGCATAACCGCCAAACTAGGTATTGATAGTCTCATTATCAAATTGAACAGAAAGAATTGAATCAGAGTATCGATCTTTTTTTTTTTTTTACCCCAGTCCTACTCTATCTAATCTCCCCAACTTGCGCTTTGCCACTTGCTACAGTGCAACATGCATCTGTAGGGGATAGGGGGTGGGTGAATGTGTGTGACCTGTTTGTGTGAGGCCTCCCGAACGTTGAGCATCTTTCCCCTTAGAGGGAAGACCCCGTAGCGGTCCCTCCCCACCACACCGAGCCCGGACACGGCCAGTGTCTTGGCCGAGTCTCCCTCCGTCAGGATCAACGTGCAGCCCGCCGAGTTCTTCCCGCCTGAGAGAGGACATGGCACACAGGAACCATGGTTTGTGCAATCTGCGAGAGGGTTGGGTGTCAAAATGGCAAACTGAAGTCATGATGTATTACCGGCATCGTTGGCGTCGTCCAGTTTTGGCACCCCTTTGATCTTTGTGTGTTTGACGGCCGAGCACTTCTTGTTGAGCTGGGTCTGAGCTTTGAATTTGACCCAGTTCATGATGCTCTCCACGATGCCACATGAAGTAGCCTAAGGGGGGGGCATAAAGTAAAAAATAAACAACAAGTGGCAATTGATTCCATTAATAATCAAGAGTTACAATAACCAGTTGGTTTGAAGCATGTCACCTGTTTAATGAACTTGTCGCTCAGTGGACAAGTGGACCCGAAGCTCTTCTGCTGCAGGGTCATGTTCTCCTTGGTCTGGGAGTCAAAGGTGGGGTTCTCCACCAGGCAGTTGACAAAGAGCCACACGTGGTTCTTCACCTAAAATGAAATAATGGAGGAGTAATTCAGACAAAGCGTCACTCATGGGTTCTTATGGATACAGATTTACCATAACAAACACAAAAAAGCAATTTCCAGTCGCAAACAAACAAACAAACAAACAAACAAATAAATAAATAATGAGATCGCTAATTTTGAAGACCAAGTGCATTTTGCCATTGCTTTGTTTAAACAAAACTTGATAAAAACATGAAACTGTTGAAATGTTGTTCGGTATATGTGTATCCCTATGGTCCGAGGCCAGCAGTGGGCAGACATGTTACCCCCAAAGCCGATGAGAGAAAGGAGACCATACCTGGAAGGGCTTGACTGTCACCCCAACCTTGTTCTTCTTCTTCACCACGTCGATTAGTTTGGCCACAACCTGGTCAGCCACGTAATCGGTGTGTCTTCCTCCCTGCGTTGGGGCAGCGAAAGCACTCAGTACAGACACGGTTGTCTCAACAACAGAAAGTCCCCACAAGTCCCAACCGCTTGGACAAGTTTGGCTGGGACTAGGCTTGGCCGATCATGCAATATTCCAATTGGCGATCGCTGGGGAGCAGCGATCGGGGGTGCGCATAGAACATAATTTAATGTGGAAAATTCAGCCTTCCGATTCCAGTAGTGCAGGATTTATGGTTTACAAGTAAATTATTTCCACTAAAACATCCAGTTTTTACTAAATTAAGTACCATAGCAACAGGGAGTCTTCCTGTTGCTTTCCATTTTACTGGACGGCACAGTCCCTTAACCAAGTTGTTTTTCAAAATGTTTTAAAAATGGCATTCACAACGCCTAGAACCAGAGCTGGGGGTCCATGTGCATTTTTTATTTTCATTTTTTTGAGAACCGCCCCATTAAAGTTTCGGCACAGGCCTGTAGAGCGAGGAAGTGAGATTCGATCACCAGTGGTTATTCGATGGCTCTGAGCGGAGAGGGCAAGAGCCTCCGCCCCCTCTCTCCCTCAACCCCTCCCCACTCCAGTTTCAGAACATGGTAAAAGGCCCTTACACAATTCCAATGCTCTGATTTTTCCTGGCAGATAAAAAAGAAATAAAATAAATAGTCTGTCATCAATGTCGATACGAGAAACGATGCGTGATTTAATTGTAAATCTGCCCAAGCCTAGCTGGGACAGCGGTCAAGCTAGTACCAAGATTGCCAGAGGTACACAGCTTGCAACTTTGATCAATCCCCAAATACTTCACAGCTGCCAAGAGACAATTTTAAAACATTTGTTCACAATGCAGATCCAATTTCAGACATACAATTCTCAGCCTTAAGGTCAAGGCTATTTCGAAGGCCAAAAAGTGAGTATCTATAGCACTAAACGACAGCACGCTGAACACGTTGGGACAGTACCTTGGTGGTGGCGATGCTGTTGACGAAGCTGACTTGCTGGAAGCCCTTCTCGCTCATGGTGAGGCAGACCTCCCAGCGCTCGTTGACCACCTCGTGGACCACGGTGAGGGGAGAACCCAGCTCGTCCACCTTATCCTTCAAATACATGTCCACGTAGCTGAGGAAATTGGTCACCTGCAGCACAGAGAAAGGGCTTGTTTCGGCATACGAAAATCACACACAATTTTCAGTGAGAATGGTAATGCCTAGGGCTAGGTGAGACAACAATACTGTTAATCATTTGTCAGTGACATCAGATAGTCATGATAGTCCAAAATAAATTACGGATTTAAAAAGTAGAAATTATCATACATTTTGCTGAGTATGAGTTTCATTCGAGAAAGTTTCATTCGAAAAACTAGAGGAAAGATGTCTATTTTAATGAGCATCTTTCTCCACAGACATTGAAAAATAGAAAGCGGTAGCCACAGAGGCCAATATTTGTCAAATAAAGTTTGGAAACTACGGCTGTACCCGACTCACAATTTTGTCAGTTGAATCAAATCCAGCTGTGCAATGCGAGTATTTTTAGGCGGCAACGGGTGGGCGGTGGAAGCGGGAGCAATTGGCACACCAGAACAATGAGTTTTTATTTTACATCTCCTTATGGAACGAAACTGCGCGTAATGGGGACACTTTCGCCGCGACCACCCCCTCTGTGAGTTTTGCGCAGAAAATAATCTTAGCAACGCTTCAAGTCATGCCCCATTCCTCTGTTCCCCGTCCCCACATTGTTTTAATTATTTTTTTATTTTTATTTGGAGGCATGGGGCTCGGCTCTCCGTGTTGCTCGTGCCATCAGGGTACATGAAGAGCCGTGTCTGGACGCGGCGATGATTTACACACAAAAATAGATTCATGATTCTCCTTATTTATAATTCCTCATTGAAATGTTATCCCTGTGCATTTTTGTAAGCTTCTCTTTTATCCTGATATTGCAATGGGCACTGACTGTAGATTAAAAAAAAAGAAAACAACAACAATGCTCGATTTGAACAATCTCAGACGACTGACGGGTTTCCGACTGATAATTTGATTGTTTCAGGGGGCAGCCCTATTGGAAACATCTTCTTTTCTGACGCCTACTGAGTGAGCAGCATGGTTACGTAATGAGTGAGAGCAAGAGAAACTGGACTGTTGAGCTAGAGCTTTAATTGTTGACTGCATTTAAAGATTTTAGTCGTAATATATGATTTATGCAGCGGTAGCCTGGACAAAATGACTGCCTGAGGATTTTTATTGCACTGAATAGTGGAACACGAGGATGGGTCTGAATTTAAGCATTTTATCAATACTTTCTATTTTTTGGTGGGGTGGGGTTTTTTGGTCTCCACTTTATGAGCGCTGTGAAACCATCACAACAACAAAGGAAACTTACAGGCAGCCTGCTGCCGTTCAGGAAGACACGGACGCCCTTGGAGGATCCTGCGATGTCGTACGCCCGCCGAGTCATGAGAGCCACCGTGTCCTTATCCAGGGAGGTCATCTTAAACTTGGCCAGGTCGGGTTGGAAGGTGATGCAGGTGTACTCCTCTCTGTCAAAGGCCTTGATCTTGACGTCCCCAGCCCGACCCATGTTGTCGTACCAGGTCTGTGGAACCGGAAACAAAGCAGAGCGTGAGCCTGGGCCGGTGTTTAGGAATATGGTCGGTTAAAGGCCAAGAGCTGGCGCAAACTCGTTCCCACCTGCTTGAAAGACTTGTTGGATTCCTTGCAGCTAGTCTCCACGGTGAACTTGGTGCTAAAGATGTTGCAGAGCTTAGCACCATAACCGTTTCGTCCACCTGGAGGGTGTTTGGATGGACAGACGGGTCATGCACAGCAGCCCGTATTTGAATATGATGAAGAACGTCTTGATACTTTTCTATTCTTTGGAATGAAAAGATCTCTGAAACCGTAACACCAACGTGCTCTGTGCGCCACCTTCCAAGCCTTACCAGTAACTTTCTTCTGTTCGTCGTCGTAATTACTGGAGGTGAGGAGCTGGCCGAAGATGAGGGCAGGCACGTACACCTTCTCCACCTTGTGCTCCACCACAGGGATTCCCTTCCCATTGTTCCACACGCTGATGATGTTGTTTTCACTGGAAAACAAAAAAAATATTTTTTTGCATAAAAGGACAAATGGGAGTCTGAAAATAGCCCCTCTTTTGTTACTCCAATGCCTTTTTGAGAACTGATTAGAGATATTCGGCCGGTGGCAGTCTGATACTCACGGGTCGACGTTGATCTTGATGCAGGACATGCTCTTGTCCCTCTGCTTGTTGTCCGCAGCGTTAACTATGTGGAACGTCAAAGATTTGGAGGTACAGATTTAGTGTCATAATCTGATAATTACAATGGTGCCGTGGTGAAAAGTGTAGAGCACTGTGTTCCATTTGCAGTAAACATTGGAAATTTGGGTTTCATTTTGTATCGGATTTATACTAGTATCATGTATCAGTTAGGGGTGTCACGATTCCAATTCAAAATCAAAAATCCGTCTAAATGACCGTTCGATTTCAAACTTCAAAATCAGAATCAGGTTTGCGATTCTCCCTGTATTTTTTGTGGGTCATTTTGTCTGACACGGCCGCCATATTAGGGCGATCAAGATTCGCCGGTAAACAAATGCAGTGTGCGCCGTGGAGTGTCGACTGCAGCTCGGAGTTGGGTGAGCTGTGGTCAGCTCTGGAGGGTCCGCTGCTCAGCATCCTTCAACGCACACTGCACCGCCCACCTGCCACTAGGGCTGCAGGAAATAAATCCGGAAGAAATGGGCTGCATTTGCCACCAGGCCTTGAGAACAAGGGCAGGATTTTTTCAGGAGTGATCTGTGATCTGCTCCGCAGCAGCAGGAAAAGGAGTATATGATATACATCTAGAGTTTTTATTTGCTCTGTTTGGAGAGAAAAAACACTCTGATCGAAGCTGCAGGTAGAAATTTGTCTTTCACTACCAGTGTCTGGCAAAAATAGCATTCGTTTTTTCTGCGCTTGTTTTTCCTTTACAAATCAAGACTCGATAGTCCAACAATGACAGCCGTTAGTGCTGAAAAAAAAAAAGTTTAAATAAAAATTTGAAAGTCAGATATCATTGTTTTGGAGAATTGTGACATGCCTAGTATCAATCCAATATTAGACTAATAGAATGTACAAAACAAAGTGAAGAAAGAATATTCCCTGTAACAGTGTGCGAAGTTCGCGTCGGCGGAGACGCACAAGCACACCGGCACCTTTCCCTCTACAAGGGACAGCGCCTTTGACCAAAATATCCAGTAATACCACAGATGTGGCAATGAAAGTCAGAAATAAACCCGACCATCTTTAGTGCAGAGGCTCCCAACCACTGGCTCGCGGATCGTGCCGGGCTGCGGGGTATTTAACACACTGGGCTGTGAGAATGCGAGCGATCGGCAGGACACACAGTAAATTAAATACATCAAGAGTTTATTTGCTTAATTTGGGAAACCGATCGCTCTGATCGGAGCTGCAGTACTGTATGTAAACCGCCTGCCCCCAGTAAGAAAGGCGTGGCTCAATGACAGTTACAATATAATAACAATTTTAACTTTAAAAAAATATCCTTTCCTATTTGAGCATTAAAGCCTTCAGTCGAGATGTAGCCCAACAGGCTTTACTTACCAAGGATCTCGTCAAAGATCTTGTAGAGGCCCGGTACAAACGTGACATCTCGGGAGTTCATTCCCACTTGCTCGTCATACACCCACATTTGCTGAGGAAGGAGACCCAACTGAGTTAACCGAGCACAAACATCAAGGCGCAACAGCAATGTCCTTTTCCCGGTTAAAAATAAACATCCTTAAGAATCTGGAATTAGAGTAGACTCTACGTGTAACCTTGGTACCTGCGTGACGGGCTCCACAGAGCCGATGTAGGAGTCGGGCCGGAGCAAGATGTGCTCCAGCTGAGTCTTCTTCTGGTAAATCCTCTCCACGGACATCCGCTTCGGGTCCTTCTTTTTATTCTGAAGCTGCTTGTTCTCAAACAGGTTCTGTTGAAAACAAACACAATGGTGCTTTTTATTTCGGGGTGAACTGACAGTCAAGACTGCAAACTACCATCCATCACACATAACCCACAGTATCTGCCACGCTGAAGGGCCCCGGGCCAATATTCATTTGGAATAAATCTTGTAATGAGTTGTACACCATGTAAAAAAAGAGTCCTCTGAGCATATAATGTGAACAGAAAAGGTGCCTATGATAATACCAGGATAGTAGCCTTCTTTCCTCACTGACAATGAAGAATACAACACTATGCAACTTGTGCAGTCAATTCAAGATCTATACTAATCAGATCCACGTGTTTACTAACCCGAATAGAATTATAGATTTGTTAAGGGGTAATAGAACAATAGTGGTTAATGTAGTGATAAACTCCATTTCCATACATTAGGCATATTTTTGTAGTAATATACCCCGCTTGAATGATGTATTGATAAGGCTTTAGCAAGCAAAGCTGGTTGGTTCAACATTTCAATTTGTCATTTATTTCTTCTGGATTGCCAGACTTGGGTGTTAGAATCCCTCAGAGCCATATATAAAAATCCATAAACATCTGAAACACTGGTTGCACTGCTCAGAATTGGCGGGATTTCATATTGTGCTAGAGGACACTTAATACATCTCAACGGTGGAAAAAAAAAAAAATCTAAATGAAATAAATAACCCAGCCACCTTTGCTCCTAAAATGTAAAAACAATAACAACTTAAAACCATCTTTATTGGTGAATATATAAAATAAAAAATAAAAGTCAAGCACGTAGTTTTAATATTCAGTGTCGTGCCAATTCAATCATTTAACATGGTGTTGACCCCCAGAGAGCAGAACGTGCTAAACGTGCTACATGCTAAATCTACAGAAGTTATCACGGTCACTTCCTTGCGCTTCGCCATCTCTCCAAAAAGCGGCGATACACTGCCACATTAGTTACCTCCAGCGGCTCCGCCATTATTGTTATTTTCTACGTTTTTTCGCTCACGGAGACGAACTGAAAACCAAACGTGTGGTGCTGCAGGAGTCCCTTCTTCCAGCCGGGCGCCCTTCTCTGATGAGCGGAGAAGAAGATTGAAACGCCCGGTCCTCTCCGCGCGCTTTCACCGGGGGCCAATCGGACACAGCCCGTTTGAATTTCCCCTCCAGTAAGAAACCGAGAAAGCAATCACTCCGCCCATTTCTAGTGAAAAGCCAATCACCGACGTGGTGACATATTTTAAGCCCGCCTGCGTATTGTATTTCCGTCCAATCAGCTTTCCGTATTTTCCAAACTAACCCTCCCTACAAACTATGCTGCGTTACTTTATTATTATTATTTTTTTTTTTTTTTTTTCCAAGTCGGAATTTTGGGGCAAAGCGCTCGGTCCCGAGTGTACCGAGTCAACCGATAAATACGTCACAGTAATATGGCGTCACACGCCATAACGATGAAGAAAGTTCTCTCCGCGTATGGATTTTTTTTTTTTTTTTTTTTTTTTAAACAGGTCTAACTTCGATTTAAAATATGATGTTGTTTCCGAGTCTTCTGGAACGCATCATAACCTTTGACTGCGGTTCTCACGGAATACAGACATTAATTAAAATGATAATAATAATAATAATAATAATAATAATAATAATAATAATAATAATAATAATAATAATAACAATAACAATAATAACAATAATAACAATAATAAAATAAAAATAATGGACATTGTGTTAAAGTGTAAGCGTCACTGCTTGTAAAAGAAAATGTGTATATATATCTACAAGCAGTGATGCTTGTAAATATATATATATATATATATGTATATATAAATTTATGATTGTAATTATAAATTACTTAATTACTTAATTACTTAATTACTATAATTACTTCTTGTGTGCTATCACCGGGTGCGTTGCATTACATTTCACTGCATATATGTATGGAAGTATGTATATGTATGTGACAAATAAAAATCTTGAATCTTGAATCTTGAATAAAATGACAACATTCAAAAGAAACCAAATTAATTAGCATCATTGTAGTGATATAATACAACCAGTTTGTACAGACATTTTGTAACACAGCAGTAGAGCCATATTTCCCGATTCAATGTTTCCTGCAATCCTGACGGTTAAACGCGACAGCAGATTTCATATTTGATATGGGCTGCAATGGAATTAAAATCCACGTTCCAACACATTCAAGAGTGAAACAATTCACCACAAGATGGGGCTTTATTTCCACCTGACGTTATTGCAGTCTCTCTAGCTCTTTCTCTCCTTCACACACACACATACACACACACACACACACACACACACACACACAAAGACTAAAGAGGAAACACAGAGAGCCCATTCAGCTGAGATTGGACCAGTTGAATCGACTTTGGGCCCTAACTGGACGTTCCCACAGTCATCTTTTACTGTAGTATAATGGAATTCTGGGAAACCGGGAGCTGCTTTCAGGGCTTCAGAGCTTCAAATCGGATTTCCATGGTTTTGAACCAGTCAAGTTGTCTATATCACTTCCACGACTTTAACAGCAATGAAAAAAAAAAAAAAGAAAATCTTCTCAGCATGTTGAAAACACACTGTGGCCGTTTCGCCTGCCACACGCCAGCCAAGTGGCGTTTTCAGGGATGTGGGGATGGGGTTTTTTACCTGTTTGTCCGTGAGACCAACCAACGAGCAACAGCTTTGCAGCCACTCTGACCCTGGGCCCCGATTTTCTAGACCCAGGACAGGTGCGGCCACTCAAACCACACAAACATACAAACATATAAACCTGGTCCCTTTGCGCTCGGGAGTGAGAAGAAGTTAGCCGCGGCGCCTCGCTTTCCGCGCTCTTCAAGCAACGTCGCTCTGATTTGAAGATATTCCATTGTAATCGGGTTTAGGCGCCTCGTCGTGGGTGGTGATGATCACTTTAGCTCATACGCCACTGCAGCCGAGTATCGTCGTGCATTATATCGAACAGTCCTGTTTGGCAGACATCATATGATTTGGACGTACGGCACGTGATTCAGTGTGATACGCCGGGAAAGACGGGTGAGATTCCATGTCAGGTAGGCGTCTGTGTTTCAGATTCAGCCCCAGCACTGGGAATACAGCACCCGGCTTTCGTTCTCGTTCTACCATTACTTTTATCTAGTTTCCTCCACTGAGTCACCCACTCATCTGACCTTCCTGCGTGGTAATAATAGGGCTCGGAAAAAAGTGGTGCGCCGCATGCTCGTGCACAGCCAATCAGCCGTATGCCAACGCATGCTTGTGCGCACACACGCACACGCACACACACAGACACACACACACAGACACACACATTAATATCGGAGAGGTATGATTTCTGTGCTCGGTGTCTCTGAGCGCAGTGACGAGGCTAAACCAGGCTGTTCATGGAAATGAACAAAAATTGCCTCTCATCACGAACACTTCACTGCCTTAAGGCACACCCCACCCTCTATGTTCGTCTTTCTCTCTCCACAACACACACACACACACACACACACACACACACGCACACACACACACACACACACACACACACACACACACACACAGGCAGATCCTCTGCCCTAAAAGACTTGGGCAAAGAGTAAATCCAGCATCCCTAAGAATATGAAAATAGGCACCGTAGTCATAGATGGTTGAACATAGTAACGGGAGGAACGCTTGCCATCCCAGAAACACCTCCTTTCCCCATTTACTTATTGATGGCCCCTGTCCAACAAACCCTGTCCGACAACCCATTGAAACGAGGATGCGTGGCTCCAAAAGACAGGAGGAGATGGCGAGCCGGAGGCTCTCTTCTAACGGACGGTACTGTATCAGAGCAAAGACTGAGATGAACGGCCTCTCAGCTCAGTGAGCGACAAGTAATTACTAATCTTACTAATCTTCCTGAGCCACCATCCCCTAAAGGGGATGGTGGCTCAGGCGGTAGAGCTGGTGGTCTAGTGATCTAAAGGTCGCTGGTTCGATCCCAGGCTCCTCCTGCTAGCATGCTGTAGTGTCCTTGAGCAAGACACTTAACCCCTAATTGCTCCTGATGGCTGCGTCCGTCAGTGTTTGAACAATTGTAAGTCGCTTTGGATAAAAGCGTCTGCTAAATGACTAAATGTAAATGTAAATGTAAATGTAAATCTCATCTACTCTCGCCCACCGCAACCTCACGCTGGCAGAGCAGCCATTCATTATGCTGGAATGTTTGCCATAGACCAGTGTTCCCCAACCCCGTTTCTGCCACGGCACACTTTTTACAATGACATAATCCCACAGCAGACCACGATCCTGTTAACCACTAAAAACATCACAAAACGTCACAAACCCATAGAACTGTGCTTATTAATATGGCCTCGTACTAGTAGGTGATGCAAGACTCACGAACAATTTCGTTCATAACGAACAAATCTTTTAAATTACTCCGGAGTCGGGAGTCACTCCGACAAAAGCGGAGCGGGTGAGCCAGTGAATCGACACACGATCTGAAAATAATTACTGTGGGCTAAATTAAAGAAGAACAACATTCCAGGCATTTGGCGTAATTAATTTCAATTTCAATTTAAATTTTGCATTCCACTGAAATGATTCATTTTGACAGGAAGAAATGATTCTTGGAAGAATTCCAGTCACAGCTCGGAAACCGACCCTCCTGACTTTCGTTCATCCTCCACAGGAAGTTCCTCCCTCGCTTACGGATGGCTACACCAACCGTACCAAACGAACAAAGAGTCAGAAAAGTGAACAACTCTGAGTGACTCTGAGTGCCAAGAACCGGATCTCAAAAAAGAGCCGAACCTTTCATCCCGGCTCATAGCTCTCACTTTCAATTTGAAATAAAGTGGTTCTGCTGAACACAGAGCTCCTATTCGGGCTGTAACTGATGAATTAGTGCGGCCTTGCGATTTTGATCTTGCAACACAAGAGCTAGTTTTCAATTTTTTATGTATTTCAAGTGGAATTTGGAACATTTTCACGGCGCAAATGGCGAGCTCTCACGGCGCAGTTGTTGAACACTGCCATAGAAGCTCTGCACATCAGAAAAACAAGCCTTAACCATTGTAAGCGTGGAGCACATTTTAAAAAAGCTGGACAAAAGTAGGACAAGAGGTGACTACCACCGTTGACATATTTGTTTTTTTTTAGTCCTTGTGTTTTTTCGTGACACATTTCCATCAGCGTGATTAGAGGCCTAGAACATGACCTTTGAGGCACCGCCCCTCTCCCCGCAGTCAGTCTTTGTGAGAACGTCTGAGAGACACAATAAGCCCGTTGAGAATTATTAATTACCCTGAAAGGTCAGCGGGAGGCAGGGTCAGGCGTCTGCAGCACGGGTTCATAGCGGAGGCACGCAGCATCGCATGGCCCGCTGCCGGTTGACTCGGAATCGCAGACCGCGAGGTAGTAAAAAGATCCCGGGAGCAAACCCAGCGGCGGACTTTGGGCGACACCAAATCGATCGCCAGGAAGGGTCTATTCATTGCACGCCGAGGTATTTGTTTGCAGTGAGGGCTGTGGAGCGCAATTGAAAATCACGACAAACAAAACAAAAAACCTCAAAATACATTCAACTCTGGAATACCAAACTCTTGGGGGGGGGGGGGGGGGGAGCACGGAAACGCAAGAATATCAGATCCCCCCGCATCGTGTCCTGTCCGTTCTATAGTATGACGACGAAGGTTAATGCGGAGATAAGAATGGACGTGGCCTGTAAGTTGCTATATCAGTCAATCTCCTCGGGCCTCGATTGGCTTACCGCAAGGCCACTGGGCTTGTTAAATCATGACTCACAGCGAGGGTTTTATAAGTTATTCATGCTTCTAGACGTCTCCGTATAAGAAAAAAAAAAAAAAAAAACCCCTAGTTGGATCGATGAAGCAGAAACCCACCCCGGCACGATCTGTTGGTTGGTACATGCCATCATTATCTGCTTTTGCAGAGGACAAAAGTCCCGTGGTTGGCGACGTTCGAAGGGGGCCCGTTACTGTGTTTGCTCTGTCGACGGAGGATTGGAGGGAGATCTGTGAATAGCTGCGGGACTAATACGCCATCCATTTCATATTGTCTATTGAAGTCGTTGACGGGGGGGACTTCAAAGAATGTACATGTAACTCTCCCGCCGTGAGGAGGAGACGAGGAGACGAGCCCCTCTATGACCGGAGGTGGTTCTTTAACATACCTTTTTTTTATTGCGGCTTTTAATTATAAGGTGTTGCATTCACAGAAGAAGGAGCGGCGCTTTGATCTTTCTCAGAGACGAAAAGCAAGCCGGGAGCGAGACTGACACTGTGTGAGGGTGTATGTGTAACCAGGCGGTGGAAAGTGAACAAGAAAATGAGAACAGGGGAGAGAGAGAGGGGTGCCTCGCCGGATGTGCTCGGTGCGGGCTGCTTGGGTGGCGATCTCCTTCGAGGGGGGAGGCGGACTCGGGTGGGTGTCCTTTCTCTGCCGCTGTAGGTGCATCGCTGAGGGGGTGGGCTGTGGGTGGGGAGTATCCGCTGCCATCTGTTCCACGGTCCACAAGTGCGGCGGCAGGGGCGCTGGTCGGACCAGGTGGGTGGTTTCTAGGGCCCCTGGGTGGCAGCTCGCCATTGTGGGTGTGGATCACGGTGCGGGGGGTGGCTGTCCGCCTTGCTCCTGCTGCACAGCTTTTCTGCGGCAGTTGCCCCAGTTGCCGGGGGTGTGGCTGCATGTCTGGATGTCTGCGGGCGTTAGTGGGGCTCTGTTCAATGTCGGGGTGCCCTGTGCCAAGCGTACTTGGTTGTGCGGGTGCTTGATCAGGTCTTATGTCCAGGTGTGGCATCTCACCGGTTGGGGTATGGCAGGCCTCACCTTTGCACGGGGTCATGGGTGGGCATGGGGGCCCCGCCGGCTTGCCCCCTGGGTCGAGCGTTTTGGGGGCGCAGGGATATTTTGTGCTCTCTGAGATTGGTCTGGGCACCTCGGGTCGTGCGTGGGTGCTGCTCTGCAGGTTCTCGGCTTCCCTGTAGGTTGGGGTTCTTCTGTGGCTGTGGTGCATTGTGCTCGGAGGGTTCTTGCAGTGTGGGGTGTACAGCGGTGGGGTTGATTGGTGGCTGAGAGGCTTTTCCACTGCTTGGAGGCACTGCAACATAATTTGGACTGCATGGACTGCATGCAGTCCATGCAGTCCATTTTCCAGTCTTGGGACCACTCGAAGCGCTTTACAATACACGCCTCACATTCACCCATACATTCATATGTCGATGGCAGCGACAACCATGCAAGGTGCACACCAGCTCATCGAGAGCACTTCAGGGTTCAGTGTCTTGCTCAGGTACCCTCGACCCGCTCTACCTCCTGTGCCACCGTCGCCCAGGTGGGACCCATCCAATCATGGGTGGACACATCACACACACACACACACACACACACACACACACACACACACACACACACACACACACACACACACACACACACACACACACAGGTTGACTCTTCACACACCCATGCATATACTACCAGGATCTACCTCAAACCCAGCCCTGAACACCTTCCTGATTACGTCCTTCTCCTTTCCTCTCCTTTATTGCAATAACTATCACGGGAAGAGGCCACGTGCTGTCATTGCTGTTCCAATTTTTGTCTGCTTAATTATGTTTTGTCAAGTACATGTTGTTTGTTTCTCTGTTTATTTGTCTCATCCATAGTGATTCTCCCGCTCATGGAGAAGTAATGATCATTAGTTGTCTATTGATCGAAACATGGTAAGATCATTCTTTCAAGAGGGGAATTGGTGGCGGTCACGCAGAACAGAAATGCTGTGTCCTTGTCTTCCCACAGGTCATCCAAAGGACAGAGTTATTTTAAGCTCTTCTTGATGATTTAAAAAGATTGGCTCTACAGGTTGAGAATTTGTAGTGTGAGTTCAGTGTAAAGCATGAATGGCTGCTGGTTTAACACTGGTTTAATTGGTGTTAAAGCACAGGTGTGTCGCCTGAAAGTTAATAAGAACTGGGATGGGAGCGGTGAACTAACAGACTGAAAGCAACATGGGCTAAGTTGGGGAGCCTGTGATGATAATGCGCACCAGGCACATCCATCTAACCGCCTACTCGGCTTCATATTTGAAGCAGCCCTAATCTGACAGTGTGAAGAATGGCCGCTCGTGCACCGCAGCTTGTCGGAATTAATCCCATTTTCCGCGGTTTCGTCACCGCTTTATTCACTGCCCTCGCATCTAATTTCTTGCTAATTGGCATGGAAAACCTCCTAATCTGATGAGCTTCTGAGCAGGCATTATGCGGGCGGTTAAAACAGCACAACGGCACAAAATCTATTTTTTTTTTTTACTTATTTCCTATTTTACTTGGAAACGCACAAAGGGATGAATGAAAAAAAGTACTTCCTGTGATACAGGCTGTTATTGATTTGATGGCTCCTGGGGGAGAGGTTTGGGTGGGTGGGGGGTGGGGGGGGGGGTGCTTTATTGATTTTAATTCCATTAATACCTCATGACCTGCTGCTTATACAGGCTGCCTCCGGGGCTGGGGCCGGGGCCGGGGCCCCATGTCTGTTATCGCAGTGGGGTTTTGATTGGGCTTATCTGCTGGCAACAGACAGGAAGGGACCCGAGGGCAGAAACCCCCAATTTATTAATAGAACAAAATTATGTCACTATGAGACTTAAGATTCAAAACTAGTGTTTGTGTGGTGTGGGGTGGGGGCGCATCCCTTGACTGACACCTGATGCATGTCTGTTTAAAGGCACCACAGCAGGCAGCCGATGCCTACAGTTTATTTATTCCCTCCATCCACACGTCCACACTCTTTGCACATTGCAATGCAGATCTGGAATGCATTGTGTGCATTTCTGCAGATTGTTTGACAGGGTTCGTCTTGGCGCGCTGTGTGCTTTTAGTATTTTTATTTTTTTTTATGGCTGCAACCAGAATGGACCATGAGATCCAACGAGCCGGCTCACCCTCGCGTCGTGTCGCGTCGCTAAATTGCCACGGCTCCGGAGATGTTGCTATAGTTTTCTGGTTGCGTGGAAACTAAAAGAAAAAAAAAAAGGAGCTGCATTGACCTGGGCGCTCGGCTGGAAGTGGAAGGTGCGTGTACAGTGACCGAGCCTCCGCGTCCACAAGTTGGACGAGCCCTTGGAAGCAGAGCGGCGAGGGACGCGCAGAGAGCGCTATTATCGGCACCAGCCGCTCCTGGAGGGATCCGCTTCTGCGTCTCGGATCCGCGGGAGACGGAGGAATATGAGGAGGAGAGGAAAAGCGGTGCAGATGTGAGTGAGTGATCCCAATGCGAATGTATATTTCCTATTTTTTTTATTAGTAGTTCTAGATTCTCTTTTGCATTGTTCCACAGTGAGTTTTTTTTTGAGGTATTGCGTGTTGTACGACCGTATAGGCAACATTAAAAAAAAAAACATCGCAGAAAAAACTTAACAAGAATATCAATTTATCTGTTTATTTTGTGTTGGTTGATTTTTATGCCCGTGAGTTGGATTTTTAAAAAACAAATAATATGACATAAAAATGGCTATATATAATATATATTTTTTCTATTTAAATCTAAATAAGCATTTCACACATTACAATTCAAATATAAATAATCCACAATAAACATGCAAAGTTAATTTGTTATTGTTGGGATTTTTGTTATAATTTTTTCTCCTTGACATTTTTCGGGCTAAAAGTGTCTGGAACAGGACAACCTCTAAACCCACGGACACGGTTGGGGCCTCGTTAGAACCGGGACGTGACAGACAGCCCGTGGTTCAACTTTGATCCATATTGATCCACATTCAGAGCAGGAAATAGTGACAAACCAATGACATTTGGATCTGCATCCAAGCGTTCGTGCATCGCCGTTAGGCCAAGGTTCTAAAACTTTCGGTCGGGTGGCGAAGAGAGACGAGGTTGTTGAGAAGGACGCTCTGTGACATCCTCATCCAATTTCTTATATGTGGGCAGGCTGTGGCTCTGAACGTCCATTCGCATCCTGCAAGCTGTGTGGTATGGACTCTACACCGCTCTGTAGTGGTTACAAACGGCGGTGTGTAGGTGTCTGTGTCTTCTTACCTGCTTGACGTCAGGGATTTTAGTTTGATATCTTATCTCTTTTGCCCTTTTTGTAAATACAAACGCATTCCGTTCGCCGTGTCCCTCCTTATTTTGCGGCAGTCGTAAGATACAAACTGTAGAGTTGAAAACAGTCCAAAAACATATTCCGTGTTTGTGGCCTCACACATGGAGTTCTCTTACGGCTTGCAGCCATCTTTAGGATAAAGTAATAACACCTCACAAGTGTATCGGCTTGTATTAGTTATTCTGCTTGTCACCAGGACTCGGAAAACTGGCGTCACCGCGGCATTACGTCAATTGTAAATCGTTTTAGATGTAATGCTGATGTAAAAACGAGTGACAGCACGAACTGACACTACGTTCCGTGGGAACTTGCGATTGGTATCGATAATTGACAACGTGTATTGCTTCCAGCAGCTTTATTTTTATTTATTACGCCCTTTAAATGTTTAGACCAGGATGAATGATGGCATTTCCAATTTTTTTAAAGATATAACTTGAAGTACCATGGATATCTACATGTGGGGGATTGTTTGTGCTCATTAACTCTGCACTCCATTGTCCAGTCAATAAGCTGAATTGTGGCATTTAAGGACCAACGAAAAAACCCACCAGAAGCGAAGTGATGCTTTTAAGGGGGAAGAGCAGATCTCTATTGATTAAGATTGGCAGTGACTGTAGGAGATGGATGGCGGAGGGGGGCTAAGAGCTGTGAAACCAAGTTACACTTGCATTAAAAGCCTTTCCCTCAAACTGGAGATACAAAGCCACATTTCGTCCTGCTCTCTGTCGGTCCCAACTAAGTAGCCACAAACAGTGCCCAAGCTATATAAATCCATTAAGCCGCTTGAAACACTGGGTACAGTAGTTCCAGTTGAGAAGCAGAAGCAGAATGTCAAAAGGGAAAAATATACAACAAAAAAAAAAAGATTTTAGATTGTTAAAATGTTTTTTTTTTTTTTCACGTGAACCAGAGGTGGGACAATCCGGGTTCAGAAAGTAAAAACTCCATCCGACTCCACCAGCGCCAGTCCAGAGGAACGAGGCCTGATGGATCAGTGCAGGCCTGGAGCCAAAACATGAATGGGACTTTGACTTTTCTGAACCTGGGATTTCTTCACCTCTGTGCAAAACATACGGTATTTGAAAATAGCATCGTTATTAGTTTTGAGTGCAATCGCCGTCCCCTGACGTACTGTATATCTTTCTGCGGATGTCAACGGGCCAATACGCAATTTATTTGGCTTCCACACTCCTCTGTTTGTCCTAATTGACTCTGGCTTGAGTCCACTTCCTCAGTTGTGCGGCGGGCCAAGCATGGGGGAGTCAGGATGATGCATGAACCGATGCGCTGCCGCACTACTGTACAACCTCTCTATTAAACAATGTTGATGTCTTGCAATACCATCCAATTTCGGGGGGGCGGGGGGGCGTCAGGTGGTGTTTGGGGCGAAGTGTATAAAGTACCCCCTTCGCGCTGGGGCACCAGAGACTTATTACCGGCGCATTGACTGCAGCAAATTTATGAAGCGAGTCTGACCTTTGGGTGCTTGAGTGCAATATTTCTGGTGTAAATTAAAAGCAAGGGGGATTGTTCATCACGGCGCCGGCCAGCGGCTTTGCGAGCATTGACGGAAGGGACCTCGCCTGATTAAGATGTCCTGCTGATTTACGGCACGTCGGGAGTTTCTGCCGGGGGGGGAGCTGGGTTCAGAGGTGGTGCCCTGCGGAATGGGGTTTTCGTGCACCGTTTTGGGCGCGGCGAGAGAACCCTTGATTGAACCCCCCTGGTTGTCCCACTTGGGTTTTTCGCCGCCCGCTTTCTCCACTTTCGCCTGCTCTCTCCGCTTTCATCCATACTTTCATTGACAGCTGTCCGTCCTCATTACCCCTTGACTAACATTCGCCTCCTTTCCCCGATACCTCATTAGTGGTCCGCCGTGTTCCCCGCAAGCTATCTGTATGGTATTGTCATTGTAATGTTACCTCTCTCCTCAGATCCACTCGATATGTCCCTCCCTCCCTCCCTCCCTCCCTTCCTCCTCCTCCTCCGGCGGCAGCCTCCTCCTCCCCATTATCTCTGAGCAAAAATGCCGGGCCCACATGCTGAGTGATGGGAAAAGCACTGCCTTTTACCGAAACACAGACACTAGTTTCGCTGTCTGTTCTTTGCACCCGCTCGCCTGGGTGATCTGTGATGTATCTGTTGTGTTGTGCCACCCGTGACCGACAGGATGTTTGCCTGTTTTGCTTTGGTGAAGACGGTCGACTGAAGCCTTGCGCTTGGTTCATGTCATAAAGCTGATCATACCCGCAGGAGTCTGTAGCTGACTGTTCTTTTCCATGGAATAGTGGAATTAGTCCAAATTTGTGCCGTCCCTTTGACAAATGACCCCCTCCCCACACACACACACACACACACTCACACAAACCCCCCCATCACCACCACCATCCCCGCTGTGTGCCGTCCACTACCCCTTAATGTCATGTGATACGAAGAGGTACTTAGAGATCGATTTCATTTTTTAATCTCGGTAAGTGGACCTTGCCGAGTCTCCGGCTTTTCGGGATGAGCGCAGAAGTTCATTTTGGGCTCCAGGGTTCCCTTTTTCACATCCCAACCAGGTCCCTATCTGCTCTCCTGGCGCTGGTACTGTTAATAGCGTAAGCATTTAGCCCGACAAAGGGCTTGGGTGGCCAACATTGGTGCTACAGTACGGTGACTAACAGAGTTTTTCCTAAGGGGATTAGTAATGGGATAGGCCGATCAGCTATTAATGAGGTGTGGGGAGCCGTGATATTTTTAAAGGCTTACATTCAGAATAAAAAAGTGTAGATTACAAGTACACATAAACAAGCTCGTGTGTCACTGTTACTTGCACTGCTGAATATGTCACAGGTAAAACCGGTGAGATGGACAAGCACAAAGCATTGAGAAAACTAATAAATGGTTAAGAACCATTTCGCCAAGAAAAAAGAAGGAGAAGGAGACACACACCAGTCTGGCCATCGCTGTTCTCAGTCTCAAAGCTGTCACCTCAAGAGATTTTAGGAACAAGGTACGGCACTGCATGAATAATAAAAGTGTTGTAGTGGAAAACAATTTGTTCACTTCTGTTGCAGGATTATGCAATCCACTGTGTACTGAAATAAGACGGCATTGCAGGGATGTCACTTACAGAAGACACAGAGTGAGACCAGAGCAGTTTACAAGCTTGTTTGTTTCTGCCGGTGATGTCTTTTGGCCCTAAGACACTGCTAAAAAAGAAACCAGTTATGTGCTCAATAACATTCTGTGGCCTCTCAAGGACATTTGCCCATGTTTACATGTGAGGAAAAGCCCTCCTCTCCCACAGCGTAATTCCCACTTCTCTCTCCTTCATAAGTCAGTTTTTCTTGCTCCACAAATTTCGCTCCCTGATTTGATTTGTTTTGCTTCCTTTGACAGGCTAGACAGCTACTGGGGAGGTTGACGTGGGCTTCCTCGCTGCCTTGGTCCAGGTGGTGCTCCTTGGGGCATGCCCAGAGACCACCATGCCGCTGCCGGCAGGCTGGCTGCTGCGACACTCGGTGGTGACGTGCCTGCTGCTCCACAGCTTGGTGCTGATGACGTTCTGCTTCCACCACGCTGCCACCAGCTGCTCCAAGAGCTGCTATTGCTCCGAGGGTGAGGGCGGAGGCAAGACGGTGCGCTGCAGCAACTTGCAACTCACCGAGATCCCAAAGGACCTGCCCAACGACACGCGGCGCCTCTACCTGGACTTCAACCTCTTCACCTCGGCTCCCGCCAATGCTTTTGCCGGTCTGCCCCACCTGCTCACACTGGACCTGTCGCACAACGAGCTGAGCCTGCTGGAGCCGGGGGCCTTCCGAGGCTTGGGGTCTTCTCTGCAGTTCCTGGACCTTTCTTCCAACAAGTTAGTCAGCTTCAATCCGGATGCATTTGAGGGCCTGCGTGCTCGGGCCAACCTGACGAACAATCCGTGGCACTGCGACTGCAACCTGCAGATGGCCCTGCCCTGCGTGGACTTGGAGCCGGCATCACTGACCGGCATCGTGTGCCAGACGTCCAACCCGGCGGACATCGGTGTGATAGGGCTGGCCTTCCTTTTAGCACCGGACATTGACCTGTGCGTGGTGACGAAGAAGACCACGGATGTGGCCATGCTGGTGACAATGTTTGGCTGGTTTTCCATGGTAATCTCCTACCTGGTGTACTATGTTCGGGCCAACCAGGAGGACGCACGCAGACACCTGGAGTATCTCAAGTCCCTGCCCAGTAGACAGGGGAAGTCAGAGGAGTCTTCCACCATCAGCACTGTGGTATAGGACTGGTAAAAATCACGAGGAGGTTGTGACCCATGGTGCACAGTGCGCACATGCCTGGGTACACCACAATATCATCTTCAGTTTCAGAGGGAAGCAAGGTGGGCAGCAAGACATGTGGCTGGCGGCACAAGAAAACCAGGCCAGAGCAATCTAGCCCAGATGAATAATTCATCTATCAGTGGCCCATTAGGGGTTTGTATTGGCTGAGTGGATGGGCTTTGCCGGCACACTTACTACACTAAAAGCAGGGGAATGTTTTTTTCGGTCAACGCCAAATACGGCATTCAAATGTGATTTGTGCAGTAGTACATGCACCTTGATGCACTGCACTCACACGAGTTGGCATGTCAAACATTGATCTGCTGAAATGGGGAAACATGGTAGTCGAGCTATAAAACAGTTAACACCGTTACTTGTATTCTGCCCTATACAACTGTTTTTCATTAAAATGATCGATGAGTTATCCACCAGTATATCAACGGTAAAATTATGTTCATTACCATTAAAATTACCTTTTTACCAGTTCCTCTCCTTTATTTCGGTTGGTTGCAAATATGCAGTATTATGGGAGGCTGGGGCCGAGGGTTGCCTCCCTCCAGCAATGATCTCTCCAAAGCAGAACCATGCGCTTCAAGATATATTAATTGGATTGGAATCTAAAATCAGCTGTAGGCACTGGAGTTATCTGCTGGCTGTGCGGAGGCAACCACTGTACCCCACTGTAACATGAAGGACTCAACAGGTCTCTGTATTTGCTCCACAAGGCTACCATACTGATGAGGCCTGTGGAGCTTTATGCCGCTCCTGTATGTTAAGATTAGTCGGTGTGAAGCTTCACCGATACTCTCGCCGAATCCTCTTGACTGGTTATGGTTGGTTGTCGGGTCCACAGGGGGCTTGTATGCCACCGCACAATGCTCTCGCACATAAATAACCCCCGTGGGAACAAGAGTGTTTTCCTTTTAGATGCCCATTTCCTGGTGCTTTAAGTGCACACTGAGGTCAGTCCCAGGAGAGTTGGAGTCCATTTATCACAGTGTGGTGACGTAGGCCACGCATAGCCAGGAGCAAAGAGCCCGTAGTCATCCTGAGGCGGGGGTGGAAGACGATGTGGCAGAGCTCTGTCGGTCCACCCGAGAGCAGAAACACCAGAAACATCTGCGCCTCTGCAGTTACCCCTCAAAATAATATGCTAATGTTCCACTTATCTTTGGCCATAGCCTAGTAGGCTCTAATACAATATTGTGCCATTGTTGGGAACTATTGATATGTTAAACAGAGTACAAGAAGTGCATTAGTTAGCAATATATTTTGTATTCACGTTGATGACAAAGACGCAATAGATTAATTGATTTCAAGCGATTTTTTATCTTCTGGGCACAGCCCTACCCCCGCCGTGTTCTCCTTCCCTGCAAAGTCTCCCGCCCCTGTAAGAGCCTTGGGTAGCACTGGAACCACGCTGTCTGCCGAGGTCATTCCCTCGGGCTTCCCAAAAAGCTATTGCTGCTGGGTCCGTGACCTGCCTGTCCATTAAGAAGCCGGTCCAGCCCAGTCCGGTCCGGTCTGCCATTACAGATCCCCTAATTCAACCGGGCTATCATAAAGAGGAAAATCCATCTCTCGTTTCTCTCGCTGATGTAATCACACCACCCCAGTGACACGAGAGAACAAAAACAAGAAAACGAGAAATGTAGCCGAGTGGAGAGAAAGGAGAAAAGGTGGCACTGAATTCAACCTGACGCAGAGTAAAGGCGTGGCAAATCAACAGAACCTTGTGACAGTCACGACTCGTAATATTCAAGAAATATTGCAATATCCTTACAATTTAGATAAGTGGATTGGATTGGATTGGGTAAAAGGGTAACTTTCTATTAAAAGACAAAGTATTATTAGAGTATGCATGCGTTTCTAAGGGCGATCGAACATATTGGGTAAGTGATTGTAAGTGCAAATGACATTAGTGAGTTTGTGCATCTATGCTCGTTTTGTTTTTGTAAGCCATAACGAGTCATGTAGTCAGATGTTCAAGATCCGGAGCGAGGCTTGTCGACACAAGGGTATCCCCGTATCACCCCCCCTTTCCACCCCGCCAAACGCCGCCCCCATCTTGCCTCCGGAGCCGATAAACTATGTATGACAGCCATAAAAAGACTTGGCCGGAGAGTCGGGGAAGGTAGCAGTCAGTTTTGCGCGACCCAATTCTGGGGGAGAAATTGAAAGAGCGAGAAAGAGAGAGAGAGACCGACCGACCAAGGCCACGGGGGTCGAGCCACCACCCGCCTCCCCAAACCTGATGTCACTTCTCCTTTTACAGCTTCTCTCCCCGGGGGGGTGACAGGTGACGGCTCGGCTCGGCTCGTGTCTCGGCAAAAATCCTTCTCAGACATGGAAAAACCTTGCGGCCCAGTGCGCTTCGCAGGGCGGCCTTATCGATCTCGACTGAGTTTGACTCCATGGAAGGCTTCCAGTACGGCCTGGGAAATGGATGGAAAGCCGTCCCCTGACATTCCCTGCCTCCCCGTCACACGTCAGGAGGAAGCCTAACGGATAAACATGGAGCCGGCTGTGTACTGGACGGTGTGTGTGTGTGTGTGTGTGTGTGTGTGTATTACCAGACCATTGTACTTACTGTACAGCTATTGTACAAGCGTGTATGCTTTCCATTGTATGCCTGTATGTACAACAGGTGTGTGTGTATGTGTGTGTGTGTGTGTGTGTGTGTGTGTGTGTATGTGGAGGACGGATAGCTGCTGCGTACTGTGGTAATGTAACACCGCTGTTCTCCGGGCGGCACACATAGCTGTCGCCGGCCTTAAGATAGGTTTCGGGCCCGCTCGGCTAACCCCGCCCGCTAACCCCCCCGGACACGTTACACTGGTGTGAGCATTACAACTGCTGGGTAATGGGACACATGGCCGGGGGGATAGGGTGACACATCCAATCCTGCGGAGAACAACTCCGTTTGGCGTTGGGTTGCAGGAGAAAATGTTTCCAGCGCTCCCGGATCACATGGGGTCTCTCTCTCGGCGAGGGCTCGCTTGGTCGGCTTTCTGTTCCGGATCTGGAAGGTATGTACGCGATGCAAGACGGGAACCATCGCCACCATCACCATCGGCCTCAGTGGTGGGGGTGGGATTCCTGATGGTCGAACACAATACCCCCAATAGATTATACACCTGGGGAGTTCGTAAAGAGATACATCAGGGTTGTCAAACGTATGTCCGCAGGCTGATGCGGACTGCAGAGGGGTCCAGTGAGGCCGGCTGGAGGATTTGAAGGCACCGGAGGCTTTGGCATCAACACGGCCACTCGCTCGCTGCTGCTAGTCCGCCCTGCCTCCTCGTTACCTTATGGAACAAAACGAAACAAAAAAAAACCAAACGGGGACGCTCTCTCAGTCATTCTCTTACCTGAAATTAGGCAAATACGCGAGGCAGCGTCTCAAAAGCGGAGTTATAGAAGCGGTACGTCTTGCGTCTTGATGTCGAGTGAAAATAAAAACGGGATCTTAGTTGTTTTAAATGCAGCTATAGCGCAAACTGTTTTTTTCCCTCTCAACTGTGTAAACCCATGAAACTCACTGTGATGGTGCTGTAGGGTTGCCAGTTCAGCGGGCTGAATGTATCGGTGAAATAACTCGGCCTTTGAGACGATGGAAAGTGCATTTCCATACTTTCACAGCAGCTAGGCTAGTTGTTTCCCCCTGAAGCCATTTGCTGCGCTAACACAGTGAGCACGGCCATTGTGTGTCACCCCTTTGTCCATCGCGTGGCATGAAGAACTGCCGTTTGACCATTCCGCCCAGTTGTATACCCCTGATATACATGATGAGAACAGAGCAGATCCAACACACACACACACACACGCACAAAACCCAGACTTTGAAGGAACCCATTTAATTATTTGGACGCGGCGCCCTCTGTCTGTTTAAACATGCAAGTGTGGCAACAGAAACTCAAAAGTCAAACCGATACCAGACTATGAAACAATAATGTTCATGAGCATTAACTTCATCGTAATAAATTTGTGAAATAATGAACGAGTGAATAAGCAACACACTTTAAATGTGTATGATCAAGCAGCACATCATTAGTAGTGACATTAGATAACACTCACAAGGCTTGAATGCCAATACCAATACCGTTTTTTTGAAAGCAGGGTCAACCCGCTAAAATAGGCGATCGACACCTTTCCTATTGCCAGGAGAAATTGCCTTTGTTTTTCTGGTGCGTCAGGTTTGACGGCAAGACCACAGCCTTTGTTACACAGAGCCGCCACCAATCCCCCTTTTTGGAGAAATATTTGACCATGTTTGGGTCTACAAACAACTAATCACCACTCCAAGAGGGGGAGATTCACCACGGGTGAGACAATTTAACATTGAACCAAACAATATTTACAGGGAAAACATAAACATAGTGTCCTCTCATAGTTATGGCAGTAAATGAGGGAGGAAAGGAGAGGGATGCAACCAGAGGGTGCTGGGGTGCATTCAAAGCGGGTGTTGGTGGTGTGTGTGTGTGTGTGTGTGTGTGTGTGTGTGTGTGTGTGTGTGTGTGTGTGTGTGTGTCATGAACTACTTGCATATTCATTTCCACTTACCTTTAAATATTTTGTAACTGGGTAGTGCATCCTTCACACACACACTGATATCTAATTAATTATTGTGGTTATAAATGCATATCTTTCTGCAGTACCCAAACCCAAATTGTTTGCCTACGTTCACATCAGGTGCATTGCCGTGTGTTGACACACTGAGATGTCTGATTCATTTCCTTATTATGAAAAAAGGAATTGTTTATTTTAACTAAAGCCGTCACCATGCCAGTAAAGGCTGTGTCTAAACATTTTTCAAGAAGCGGCGTCTGGGCGTCTCTCCACACACTCCCCCAGAGCCTGGAACTCTGCTTCTTCTGGGAATTGCATAATGCAGCAGTTCTTTTTTTAATATATTTTTTATTTTATTTTTTGAATAGGCACTTTTATTCAAGCACTGTGGTACATTTATCAGCAACCCTCGTGTCGATTACGCACATTTTAGTATTTTTAGTGTTTTTAGATCTTATAGAGCTTATTGTGCGTAATCACCGGGTGTCATGACATTTCACTGCATGTATGTATGACATTATGTATATGTATGTGACAAATAACCTCTTGACCGCTCTTCCCCAAGAGGTTTGGTCATGAAACAAAGCAGCGGCGTGGGTAGAAAGGGTTAAATCCCCCGGATGGCCTGAAGACACTAAGAGGAGCTCCCTAGGCTGACGAAAAAAACTGGACCCCTCGTGGTTAACCAGCAGAGACTAAAGCATTAAAGGTGGAATGTGCATTTTAGATACACATCCTGGAGCAGAACCGTGAACGGCGGGACTTTTACTTTCCCAAATCGCCAATCACAGCGGGAACACATATGGTATTGGAAACACCGCGGGGGGCTCGTGTGTCTATTCACGGCCTCAGTGTCCCGCAGGCAAATTCATATTGTAGATCAGTCTGAACCGATGCCACTCGCTTTAGGCGGCAGCCTGTCCGGTGACTTCCAAACGGAGAGCATTATCTCGGCCACACATTTCCATTTTTTTTTACAAAAATACAATCACACAGTTTAGAAACCCCGCACTGACTTTTACTTTTCTTTTCGTAAATACTTTCTCGAGCTTAAATCATGGCGCGGGCCGTCGCCGGTGCGGAAACCCAAGGTCCCACCAAATCAAACACATTCCTGTTTTGTTCTGTCACTGCAGGGGACGTCTGTATATTTGATCGATGCAGAATCCAAAATAAGCCTGCGTGGTCCAAACCTCTACATCCTTTGTCCTCCGTCCCTTCGTCTCTGTCTTGTGTTTCTGGTAAACGGCGTTCCCAATACTGAAGCCTTCTACCGGCCGCTGTGTCAGTGTTTGGGTCCACTTGCCCAGTGTTTCCCAACCTTTTTTTTTTTTTTTTTTTTGAACGTGACAAGACTTTTTACAATGTCATGATCCCAGAGGGCACACGGCTATTCTGTTAACCGCTCAAGATCACAAACCCACAGGATAAATTAAGTCCAAGGCAAAAAAAATAAAACATCCAGGCATTTGACGTAATTCACATTGAATGCGACTGATTTACTCTTTGCATTCCACCAAAAAAATTAATTTTGACGAACATAAATGATTCTCGGTAGAATTCCGTTCACAACTCAGAGTCAAACCCACTCTTCTGACTCTCGGTCATTGTTCAGGAAGTCCTCCCTGGCTCACTGTGCGTTTCACCAACGGAATCAAATGGACAAAGAGTTGGAGAATTGTCAAAGTCAAAGAATTTTATTATCAAATGCAACTAAGGTAGATGGCATTGAAAAGATATTCATTCAATTGTTAAAAAATATTCCGCGAATGAGGGCAACACTAGCAAAAACATGGCAAGGATAGAAAAAAAGATATACATAAACTTTTGTTGTTGCAGGCAGCAATGCACGGGGGTCCAGGTTAGTTGTGTTAATTACGGATTACATTTTTTTTGAGTTCCCATGAAATGTAGCATCACTTCATACTGACACGAATTCCAAATTTCCGAGTTGTCACGGAATTCAGCATCAATTCTGGTCTATAAAGTCGGTGATTGTGTATTTTACCAAGTAATCGTGCAGTACAGACATTGTCGCCATTACTGTAACGTCCTGCTTAGGCTGAGCGCCGTCATTTGTACGGTTTAAAGTGCTGCTGATGTTTGAGTTGTATTGATCCTTGCATTAGAATCAATTTGAATGTTGACATGTGTGGTCTTCGTCATTAATGTCTAATGTTTCCTGACCCCCCCCCCCCACACACACACACACTCTTCATGCATATATGCTTGTTTGTCAAACAAGCTGATGTTATCATACCGACTATTTCTAACAGTTCCTCCTCTGGGAGATGCATGTCTGTTACGGACACGGTCCGGTGAACCCAAACGCAGGACACAGAGGCTCAGGAGTACGTGCAAGGTTTAATGTAAAACAGACAGGGGTCAAAACCAGGGTAACAGTCAAACAGGAAAACTTATCGGCAGGGAACCAAGGTCCAGGGGCAGAGGCAGGGAATCAGGCAGGGAATCAGGGTCCCTAAACAGGCATGGAATCAGGGTCCCAAAACAGGCAGGGAATCGGGGTCCCGGAACAGGCAGGCAATCAGGGTCCGGAAACAGGCAGGGAATCCGGATCGTAGCAAGGACCAAGAATGCAATACGCACAGAGACACAACGATCTGACCGAGTCAGAGTGAATGGGGAACGGGTTAAATACAAGAGGAGTGACGAGGGAGGTGAAGAGAGGTGGTGACTGGGGACAGGTGTGCAGTGGCAGGGATGTGAAACCAGAGACAGCCAGAGGGAGCTAGAGAGAGACAGAGGGAGACAGATAACAAGCGAGAGCAGGGCAGGGTCATGACAATGCTAGTGTTTAGGACTGACACCTTTGACTTAGGTAGAGCTATCGTGTTCTACGTACATGTGAGACGCACATTGTTATCCTGATGGCGGGTTGTCAGGCTCTTTATTGTGTACGATTGGTCTTCTGTCAATGATTCGACTTGCTCTTCTCAGAGATGGAGTTTCATTCCCACTGTCATGTCAGCGATGTAGCATTCTAGCAATTCCCTGTCTTCTCCACGAACATTCACCATTTTGGTTCGTAACGCCATCTTCATGACTTTGACATGGATTTCTTCAACCTGAAAATGACATCCATGGTATTGACACTTATTATGGAAAGATGTAGAGCTGCAATTATGAGTAATTATATTATTTATAGAGATGGAAAAATACATGGGAATATAACGTGTCACGTACATTTCTTTGTGGTCCGAGGAATGCGACGTGGGTTTTAGTTCAAAACTTGGACATTTATGCATAAACCACAATTCAGTCCCTTCCATCTGCAAACTGCCCGTTACCACCACCTCAACACTCCAAAGTGTAGCCTACATATCATACAAAGAATAGAAACAAAAACGAATGTAATTCATGATCTATATTTTTTGTAGCGTGTAGCTCTTGTTTTAACTCACTGTGGTGCCTGTCAGAATAGACTTGTAGATGATACATGACGTCTCAGCGTTGGTGATCAAGACTGTGATACGCGTTGTGGACGACGGTGTAGCGGTGATCCACTGTGTTCTCCTCTCTGCTCAGACGGTTGATGAACTACTTGTTACTTTGGGGGTTCGTGTCTTCATTTCCCTTGTGTGCCGCGTCGCGCAATGATGAGGCAGTGACAGACATGTGACCGTTTGCGCGTAGTCGGGCGGATGGAGTGACGGAATGACACGGTGACCGTTCTCTGTGATTCCGAGTTCTGGTGACGCGCAGCATGACTACCATCACGAGTTACAATTCTCTGAGTGACACGGAACGCATCATCGGCTCCTACACTAAGGAGGGACATGGCACCGGGTTAGATGCAAACAGAATGCGTTTATTTACAAAAAAAAGCAATAGAGATAACATATCACACTCAAAGCTGGGTCTTGTTTCAGGTCGTCTCCACCCAGTGCAAATCCTACGCACAGCAACCACTACAGGCTGATGGAGTCTGCACTGCGTACCTCGCAGCACGCAAATGCCCTCCCGGAGCCACAATCTGCACATACAGTATATAACGAATTACATGATGATGTCACAAAGCTCCCCGCTCCACAAACACATCCCGCTTCACCACCACCACCACCACCACCGGAAGTTGTAGAACGTTGGCGTGTCAGCCACGCGTGAACTATGTCCTTGGGTGCGCCGGTTGCCTTGCGCCATACACTTTTGGCCGAAAAAATGCCAAGGAGAAAAATTATATTAAAAATCCGAACGAAATACTACTACTAATAATGAAACACTCACCGCAGCTCCAGGGAATGTGAAAGTGTGTCACAGCCACAGCCGTGCCTTACTGTCCCCTGGTCTCCTTATGTGTCTCTCCTCCCTTTCCCTCTTGTATCTAGTATGTCCACGTCTATACCTCACAGTGGAGTGTGGGCGTGGCTCCTGGTTCCAGGCCTGGATGGCAGAGCTGCTCCTTGTCACAATCATCACCACTCTCCATAAGAAGCCCGGCTCCTCACCCAGACCTCGTCTGATCATACCGTCACCTAGCGTGGTGTTCTCCAGACTGCTCGCCGTTGGAGTCACATGTATTTGTTGCTCCTTGCCTCGACTGACCCTGTCCGTTTACTCCAGAAAACCTGCCTGCCTGCCTGCCTGCCTGCCTGCCTGCCTACCTCACCGCCGGCCTGTGCCTTCAGCCCGTCCGCCTGGACCCCAATCGCCCTTTATTCCATTCTCACATCATCTTGTTCCCCCCTTGTAAATAAACATTCTATTTTTTTTTTATAATTATTATTATTATTTTTTAAATTATATATAAAAAAAATAAATAAAAAAAAAGTAAATAAATCTTCTATACTTCCCCCGTGGTGTGTGCTGTGTCTGGGTCCTATCTGCCTCGTTCATGACAAAATGGGGAATATATAATATGTATCCTGATGGTTGTAGACAGAGCGAGTGTATGACTGGGCAATAAGAATAGGAATATTGAATAATATAATATAAAGTGGAGGTGTGCCGATGATTACTTTTTTGGCAGATATGCCAAACTTTGTGAGTCTCCTCAGGAAGTATAGGCGCTTTTGGGCAGTTTTTTACTGTCGAGTGCGCTTGCCGGTACGAGGTGAGGTCCTTTTTGACTAACACACCGAGGACCTTGCAGGAGACTCTCCACTTCAGCTCCATCGACGTGAATGGGGGTATGACCCCTCCCCGGCCGCTTCCTGAAGTCCAAGATCATCTCCTTAGTCTTGCAGACGTTGAGAGAGAGAGAGGCTGTTGTTCTGGCATGTTGCCAAGACGCTGACCTCCTCTCTGTAGGCGGTCTCATCATTGTTGGAGATGAGACCCAGGATGGTGGTGTCGCCCGCAAACTTGAGGATGACGTTGGAGCTGCGCGTGGCCACACAGTCATACGTGAACAGGGCGTCCAGGAGGTGACTGATTACGCAGCCCAGAGGGGGTCCGGTGAGCAGGGTCACTACAGAGTATGTGAGGTTTTCCATTCTCATCACCTGGAGTCTGCCCTTCAGGAAGTCCAGGATCCAGTTGCAAAGGGGAGGGAACCAAGCGTGGGAACCAGCTTAGCAGGCACAATAGTGTTGTACGCCGAGATGTAATCTACAAACAGCACCCTCACGTATGTGTTGCCCTTATCCAGGTGGGAGGGGGTGGTGTGTACTGTCATGGCGATGGCATCGTCTGTAGATCTGTTGGGGTGGTATACAAATTGAAGGGGGTCCAAGTTTGTCAGGAAGGATGGAGCAGGTGTAGTTTCTGACTAGCCGCTGGAAGCACTTCCTGATAATGGCGGCCGGGGCCACCGGGCGGTAGTCATATAGGCCGGTGATGGAGGGTTTCTTTGGCATGGGGACAATGGTGGTCCGTTTGAAGCAAGCGGAAACTGCACACTGGTTCAGGGAGAGGTTGAATATAGAGGTGAATACCACCGCTCCGAATTGCACGACTCTTTTACTCTTCAATTGCAGAATCTCAAAAAAAGAGTCAAACTTTTCACCACTACAAATAGTTCTGACTTTCGGTGTGACACTTCAGCTTGTTCCGATGCACACAGAGCTGCTATTCTGGCCGAAACTGATGAATCAGATGAAGTAGTACAGACTTGCAATTTTGATCTCGCAACACAAGAGCTAGCTGCCATTATTCACGCCACAGTGGTTCAAAAACACTGCTCTAGCCTACTCGCTTCAGCTTGTCACAGGCAAAGGTACAGTTCACCCCAATACTATATTGAGCCGTCAGTGACTATTTTGTGCGACGATTCCCGACAAATAAACAGGGCCGGTGTGAGGGAAAACTATAAAATACATAATGAAACAGATGCCTGAGTCACCTTCCAGGGATGACTATACCGCAGCTGGAGATCTGGGATTTAGTTCAGTTCCATGTCATTTGTTTTCCATGTGATCTTTTCATTTCCTTGAGACACACATTTTTAGAGGAAATGATCTGATTGTTTGTAGGTGAACGTCTTTAACCCTTCTTTTCATCGTATTGACTTCAGTTATTTATAGCTAACTGTTGTTAATTAATCATTATAAAGGGCTTGATAAATTAGACTTCTAAATATTGCTGCACAATTAAGTGAGGTCAAAGCCTGGGTTCAGCACCGCGGCTTGCAGGTATTCAGTGCCTTGCTCAAAGGCACTTCGGCAGGGCAGACGCATAACAATGTAGCGGTTGAAAGTGGCTGTGGTTGTATATCTCCACTTCCCCTGATACCGATTCAAATGTGATCAAGATGTTATGTATCATGATGAAATTTTGACATAGAGGATAATTAAGAGCGTTGGTCACAGGGGGGCGCTCCTGTCATCAAGTAAAAGAAAAAGGAAAAAACTTAAAAAAAAAAAAAAGAAATCCCAAAACTATGACCACAGTAACTGGCACATGAAGACAATTCTTAGAAAGGGATTAATCATATGTTTGGTCATCGGAATCTCGATTTCTTCTTTTTTTTCTTGAAAGTGTAAATTACCTGGAAAAGGCTGTTGAAAGCATATCCTGCCTCGTTTAAATTCTACGTTTAAGTCTTAATATAATATAAAGTTGTGTGTTATAATATATAACATATGTGTTTTAATATAAAGAATTGCGTTAAGAGAATGAAAATGACACATTTCCATAACAATATCCCGTTTTGACGTGGCTTCCTGAATAAAGGAGGGTTTTTTTTAAGCGACTTTATTTATTACTTATTAATAAATAAACTACTTATTACTTATTACTTCATTTCCAGAATGAAATATTTCAGGACATTAATGAAAAGTTTCTTTTTTTTTTAATGTAATTATTAGTAATGAGCAATTAGAATAGTAGAATACATTTGATCAGATTTTGAGACAGCACATCCTGACTTGGTGTTACAAAGTTGGAATCCAGTTGTCTTCGCAACAGTGGAAACGACAGGACACACTTCTTGTTTTAGGGTTCCTGACGATGTTTGAGGCTTTTTCTTTCCTTCTATTTTTTACTTGTGTTCTTGCCGTGTGGTCTGTGGGGATATCCCATCGCATAGAAATTCAGGGGTATAGTATTAACTGTTTAATGTACCACATGCTATAATACATTTTGCATTGGATTTATCACCCAACGAAACAGAATGTTTTTTTAAAGGTGTATTCAATTCAAGAGGTTTATTCGTCACATACATATACACACTTCCATAGATAGGTGCTATACAAATAAAAAAATAAATCAAGAAAAAGCAAGAATAACTGGCAATATACACCAACCTATAATTAACTAGAGGAACATGGGAAGTAGGGAACATTTCAATATACAATAACCTAACCATAAACAATGACATAAACCTAACGATAAAAATAAAAAATAAAAAACTATGAACAAATGAAATGGTAAAGTAAATCAAATAATTTGTCAAAATACCTACTATTTATAATCATTTTTTAAATGAAAAGTTCAAATCAGGTATGCCACGATAATATTCTTCTAACGGCTGCGATAACCCCCAAAGAAAAAGTCAAAGGCATGGCTTATGAATTTGTGGAAAATCACTGTCGCTCATACTGATACTTCTATTGAAACAGAAATACAGGGAAATCCCAAAATATCTACACGATCTTTGGGTATATATAGGATAAAAGTCTTGACTGAAAATCATGGATACGGCAAGTTTTTTCCTGGAGGTCACACATTCACCAAAAGAGACACTCCTTGCCATGAACGCTCTGATTGGTGAGGAATGAGCTCTTGAATGAGTGTGTGTGTGTGTGTGTGTGTGCGTGTGCGTGTGTGTGTGTGTGTGCGTGTGTGTGTGTGTGCGTGTGCGTTTGACTGATCTCGCCTCATTCTAGTCGTATGGCTTATGGACAGGGGGGCCCACGAGGCAGCTTCTCCAGTCAGATGAGTTCGGGATAGATTTACTATGGATCTAGATGTAGTTTCGATGCTACACTCGATCCACGATCAGTGGGTAAATACACCAAAACGTCACGCTTTATTTAGAAGCGTGCTATTTAACTGGGGATAAGCTCTAGTTGGACTTTATTTGTTGGTACATTGTTGGTACAGTTAGCCAGACATACTAATCCCGAGGTGCCCGTGGTTGGCCCTCGTCCCGGTGGCGGGCTCGGCCGTGGGGTCGCGCCTCGGTGGGCACACGGCGCCGGCGATCGGGGGCTCGCGGGTCCGAACCTGCTCCCACGCCGCCCTGGTGGGCGATCAACGGCGACATCTGCGAAAATAATTGCAATCTAAAGGCTGCTTTTAGCTGCGCTGGCGTGTCGTGTCACCCGGACTATTCTCAACGTGCTTATTTCGGCCGCGGGGTGAGGGTGAGACCGTGCCCACCTGCTGAGGAGAGAGAGAGAGAGAGAGAGAGGGGGAGAGAGAGGGAGCGGAGGGAGGGTGGGGAAGGGAGGCACCCCCGATCGGACCCGGTTGCGCCGTGGTAACTCACCCGACTCTCGATCGTGTCCGGCAGTGCTCGCCGTCCCCTGCTTCATGGCCTCCCTGGTGCGCGGCGCTCCGCTGGCCGCGGGCGGGAGCCGCTCCCCGGCGCGGGACCCCGAGTTCAGTGCGTGCGTGCAGTGGAGCCACAGCCTGACGGACAAGATCCTCCTGGCCATCGAGGAGACGCACCGAGCCTGCATCGACATCACGGTAAGGAGGCATTTGAAACCTTCGATTTATTTATTTATTCGTTTATTTATTCATTCGTAAGCCCTTTATTCGGTAGTTTTTAACGCTCGCAACTCGGCCGGCAGCTTGTTGGAGTCTGTGTTCCATCCGCGCATGACGGTGAATGCTGCCGTTCTATCACCTCTATTGATCCTGAGGCGGAGAATAATAATTTTATTTAAAAAAAGCCCCGATGTTATCATAATAAACAGTTTTATAACTATTTTATAATTACTTGTCACCTTGAAAACATGACACACTGCACCGATGGTGATTGTGATTATCACTTATGGCGATGATAAATACGCCGCTTCGAATCCAGTTGACCCTCAATCATATTTCATTGCATCCTAAATAACCTGAGTTTAATAACATTATTATTGACCATTTTTGGACCATAGTTTAACAGTCTTGCGTCGCAGCATATTCCACACGGCTACAGTCTCAACATAGAAAACAAGTATATCCAAAGGCCAATCCGCAAGAGTATTTGGTGAAAGAAAAGATCAACCCTCGATGATCGCCACTGACTTTATTTAACTGTCACTTTATGAGGAACGGCCGTTCGAGCCGTTATGCGTGTGCGTATGCGGTTGCCGTCGGTAGCTGCGGTCAGTGAACTGTGGATTTTGATGAATGGAAAACAACAACAGCAGCATCCTCACCACCCCGCGCGACCAAGAAAACAAAACCGCACTTTTGAATACGGCTCCGGGACTTGGAATGTGTAATCCACCCAACTCAGAATATCTTAAGGATTGCCACTCTAACGGCCCATTTGGTGATTATTTGATGCAGCACTCGATATCTTATCCACGGAGTTGTTCCGGAAGGTTTTTCAGCAAATCTAACTGATTCACTTTTGACAGAAGTTATGTATGACGTCACATGTCGTCAACTGAGGTTCACCTTGAAACAGAATGGGATTCATCAAAGACAACCTAACTGACACCTTTGGATGGAGATTTTGGATGCACCCTATTAAATGAATCACCTGTAATATAATAACATATTTATATGAATGTGTTCGTATCAGACCCCGCAGAGGGTTTAAGCAGCGCTGAACCGAGTGAGAATAAGAAAGGAAGACTGTATTTTGTTGCTTGTATTGAAATTCCTTGTGTGTGTGTGTGTGTTCCCCATCGAACAGACTTTGCAATTCAACTCGTCAGACAACGCCAAGTTTGGTGTCATGGCAGAAAACATCGGCATCCCATCTCCGCCTGTTCTCAAAGTCATATCGGACAGCTTCCCTTTGGTAAGAAATGCCTCTCGGGTTAAAACGACGACGGAAAGGAAATGTATTGGGTGAAGGCACAAACAGGGCCTGAACTCCGGCTTTTTTTGCAGGAGACCAGCTTCAAACAGATGATGGAGGGATTTCAGATGCATCAGGCTTTACTGAGCAGCGTCCTGCCTCACCTGAAGGAGCAGGGGAGGATGACCGAGCTGCTGGCGGACACCAGAGACCTCCTCATCCAGATACGCAGGGTAGGAGATAGATGGATAGACAGATAGATAGACAGACAGACAGACAGACAGACAGACAGACAGACAGACAGATAGACAGATAGATAGATATATGGATGGATGATAGATAGATAGATGGATAAGATAGACAGACACAGATAGATAGACAGATAGATAGATAGATCGATAGATAGATAAATGGATGGATGGATGGATAAGATAGACAGACAGACAGAGACAGAGACAGACAGACAGATAAATAGATAGATAGATGGATAGATGGATAAATGGATGGATAAGATAGATAGTAGATAGATAGACAGACAGATAGATTGATGGAAAGTTTTCTATACACCCCAAAATCCGACTCTGGTTTAGACATGGCTGCAATTTCAATTGTGTGTTGTGTAGATGTGGAAAATGGTCCAACCGGAGGCCGACGTCCAGCTCACGCCCCCCGCGCTGGAGCTGCGTCTCCCTGGGGAGTACGACGTCCAGGTGGCGACGCATCTGACCCTGGTGCAGCTCTGGTCCTTCAGCCAGGACGTGGTGCGCTGCCTGAGGAACATCGCCCAGGACGACGAGAGCTGATCCCCAGCTGACACTAAAGTTAAAAATGTTATGCCGTTTATTTATTATTTAAAGCTATTTATTTATATATAGATATACTGTGTATATATATATATATATATATATATATATATACTGTATATCAAGAAATATATATTAATCTATTTATTTTGTATCATTTTGCTCAACAGTTTCTGTAGAGGTACACTGATGTCTACTGCTAGCAATAAATGCACAATATGGAAGGAAAAAAGCGGATCAGAGATCAACTAACATCATTATGGAATCGCCTATTACGCTTCTTTTTTTTTAAATCTCCAACACGTGGGCTTTCTAATCCACTGGTACAGTTCCGGTTCGTCTAGTCAGTGTATTTTTGTTTTAATTATTTATGTTTTTTTTCCATTATGAAGCCTGAAAAGGTAAAAAAAAAAAAAAAAGACCAAATTAAAAGTTTTATTTTATATGGTATTATTATTATTATTATGATTATTCTTATTTGAATTTCAGAATGTCACTGTGCTGTCTTTTAATAAAAAAAAAAAAAATCCCCTCAAAAGATGTTATGTATACTGTATTTTGGCCAATGGAGGTTGAGAAGGACACACTGCGACTTAAAAAAAAAAAAGAGGAAAAAAAAAAAAAGGGGGGCTGTTGCCTGCTGATTAGAAACGAGGAAGTGTTGCAAGAGGAGCGTGTCTGTGGACATGTGTATGAGTCATCATGTGGACATCGGGGTGTCGTGATAATATCCGTCACATGGGACCTTTTCAGGTGACGCTGCGTGACAGTGGTCGTTTCCGAATGACACCACAAGTTCAGCCCTAAAAAAAAACAAAAACCACAGTCTTCAATCATGGACTGACAGGAAGCAGACCCAAGGAGCCGGAGCCAATTCAAACGTGGATCCCTGATGTACAAGTCATTTCCTGTTTCTGAGTGCTTTTCGCCAAATATTTTGGACACTGACAAGAATGAAAAACTGTTGGTTAGTTCATCCGGATTATCCAGAGAGAGTGTCGGGAACTTTGGGGGGGACCACGCACCCTTCCCCACCAAAAAAACAATTTTATTCAGGTGATTCATCCAGACAAAACACAATGCACACTGTCATGATGATGTATTTATTACAAAAAACAAACTGAACAAAAAAAGAAAAGAAAAACACTGTACATTCTTTTTAAGGTAGCAAACACACAATTGTCTGTCACAGACTTGAGATAAAATTATTTCGACAGTTAAGGTAAAAAAAGAAATAAGGGTTCAGCCCTCATTGTAAACCCATGTAGCTGCGTTGGCAGCCACACTGCGTCGACACTTAGATCCTGGTGCCGTCAGTGCGGAGCTACAAGGCTGAGATGGCTTTGGCCGCCACCCTCCTCCCCAGCGGCAGGGACAGGTCGGTGATGGCCAGGACCACCTTGGGCTTGGCCAGAGCCGGCAGCTTCACCAGCTCCGACACCTGGATTTTGGAAAGAAAACGCTCATACTCACACTGCCGCTGGTCTCAATCGGCCCTTCGTTCCGCTGAACCTTGGGTTCATCGGGTCTATCTCCAAACATTCCAGACATTCCACATGCCAAAAAACCCCCCCCCCCAAAAAAAACCTCTTCCTCCGGTGAGAACTTCCAGAACATGTAAAAATCGAACCAGCTGTCGGAAGTCCACGTAACAGACCAGTGACTCACCATGGTGAAAGGCATGAACTGGAGGATGCTGCCTCGGCTTCCCTGTTCCAGGCACTCCACACATTCCTCCATGAAGCTATGCACAAATTGAGTGTGCGGGCCCGCCATCTTGGACCCCAGAATGGAGGAGATGAGGAGGAAGAGGTTGGCTGGGCGGAGAGAGAGAGAGAGAGAGAGAGACAAAGACAAAACTGTAAAAAAATTCTCGCACACTCTACACATGTTTACAGGCGACTGACCGTGTGATGCCGGTGCTCAATCTTTAAAAAAAACACACTTTTTTATGCCTAGTAGTCGTATTCCTCAAATAGCATACCTCTCTTTTTTGGCATCAAAACCTCCAAGAGATGATGAATGAAAACACACGGATCGCCATGTAATGATGATGCAAAGCAGTTGTGAAAGCTTTTTGTATCCCAAGGTCTTTTCAACATATTCAGCGAGCTGTTATAGCACAAGAGCATGTTTTGCTGGTTGTAGGCAAGGTTAACTAAGCTGCGCCCCTTTATTGACGAATAAAAAAAAAAAGCCTTTTTCTCGGTAGCTATTGATTTTAAATAGGTCGGATCAGATATAGAAAGATCATTTCAGGATATGTTTTAAACTACAAGTTTACTGCAATATCACAAGGTTGACTGTGACATTACAACATTTAATTTAAGGACTTTCAAGTACTTTTTCAAGCACTATTTTTTCCATTTTCAAGGACTTCACACAAAACAAATATAATCTTAGTCTCATTGTCTATTATTAATATTAGTATATCTATTAGACGTCTATATATATATTATTAATATCATTGTCCTCTACTATTATAAGTGTCTATTTCCAACCATGCTGGATTAAATTGAAATTTCCCAGGCATAATCTATGCCGTAAAAGCTATTTTGGAAATTTTTCATTAAATTACAATTTCAATTACCATCGTGTTTTTTTCCCCAAGGACCTTTCAAGCACTTCAAGTGCCTCAAGGACCTGGTAAGAAGCATGATGCTACACAAATATGGATTTTAGACGACAGGACTGTATCAGATTTACCTGACGCTAACCAAAGAGGATGAGAGCCATCACACTGAATTATTTGGTACAAATCTAGGCTGATCTATCAAAAAAAATGATTGGCATTATCTGAAATTTTTTTTTATGACTTAATGATTACTTTACACAAATAGAAAAAAAAATTGTTTGGACTTTGTTGATGTTTTGTTGAAGTCAAACTATCGCCATCTTATAGGGCTGGTATTTCCCAACATGGCAAAAAGTCTTCCGTGGCATAGTTATAAATTGAACGCAGCTTTTGCAACCCGCATCCACTATTGGGTGGATGAAGAAGATGAAGAAGAAGAAGATGAAGAAGATGAAGAAGACGAAGATGAAGAAGAGATTGACAGAGTTCTCACCCAGGACACGGTTGAGCGGGTCCCTCATGTTCACCGTGTGGAGCTGTGAGGCCGACAGGGAGCTGCTCATGGACCTGTCTCCTACGGGACGCAAAAACAAAACGCAACAAAACGTCTGCTTTGGCCGCTCTGTCCAAACTACTACACTAACTACCACATTAACTTATTTTTAATGTGTACATCCAACTGTATAGTTTCAGATTTTTCCATATATTGCCATTTTCTTTGTTATATTTTATTACTTTTGCCTATTTCGATGTGAGCTGCTGCGACGCTGTCATTTCCCTCTGGGGATGAAGAAAGTATCTATCCATCCATCTATCTATCCATCTATCTATCTATCTATCCATCCATCGCTCTCATATAATAAAAACAAATAGGTTGGCGGATTAAATGGGGGTTCAGCACCACTATTAAACATACAATAATAAACAGGTTCTGATGTGAAAAATCTGCTGATAATAAGGGGGGTGGCACCAGTCCAGCCAAAGAGATTAGATAATGGTCTTGTTATAGCTATTTCACAAACAAAAGGAACCCTGCATAAGCTCATGCAGGTTTTCCAAACTGACGCAACACATTCTGGTTCTGTGAGGGATTAATGACTCGGGGGAAGTTTCTAAAAAAAAATAACTGATAACCAATAAATATTGAGAATGAAAGATTCCCTACAAAGACAACACGCCCTATGGCCGTAGACTCACAGATGTATCCTCAGAGATCTTCCGGAGACTTGAAATATGGAAGAATAAGTTATTCCCCATTTCACTTTCACTTTCTCACACACACACACACACACACACACACACACACACACACACACACACACACACACACACACACACACACACACACACACACACACACACACACACACACACACACACACACACACACAATGTTGCTTGGAGCACAAGTTAAAACCTGATGTGTGGAACTGAAAAGATAATTTGCTGAAAAGATAAGCCTGCACTTGGTTATGCCGTTCCAATTTGGCTATAGGTACGAGCGAGAACAGACTTGCTGGTGATGGAGGCGTAGGAGCTATGTTATGTTAAGCAAGTGGTGTAGTGCAGGTTATACGCAGGTATAAGGAGTATACCTACTTCTGAATCCCCTCTGACGCGCATCATTCAGTAGTGTTCTGTAATAGCCTGATCATGAAAGACAGTCCAAGCACATGTTCCCTTAAAAACACCCACTTAAGAAATGATCTTGACATAAACGGCTAATTATGTGGTTGTCTTACCCTACAGTATTGTCAGTGGGCCAGTATTGATTAATTGCTCTTCTGTGCCTAATGTTAATTCTATCATGATCCTTACTCCCTGAAGTCAAGCAGCAGAATGACAGTTAAATGACAGTTTTCAAATACTACTGAACCATTTTGGGGAACTAAATATGCAAAAGTAGTCTTACATGTCACTGTTTATAACACAAGGTGTTTATCCTTTGCTGGACAGGCAGGTATACCCACTTCTCCAGGCACAACTACACCACTGGTTATAGCTGATTTTATGTTTGCTAGCTAAACCTCTGTGTACCGCATCAAGAAGACAGATGATTACAAATAGAATAAAACTTATTACAGTATTTATATCCTTTTAATGACAGTATAGCCTCAAACATACTGTCAACATATCTAGAGTATAAACAAGAATATTCTCAATCTAAAAGTGAATCAATAACTCAGAGGTTTGGCGGAACGGAGGATATATATATACACACACACACACACACACACACACACACACACACACACACACACACACACACACACACACACACACACACACACACACACACACACACACACACACACACACACACACACACACACACACACACCAATCAGCCATAAAACTACTGAGAGGTGAAGTGAATAATATTGACGATCTTGTTCCAATCACACTTGTCAAGGGGTGGGATATATCAGGCAGCAAGTGAAAAGTTAGTTCTTGGAGTTGATGTGTTGGAAGCAGGAAAAATGGGCAAGCGTAAGGATCTGAGCGATTTTGACAAGGGGCAAAATTGTGATGGCTAGACCACCGGGTCAGAGCATCTCCAAAACAGCAGGTCTTGTGGGGTGTTGATACAGTGGTTAGTACCTACCAAAAGTGGTCCAAGGAAGGACAACCGGTGAACCGGCGACAAGGCCATAGGTGCCCATGGCTCATTGATGCGTGTGGGGAGCGTAGTCTAACCCGATCCCACAGAAGAGCTACTGTAGCACAAATTGCTGAAAAAGTTCATGCTGGCTATGATAGAAAGGTGTCAGAACACACAGTGCATCACAGCTTGCTGCGTATGGGGCTGTGTAGCCGCAGCCCGGTCAGAGTGCACATGCTGACCCCAGTCCCCTGCTGTGGCATTCCGAGACTGAGGCTGAGAACATGTAGGACCTCCTGAGGGAGTTATTAGGATTTCGGCAGAGCAGCAGAGTATGGATCTGGAGCTGCTCGCAAAACAACAGCAACAAAAGGCCCTTCTCCATGCAGAGGTACAAAGGTGCATGCAGCGGCCTCTCCCCAGTTTTCCCAACCCCAGCCGGTTCATTCCCAAGATGAACAAGCCTGATGAGGTAGAGGCCTACCTGACAGCTTTTGAGCGCACCGCCACGAGGGAGGGCTGGCTGGAAGATACCTGGGCAGATCTTGTGGGTCCTTTCCTGATTGGCCCGGCCCAAAGTGTATGCCACCCTGAAGCAGGAGTTATGGCTAGGTATGGGTATAGCTTACAAGCACAAGAAAAAAAGGTTTCATGCATGGAAATGTAACCCTGAAGCATCAGCAAGAGCCCAGATGCATGACCTAACCAGGCTGAACAAGGACTGGCTAACGACAGACACAGAAAAGCCAAGTGTGTTGGAGTGGGTGGTCATGGTCAAATATATTTGGACCTCTACTTTACAAAGCCAAGAAGCTGGCGAGTCAGCAGAACCCAGCCAATCTGGATGAACTGGTTGAACTGGTGGAGAGCCACCAAGTTACAGATGAGCTATTGAAGTCGAGGAGGACTGACTGGCTGGATACAGGCTGAAGACAGACAACTGACCAACCCCCAATGGGGGGAAGGGACCCACCCCAGAAGGGCAAGGGTAAAGATGTCGGCAAGCGCCTCCACCCACCCACAGGGGATTATACTGGTGGGGCCCCAGAAGACCCTGCCACATGGTGGTTTCATGCTGTGTAAAGGAGAGCTACCTAGCGCACATGATACCAGTAAAGGTGAATGGGAGAAATGCGGAGGCGCTGGTGGGCGCTGGTGGACTCAGGCAGTAGGGTTTCACACATCCAACCCCAACTTCTGGAGCAAGCTAGTGCTGGTCTAGTGTGTTCATGGGGATACCAAGGAATATCTGACAAGTGCCATCAAGCTCCTCACTGTGAAATATATGCGTCTTGAAGGTCAAGGTGGTCCAAAGCCTTCCCGTTCCAGTCTTGGTGGGGCGGGACTGCCCCCTGTATAACCGGCTGCACCAGGAGCAGAGGGCAAGTAATAAGAGGCCCTGAGCTAAATCTAAAAAAGGTAGAAGAACTAATAACCCAGTTCCCTTTCCAACAGGAGATTCCCAAACTGGTGTGTGCTTCCCCAGCACCTGGGGATGGTAACGCCAAAGAGCCTAGTCCAGAGGACGAACTAACTAAACCTTTTGCTACCTTCCCGGGGGCAGAGCATGGATGAGGTGGTGTGCGAAGCCTCCTTACGACTTAGCATGAGGAGCCAGTTTGGAACAGCTCAGATGTAGGACCCCAATCTGGTGTACACCCTCAGCAATGTCACCGGAATAGAAGGGAAACCAGCTTGGTGAGTGAACTGAATTACCCACGGTTTGTCACCAAAAAACAGCTCTTGTACTATGCCAAGAAACTTAAAAGCCAGAGAAGAGAATGTGGTTGAGAAGACGAGGCAGCAGATTGCAAACTTGTTCCACTGGCCAAAGGTGGTAAGAGCAGTGAAAGACCATTGTTACCCCTGTTCTGGATGCCAGAAGGTGGCCCCCAGGCCCTATTTTAAAAATCCTCTGATACCTCTACCTTTCATTGATGTACCGTTTTCTCACATCGCCACGGACCTATTGGGGCACCTGGTGAAGTTTGCTAGGGGGCATCAGTACATCCCTTGATTATGCTTCCAGGTACCCCGAAGCCATTCCTCTGAGGAACATCACTACCAACTTGATCACTCGGGAGCTGCAACATTTGTTTAGCAGAGTCGGGATCCCTAAGGAGATGCTGACGGACCAGGGCACCCCCCTCATGTCTAGGGTAATGAAAGACCTCTGCAGGCTCTTCAAGGTAATGCACCTTTGAACCTTGGTCTACCATCAAAGAGGTTCCTCAAGCGTCCACTGGCTTCTCCCCATTTGATCTGCTGTATGGGGGCCTGCTCGACATTGCCAAAGAGGCCTGGGAGGGCAACCCGGCCCCCATCGGAGCCTCATGTTCAGTGTTTATCGAGAGGGAGAAAGTGGAGCCACTTCCTCCCTCTGCACTCAAAGCTGTTTTGGATTTATAATTTATTATTTGTAATGTTCATTGTGTAAAAGCGTTTAGATTTATTATTGATCATTTGTAATGTTTGTGCAAAGGTGTTCTTGTATTGCATGTAAAAAATTTACTGTGATGTTTTCTCTCTCGTTTTTGTGACTGTGTTCTTTTAACCCTCATTGTAAAGTGTATTGTCTGAATCAACTACGACCAAAGAAATGGAATGGGACAATGAATTCAGTCGTTGTTAATAAGTACATCTGTTTAAGCCTGGCATTAGAATGCGTCTACATGCGTCTCAAGTAACCACTTGTGATCGAATCTCACTCCCCTGCTCTATATGCAACTTGAATATATTGTGATTGTAATATAGCAATATATCATATTATTTCATTAAGAAATACTTTGATTTATTTAGTTTCCTACGTTTCTTACTTGTGTATGTAAACCTACCTCAGAGAATAGGAGCAGAGGTTTTTTTTATTTCTCATCCAGACAGCGGTGCGCTGTACGTGCTGGTTCCCAACTCCTGTGCCAGTTTTCCTGTGTTATTATCTTAGATCTATTTATTTAGATCTATTTTTTTATTTGTTTCATACTTGGATGAAAGGAAATTTTAAATACAACTGAGTTAAGGGACTGTCCCATTCCATAAAAGCCTGCTTATGCCCACTGTCCCCTGCTGCATCATGCACGTCTCCCCGTTGCTTTCTGTTGCTATGGGACTTACTTAAAAAGTAGTATGTGTAAATACATTACTTGTAAAAAATAAATCCTGCACTCTAACTTCTAAGAGCACTGTGGGGATGGTTTGGTTTGAGCAGCCAAACCTGATCTGATTCCAACTGGCCCATTCTCTACAACAAACTGGTGTTTACAACCGCCATCTTCTGTGTCTCTGTGCCAGAGGTTCCTGAACACGCCACTTGGGTGGTGCGTGGTAGGCTAAACTGCCACAAGCGCATTTGCTGCATTACATTATATTCTATGTGCGCACGCACCCGCCCTCCCCCCTTTCCGATAAAATCGTCTATGCAATCGCTGCCCCACAGTGATCTCTGATTGGAATTTTGCACAATCGCCCAAGCCTACCAGACGGGCAGCCATAGAGTGGGAGGTTGAGAAGATGCTGGAGCTGGGGCGTAAAAAAATAAAAAGTCCCACAGTGAATGGGTCAGCCCTATCATTCTCGTCCATAAACCAGATGCCACATAAGGGTTCTGTAATCATTTCAGAAGGTTAAATGTAATTTCAAAGTTTGATGCGTATCCCATGCCCAGCGTGGATGAACGTTGGGAAGATCAGTATATCAGCACCCTTGACTTGACAAAGGAATACTGGCAGGTAGCCCTAGCGAGGGGCTCAAAGGAATAAATAGCCTCTGCAACTTCGATGGGGCTGTATCACTACACAGTGCAGCCCTTTGTTGTGGATAGCGCCCCGGCCAGGTTCCAGAGGATGCATATTAAGCAGCTGCATATTTTGATGATGTGGTGATAAACAGTGATGGGTGATCCTAAAACAGCCACTTGGTGCAGGGCAGGTCCGGCAGCTAACCTGAAGAAGTGCAAACTCGGTTTGGAGGAGGCAGAATATCTGGCTTTCACCATTGGCCGGGGCAAAGTGAAGCCGCAAGAGCGCAAAATCCAGTGGCCACAGCCTTCACCAAAGCTCAGGTTAAGACCTTCTTGGGACTCACCTCCTATTATTGTCACTTTGTCCCTAACTTCTCTGTGGTAGATGCTCCACTCACAGAACTGACCAAAGCTTCTCAGCCCCTCACGGTGAAGTGGACTAAGGAAGCAGAGAGGGGCTTCCAAGCCTGAAGGGGGACCCTGTGCATGACCAGTTCTGGTGACCCCTGACTTCAACAGAGATGGGGGTACAGACGGATGCATCAGAGGCGGGCATATGAGCAGTACTCTCCCAGGATGTACAATGTGAGGAGCTTCCCATCCTGCTTATCAGTAGAAAGCTCAACCCATAGGTACAAGGATATTGGAGCTCATCCTATATTATCTTTTCAGATGATGGTTCACTCTGGTGACCGTCCATCCAGACTATGCGCTCCTGGTCTGGATGGCAAAAAAGAAGGACACTAATGCCAAAGCGGAGGGGGGGGGGGGTTGTCACTCTACAAAAGTTTGACTTCTCTCTAATGTCCACAGATCCAGAGCCAAGCATGGGAATGCAGATGCCCTGTCCCAGAGAGACACCCTCTAGGCAAGGGAATGGTAGTGAAGGGCTACTTCATTCCTGCACGTTAGCGCCACCCACCTAGTGGCTGTATTTCAGGCAGGTGTCCTACACCTGCAATTAAGTAGGCTTGTTGCGGGCAGCTCGAGCATAAAAGGCGTACTCTGGGAGAAGGTCTGGGGACTTTGATACCGCGGAAGCCTGGGGTTAGCTCTAGCCATTGGACTAGCTTACGTTGACTGATAAGTCGAGTAGCGACCCGGTCCAGTTAACTTTCTTAAGTAAGCAGGTAGCCGCTCCAGAGGGAGACAGTTTTTGTTTTGTTTTGAATCCTCAGTTCTGTTTGTTACGCATCAAATAAAAGCCTGTGGAACTGTTGCCTGTCTCCTAGTGTCTCATTGTCACACAGCCACTTCCCATCTGCCTACCTGCCCATTCCTGTTACAATAGTATAAAAAATATTCTTTCACTCAATATTGAATAACTGTTGTTATGCATGTTGTTGCTGTTGCATGTCAGGGCTCATTATATAAATACATAAAAAAAAAACAACTGAAAAAAAAGAACAAGGCTGAGGTTTGAAGGAGCGGTGGATTCAACTCATATATAACACATATTTAGAGGTACAGGTTTTGCCTCGGACTGACCTGGACTGGACAGAGCAACGGGCTCGTCCTCGTTGGAGCTGAGCAAACGCATGAGCTTGGAAGGCTGGGTGTCGTCCAATGGGAAGAGGCTGCAGTAGTCCTGTGTCGGAAAAATCGCACATTTTAAAGGCGCCAATACCCATAGTATGGATACCAACTGTTTCTTTACGTTCATATTTTACCTCGATATCCTCCCGCTGCCTTTTGCGTTGACGGACTGACGCCTGGCCCTTGTGGTGAGAGGAGAAGGAGCTGAGAGCGCACCACACGGATAACCTGGAGGAACAGGACAACGACAATTCAACACCAAAAACAACTCCATAAACACTCAGCAATGTCAGCGGTGTCAGCAACACAGTGAAGGTTAGCATCGCACGCCTTTCCCGCTGCTACCACAGAGCGGATCTGATTTAATCTGGGCACTTAGCATTTAAAGGAATTAAAGGTCACATATTATACCCCTTTTTAACAAGTTAACATAGGTCTCCGAGGTCCCCAAAACATGTCTTTGAAGTTTTTTGCTCCATGCAAGAAAGAAATGTCGCACTTTCAAAAAGCTGTGGGTGGAGATACTCAGATGGGGGAGCAGTCTCATTCTAACGAGCCCCTACTTGACGTAGGAGGGTGAGGGAAATCTGAATGGCTTGTTGAATCACATGTTTTCTGACCTCGGCTGCCCACAAAAAACTGGCTGGGTTTTCTTGTTTCACAGTTTGTGTATAGGCCCATCAGAGACCTGAATGTATGTGCACAAGCACTGAAAAAGTGAGTATTTCATAATATGGGACCCTTAAGGCCTGTCACAATCATTACATTTGAATTGTAATTGAAATTATTGCAATCTATAAGTGAATTGTCTTTTTTGTCTAGCCTATAATAGTGTAATAATACATGTGTATCTATTGTGTGAAAGCTATTTATTGATATTGAACATAAAAACCTTTCTACAACTTCTAACATTGGTTTAAAATTCCTCTGAAATATGGATGGAATCATATGATTGATAGTTTCGTTGTGTTAGGTATGCATTTGAGATGGACAGTTTTAAGGGTTTTGTGGGGTTCCCCTAAATATAGCTGCAAGCGGCAATGCATAGGGTCCAGGTTGGTTGCAGCAATTGCACCAATGTGAAAACAAGTGAAAAAACAGAAATAAACGGCAAATAACGTACTACTACAGACTGTAAACTGATTAGAAATCCCCGTTAACCACAAATAACACATTCATGTCAAACTCTTGGGAACATTTCAGTTTCACTGCTTATTTTTGTTTGAAATGTCACCAAAATCCAGATAAATGTGAAATTATTTTAATTAGTTTCAATTAATATACTGTCCCTTGCACTGCCACTTTGATGGTAGGGCGCTGCAAAGTGACTGGCTGCAATGCATTTCAAACAGAGCTCGCCATCATCCAGCTGCAGGGAGCGAAGTGACGACTGGTGTTGAGCTGACAGCTTCACTGTGACAAGGAAAGTTGAGCAGGTTTCAATTTGATGCAAATGAGCAACACAGAGCGCCAGGCGATAGCCAATGGTTAGGGAAGCTACATTAAATATGGAAAGGGAGAGAGGTTTGAAATGTTTGGCTCGCCCAGAACAGCCAGTCGAATTTGAGCCGACAACAGGCACAAACACCAGGGGCATAGAAGTCCCTGCTTAAGCCAAGAGCTACCTGGCTTCACACTGCACCCCCGTCATTGGCGGTGTGACGGTAGCTTGAGAGTTTAAAGCCCCTTTCCCATTTGCACTGAAAGCTGTAAATCTCCTGGCATTGGGGAAAATTGCCGGAACGGCTGTGAATGGAAGTGTGTGGGAATGAAAGCACTAAGATTGTCGTCAAGAATGGGTGGAGCCGAATCCAAATAAAGCACAAATAGTGGCTTTTGACAAATATTTATTTTGTACAAATATTTTAAAAACGATTTGTTTTGGGGAAGAAGAAAAAACCTTAGGAAAAAACGCACTTGCACTCGGCTGCAAAGACGAAAAACTGAAACACGTTCAGTCTCTACTGCAGGGTGGAGGGAGTGAGCGGACAAAGGTAGAACGGGTGAAGAACGTTCCTTCTCTGGAGGCAGAGTGTCTAGGACAGGTTGAAAATGATTGCACTGATTTATTAACTTTGGGTTAGGGTTATTGCGTCCAGGAACGGGGACTTTGTCAGCGGAGTGAACCAAGACAGTCTGGGAGGGGCGAGGAAAAGAAGAGAAGCGCTGGTCTAAAAGCGAAACCGATTCTGTTGCCTAGTCTTGCGTGAAATTATGCACCTCTCACGTGAGCATTACGTAATGTATCCGTAAGAGTAACCGTCTGTGGGTACAGACTCCATGTGGAACTTTTCCATAAAGGGGGGTGAGGGGAATCGGGGTATGCGGTAAAGGGCGCCACTTAATGATGTATTTTCTCTGCTGTGCTCAGTTTTCGCCCAAGGCAGCCGTGGTGGGAACCTCTTTTACAACGCTTACACAGAACACAACACAGGTGTGGCGGACCAAGGGGCATGGTCAAGCACCGGCTGCAGACGACAACACAGTTCCCTTTCCCGCTGTCTTGAATCGGCCTAATCAGTGCCCGTGCGTCAATGATTAATCCGATTCGAGGCAGGGAGATTTCTTAATGGTTGACTGTCTTGCAGAGGAGATTTGCACATAGGCTCGTCAGCCAACCAGGAGCAATCTGGGAACGCCATTCCTCCTGCGCCCGAAATCATCATCATTATCATCTTCTGTTCTGTTGAACGCTTTAATAAAAACCCTTGCCATGTTGGCCCACCGCTGCAGAAAGGACTTTGTCTCCCTCCCTAAACCCTTTCCTGTGAGCAGAGACTCCCACAGCAGGGAATTCACATGTTAATGGGTGTTCAACCAGACCAGACTTTCATTAAATACAAAGCCCACACAAAAACACACAACTTTTGAGCGACACCGGGGACGCCCGCGGAGATCGCGGCAGAACCTGCGCAGAGGTCGGCCCAGTTCCTGGAACAAAGCATCACCTGCGGCTGTCTCTCGTCTCGACACAGTGCAGATCCTGCGTGGCGCAACCAACAGACAACTATGGAGTTGAGAGCGCAGCGTGCAGAGCACTCCATGCGAAAGCCCTCCAAGAGCCAGAGCCCTGCACATACACTACTCACAAAAAGTTAGGGATATTCGGCTTTCGGTTGAAATTTCAGGATGAACCTAAAATGCACTATTACCTTTACAGGTGAACTTAATTTGACCTTGAATGCACATGTCCAACTGTTCAATGTTTCAGTACTTGGTCTGACGTGACACCCAAGTGCCATGTCAGACCATTCACAACCGTTTACATCAGCGTGGTCTGCGTGCTAGACGACCTGAAAGGGTCCCTGACCACACCACCAGGCACAGGCATAATCGTCTTGCACGGGCCAGGGAGCATTTACGCTGGACGAGGCAGCAGTGGGCTTCAGTGCTGTTCTCTGATGAAAGTCAATTCACGTTGAGCAGAAATGATGGCCGCCAACGATGTTGGAGACGTCAAGGAGGGCGCTATGAATCAGCCACTGTTGTCACCAGACGAGCCTTTGGAGGTGGTGGTGTTACAGTGTGGGCAGCTGTGTCTAATCAATACAGCACTGCCCTACACTTTGTGAATGGTACAGTGACAAGCCCATACTACCTGAATAACATCATTAATCCAGTCATTGTGCCCCTGCATGAACAACACAGGCCTCATTTCGTCTTCATGGACGACAATGCTCCAGCTCATCGAGGTCGCATCTTTAGGGAACGGCTGCTGGAGACAGGGGTACCTCAAATGGAGTGGCCTGCACTTTCTCCGGACCTGAATCCCACAGAAAACCTATGGGATCAGCTGAGTCGCCGTGTAGAGGCTCGTAACTCTGTACCCCAGAACCTCAACGACCTGAAGAAGAGTGATGTGCCAGGCCTCAGCAGACAATAAGTCGACTTGTGAACAGCATGATATGTCCTTGTCAAGCTGTAATTGATTCTAAAGGGCACATGACATTTTTGTTGTGGTATAGCCACCACTGTTGTTGGCTTTTGTTTCAATCAATTGTTTGAGATGAGGAAATCACCATTGCATGCTTCTACTTAAATGCCCTACTTTCATGACATAATATCACTGTAGCGTGAACTTTTTACATTTTCCATAAATTTCACCCGAAAGCCAAATATCCCCAACTTTTTGTGAGTGGTGTATGTGACCCACTGCAAACTTTAGGTACATTTGGTGGCTTTTGACTTTTTTCCCCATAAGTGAGGAATCAGAGCTTCAAAACAAGGTGTCACTTGTGCAAATAAAGCAAATATTTTTAAAGCTATGACTTGTTACTGACAAGGGTGTGGCAAACTGTGTTTCTGAGATCATAACCTTCAAAGTTTTCCCCCACACTTGGCTTCATTCAGCCAGCTCCCAGAATGCAAATTGTAGGAGGTCCGACACAGCCGCATGGCCACTTAACACCCTGCTGAATGGGGCAATCTCTGCATTGTTTCGTGTTTTGAGGGATTGTTGAACAGCGTCATCGACACACATCTTTTGTTTTAAAAAAAGGCTTTTATTTAACAGTAAGAACATACATGTTTTATAAAAGTGGAATTATTTAGGAGTTTAAAAGTGCTGACAACACAACAAAATGTACAGTCTATCAATAATGTGAGTCTCTGTATATCAACCTCGGTGTGTCATGAAATATATTAATGTGCGTATGCCAAATATCTTCAAAGTTGTTGGAGTTATTATGTGGCTAACTCCACCCTACCCCAGCTACACTCTGAGAGCCTGTTTGGGGCCTAAATTTGAGAATCTTGTGCATTACTACTTGACTTCATCACGTCATCAACTTGTTCGGTTGTGACAACAACGGGCATGTCGTCGGTCTCCTCCGGTGGTTTTTGAAAATATTCCGTTTCATCATCACATTCATGTTGAAATCCGCTGTTTGAAATGTTCTCCAAGTCTGGGATAACGCCGCTATCAGTTTTAGCATCGCTGTCGGAGAACTGACTATCATCGCAGAAAATGAAGTCCAGTATACGCTGCTTATACTGACTTGGATCTATCACACTGGTCAGATTAAGGTCTGCGATATGATTTAGATCTTCCGCCCTCCACTTCTCGTAATCCATAACAACACGGAGACTAAAGTTTTCACAGACAAGTGAAACTGGATCCTCGACTTGTTTACGGCAGTGACGTCAGCGTGACTTCTTGGGTGGTTTACGTTGGTACACGGCCCCTCCACAATGATGTCTCTGTGTGTGTGTGTAAAAGCAGTACGATTTAAAAGTTGAACCCTATCAAAACAGTTTCACATTGTGACTTCACATCACATGGATCGGCGTTGTTCAGCCCCGTTCAGCGTCTCGGTATGTGAGCTGTGTTTCCCCATGTAATCTAACGAGAATATTTAACTCCAGGGTTTAATTTTTTTTTACTATCTATAAATCAAACTTGGTTTGAAAATACGTTGAGAGATAAAAAAAACACAAAGGAATACCACACTGGAAAAATCTAATTATCCTTCTAGAAAGGTTTTTTTCAACTTATATGGCTGCTCCTGGCGATTTTAGAAATGCACGAGGTAGCGGGTTTTGCTGCGGTGGGTCACAAATATAACATTTGGATGTCATAAAGTACTCTGCTCCATCACTCTCCACCACTTCCGGTCCCTTCGCTCGGCTACTCACGGTCGGCTCCAGAAACACGTTTTTTTTTCCTACTCCTACTACAGATATAGTTCCGACTCTCTTCGATCAAGTATATTTCCTGCAGCATTTAAAACAGCTGTTATTAAAGCACTCCTGAAGAAGAGCAATTTTGATGCAACAATTACTGCCAACTATAGGCCCATTTCCAACCTGCCATTCCTCAGCAAAATACTTTAAAAAACAGTGTGCCCTCAGCTTAACAACTATCTAACATAAAACAGCCTTGTAGACACTTATCAATCTGGTTTTCAACCTCACCATAGCACAAAACAGGACTTATTCAAGTTGTGAATGACCTGCATATAAACATTGATTCTAAAAAACTATCTGTTCTTCTGCTCCTGGATCTCAGTGCTGCCTTTGACACTGTTGACCATCCTATTTTACTAGCGAGATTACAAAAATGGGTTGGCCTATCTGGCCGGTTCTAAACTTCTTCAGAACATACCTACAGGACAAGCAGTTCTTTGTGTCCATCGGAGATTTAGTCTCAAACAAAGTGGATATTATATGTGGAGTGCCCCAAGGTTCGAGCTTTGGACCACTATTGTTTAATCTGTATATGCTCCCACTTGCACATATTATAAAGAAACACAAAGTAAATTACCATAATTATGCAGATGATTCACAACTGTACACATCCATATTCCCTGATGACCTACACCCCATACACTCCCTCACTCAATGTATTATTGATATTAATGTATGGATGTCACATAACTTCTTACAACTGAACAAAGATAAAACAGAAATTCTCATCTTTGGTGCAAAGGCTCAGAGACAGAAAATTGCAGCTCATCTCAGTTCTCTGTCCCTGGAGAGCAAGAATGAAGCCAGAAATCTGGGTGTAATCATAGAAGGCGATCTAAATTTTAAGAGCCATATCAATCACATAACAAAATCAGCCTTCTACCATCTAAAAAATATTTCAAAATGAAGAGGCTTACTGTCAAAATCAGACGCGAAAGAAAAATTAATCCAATGCATTCATAACGAGTAGATTGGACGACAGTAATGGCCCACTGGCCTACTGAAATAAGCTGTGCAGTGGCTACAGTTAATCTAAAATGCTGCACGCAATTCTTACTGGGATTAAAAAGTTTGACCACATTACACCTGTTCTTAGATCTTTACATTGGTTCTCTGTTAAAACTAGGGTTGATTTTAAGATTCTGCTACTTTTATATAAAGCTCTAAATGGCCTTGCACATCAGTATATAAAATAAATAATCTCTTGAACTTGAAATGCTCATTACACATGAAGCAGCAAGAACTCTCAGGTCCACAGGCAGTGGTCTTTTAACCATCCCTCGTACTAACTCTAAAGCAGGGGAGGCTGCCTTCTGTATCTATGCCCCGAGTACATGGAAAACCCTGCCTGAAGACCCGAGAGAGGCCACCACACTCAACACTCTTAAAAGCAGCTTAAAAACCTTGCTGTTCACTACTGTCTGACTGAGTTCTGTATGTGTGTGTGTGTTCTGTATGTTGTGAGGTTTGTTTATTCTGTAGTGACTGTTATTATGGTTGCACAGACATTTTATATATTTTCTTTGATTGCCCCGAATACAAATCTCATTCATTTATGTCTGTGGGTCTATCGGTTTCTAAGTGCCTGACACTTTAACTGGTGATAATGGACAGAAGAATAAGAATCCGAGCCAACACAATAGAAATCCCGCCCTTCGGGCTGGACCCCGAATAATAATGATAATGTTATAAGGTGTGTGCACACACACACACACACACACACACACACACACACACACACACACACACACACACACACACACACACACACACACACACACACACACACACACACACACACACACACACACACACACACACACACACAGTTATTGTTTTCTGTTTGAAATAATCTAAAATTAACACAGTTTGTTGTGATGTTGGCACAAAAATATACACAGTAGGTTTCAACGTCAAAAGTTGCTCCACATTATATGGATGGTTCTGGCAAAAGAAAACCCTTCCCGACTTCAGAAAGTATTCCACCATATGAGACAAACGTAAGTGTGTACATTCATGAAAACAGATGCTTTCTTACTTGGCCAGGGCCTTGCCAGGCGGGTCGGCCAGGCTGTGCCAGTGGGCACAATCGGAGAGCAGGTTGGGGAGGATGGTGCCCAGGAGGGTGAGGGTGATCTGCTGAGTGTCCAGGCAAAAGATGCTGTACAGCAGTTCTACCACCCGGTTGGCCCACTCCCTGCGTGTCTCTTTCAGCAGCTCCTGAAGGCAGAAAGACGGAGCAGACACTTTGACTCTCAGTGGTTTAAACTCCCACCCTCAAAAGGTTCTGCAAATGAACTCTCTAGCACCTATGGACTACCTTGACTGCTTACCTTGACCAGGTTGTTGGTGAACCAGAAGACCCCGCCCATGTGCAGCAGGCTCTCAAAAAGGTGCAGAGCGCGACTGTCCACCCAGCCTTTATGCAGGACTGCCTGGAACTGCTTGCTGAGAGCGTCGTGGATGGGCTCCTTGGCGGGCAACAGGTTTCGGTAGGGGATGGGCTCCTGGCCTTCCATGGGGGCACGCAGGGTCAGGCCTGTCTGTTGGAAGACGTCGGCACACATGCGCTCCAGGATGGAACTCATGATCACCACCCTGGTGAGAGAAGGCCACCTCGGCTCAACTTACATACTTTCACTGCTTACGCCAAGTCCCCATGCCGACCAGCCTTTATGCCATCCAACTCTGTGGTTCTTTTCCTATGTTGCCAGTGTGTAGGAAACAGCAAATGTTTACATTTGGAGAACATCAGGCTAAACTGCCTAATCTAGTGCACTGTCCACCGAGTCACCTGTTACTAACTGTGCAACCTAAAAGCTACTTGGGGGATTGTGAGAGCAAAAACTGATGAATTGGTGTTGGCAAATTCTAGAGGTCGAAGGTCAGAATCAACATTAGAACACGCGTTGGACCGCTTGCATTACATGACACTCAACTAAAAGGAATTACAAAAGTCAAAGACAGCTAAAAAAGTGCCAGCTGTTCTCTCAATTCCTAAGAAACAATGAAGTGAGCACTAAGATGGAAATCACCGCATGAAGCACACTTCCAGCAAGTGCGAGGACGACTCAAAAACTGAACAGACTGGGGAGGGTTATATGGACCAGAGGAAATCTATTGTCATCAAGACAATCATCTCCATGGGCTAAATGTGACCCACCGCAGACTTTAGGTACATTTGGTGTCTTTTGCCTTTTTTTTTTCCCCCCCTCGCATCATTAGGAAGTGAGGAATCAGAGCTTCAAAACAAGGTGTTACTTGTACAAATCAAGCATATATATAATATTCTTAAAGCTATGACTTGTTAATGACAAGGGTGTGGCAAACTGTGATTCTGAGATAATCACCTTCAAAGTTTTCCCCCCACACTTGGCTTCAGCCAGCTCCCAGAATGCAAATGTTTGGAGGACCAACATAGCCGCATAGCTACTTGACACCCTGCTGAATGGGAACTTGACACCCTGCTGAATGGGGCAATCGCTGTATTATTCTTGTGTTTTGAGGGAATGTTAAACAGCGTAATCGACACACATCATCTTGTTTTTAAAAAGTCTTATATTTAACTGTAAGAATATACATGTTTTATAAAAGTGGAATTATTTAGGAGTTTAAAAGTGCGGACAACACAAAAAAATGTACAGTCTATCAATAATATGAGTCTCTGTATATCAGCCTCGGTGTGCCATTTAATATATAAATGGCGTATGCCAAATATCTTCAAAGTTGTGGGAGTTATTACGTGGGATAACCCCAACTCTACAACCCCCAGCTACACTCTGAGAGCCTGTTTGGGGCCTCATTTCATTTTCTTTTCGCCCCTGGCTGCATTTGTAGGTAAATTTGAGAATCTTGTCCATGGCTACTTGTTCAAAATCTGCATCAACAACCTCAACGGACTTCATCACGTCATCAATTTCTTCGGTTGTAACAACAACGGGCGTGTCGTCGGTCTTCTCCGGTGGTTCTTGAAAACAATCTGTTTCATTGTCACATTCAGGTTGAAATCTGCTGTGTGATATGTTCTCCAAGTCAGGGATAACGCCGTTATCAGATTCAGCATCGCTCTCGTTCTCAGCGTCACTGTCGGAAAACTGACTATCATCGCGGAAAATGAAGTCCAGTATGGGCTGCTTACACTGACTTGGAGTTATCGCACTTGTCAGATTGAGGTCCGTGATAGGATTTAGATCTTTCACCACCACTGATTTTTGACCCTACCACAACCTGACCTGCCATTCAATACAAGCTGAAAACTAGTTTTCCGCTGCTCAGACAGGACTACAGAACACAGCCTTTCCGTTTGCCTGCGTCACACACTCCACAGCTGACACTGCTCCCATCTTCTGACCTCCTCTACTCACCACTCACTTCCGAACTTTGCTTTTCTTTCCTTCCTCTTTATTTTCTGTTCTCCATTTACAAGGGTGTCATGCAAGAATTACAACTCGTTTGTGGCTTTTTTGTTGATGCCCACGCAGAAGTACAGGCCACTCAACCTTACCATAGGCAGGATAAACTATGTGGAATAAATCACCTTCTGTAGCCCAGCATATATTTGCACATTTATATATACGGATCATTTGAAAATAAGGTATTTATTTTGCTTTATTAACCTGCCACCTGTTCAACCTTCACGATTGAATGTGTGGATGTTGTGTTAAGTGTGTGCGTGTCCACTTGCTTATTACCTCCATTGATGAAGCTCTTATTTTGACCTTGGTGTGATTATTAGCTTGTCTGTCTGTCAGAATATATATATACACAAATTGCGTCAAAAGTGTTATAGGTTGATTCTCTTTGGACATATTCGCGTGGTATCAAATTTTTAGGGCAACTCAAATTTGGGCTGGCTTCACTTTGCTTACGTCACTGTGAGATGCAGCTAATGACCATCATGACGAAATGACCATCATTCCAACATCTTTACCGTTCGTTGTAAAACTGCAGCGTGTTCTCCCCATACAGGGGCGTCACCAGCTGTCGGATCATCGTCTGGGGCTTCTCCCGCTCGTCGCGGCCCAGCATCCTGACGTGGGCTACCAGCCAGGCCACAGCGCAGATGGCCATGCTGCACACCTTCCCCTTGATGTTGTCGGTGATTTTCTGTGCTCAGGTGGAAAGGAGTAGAAGAGAGACGGAGACATTACTGGAGGAAAAGAGGAAGGAAGCGCTTACAGAGTGGGGAGACGACAGAGGGAATATGAAACTTGAATAGTAGCTGAGAGCATGGGCGGACATTGCGTTTCCTTGTATTTGAGGGAATGGGGAAGTGTGCCACGGAAAAAAAAAAAAAAAATCACTAGATATACACAACCTTGGGACGTCACATCCATCTCAAGTCATAGGCAGTGAGTGGTTATTTCCTTCTAGTTACATCAGATTTTTTTTTTAAGTGCTGAGTCATTTAATCCAGCCAGGATAATCATCTTTCTTCGTCAAAAAACAATATTTTACAGAGTCAAAACAAGTCTAAAGCAAAATGTGATGAATAAGAGGAAGATGATAATAAAGAATAAGTAAGGACATGTTCAGACCTGTACAGCCTCCACAGAGAGCACACCGTTCTCCCAGGCGTTCAGTACCTCCAAGATGGCCGCTGGCGTGCTGAGGCAGATTTCGTGCCATTTCATCTGACTGGCATACAGAAACAAAAAATACTGTTGGTCGGCAGGTTGACGTTGCAATGAAACAAGCAAACAATCAAGCACTTCAAGCAGCTCAAGGAGCTTGTAAAAACACTGCTGACACGATTTTCTAAAAATGTCAGGCGGTACAAGAATAAGTAAACCTCGCATGCCTTTTCACCGTCTAAAACCTGGTTGTACCATCTGACATTTTTACATGTCAATTTTTTTTTTACATGGTTTCCAAGTGAGTATACTTCATAGAGATTTCTTCTATTTTACATGCGCCTTCATTTGTAGTTTATTTTAACGATAACTGATTCAGACACAAAAGGAGTTGTCATTGACCCTAATAATACTGTCGTCATTCGAAAGGGAAATTTCCAACAGCACAACAACAATGATGTCCGAAGGTTAAACAGGTCAGAGATATTTCAGAAGGGTGATGGGATGAAAACACTCCCTAAAACACCACTTTAACGCATTCCAACAACACACATGACTGTTTCGAGACAGTTACTCACACAAGCTTCATCTCTGAGGAGTTATTGAGCAGGGCCACCAGGCTTTCTACCTTCCCAGACTCGGGCCGGAAACAGGGGTGGTCTGGGTTGAGGATCTTGCCCTCCTCCGGCATGCAGGTCTTCAGCCAGGTCTCGAAGAAAGGGGTCTCCCCTGAGGGGCTGGGATCGGACAGAATTACCTGCGGACGGGAGACAGAGGATGGGGTCAGGGGTGTCCTGGTGGCGATGGGACCACCAGCCTTTATTGCTTTGTCTGTACTTTAACTGCTGTCTTTTGCTTGACTTTGTTTTGAACTTAAACCAAACCAAACCAACCAATACTCTGTTCAGAGCAGTAGTCTCAAAGCCAGATGACCTGGGGGCTGCTGGCAATGTTTCCCTCTTCTAGGGGGACTGTGTTAAACTTCAAGGGTTAAAACTGCGTGTTTTTCTTTCGTTTGCCCCCACGGCCTGTAGTTTGAGACCCCTGCCTAGAGCTTCAAACAATGCTCTACAGCAGCTGTTCTCAAACATTTTACGGTCGCCAAATGCTTTCTTGGGGTTGCCAGATGATTTTCTGAACATGCACAAAAAAAACGAAAATTTTGTTTTTTTTAATACATTTTCAGAAAATAAAAATGTTAAATTATTAAGTAGATGCACAATTAAGAACTTTCCCAGTAGACTACGTTTTCCCCCAGAGAGGCAGAGAGAAAGAGAGGCGCACATACATGTGTGTGTGTGTGTGTGTACATGTAGAGTTGCACAGGGCGTCCCTGTAACCATAGCAACTCACTCTCCCACTCCTGTCCCCGAGTCCAACAGCGCAGGAGAAGAGGAGAGGTTTTGCTGACAGAAAGGCTGCTGCAGCACTGACTCACTGCACAGCATGCATGGTAATAAATGTTGATATGATATAGGGTGGAAAGTTACAAAACATCTTATGAATTATAATGTTAATATATCAAAAACCACAGTGGCGCAAATTATAATTTTTATGGCACAAATCAACATAAACGCAGCATGAATGGCAATCACATAATCTAATCACATGGGGTGCCAACGCCACAGAGGTTTGTACATGTACTTAACTATGCTGTTGTTAGATTGAACATCAGGGAGTCAAAATGACAGTCATTCTGCTGTAGAGAATGGCTATTCCATTTCTTGCTGTGTGCAAGAAAAAAAGTTTAATTTGTCTCTCTGGACATCTAGTGGCCTTGAGGTGAAAGAGCAGCTTCAGCTTTATGCAGCCCACAGACACACATCCCACTATTCCCATGAGATAAATAGTTATACACGCACGCACGCACGCACGCACGCACGCACACACGCACACACGCACACACGCACACACGCACACACGCACACACACAGGACTTCACCTCGGAGCCGTAGGTCTGCACCACGTGACACAGCATGAGGAAGGAGATGTCGAAGAGCAGAGCCCTCACTGACGCCGACTTGGCTGAGGGAGCGCGTGGGGGGGGGGGAAATAAAATTCCCAGATTTATCATCTCAATAAAAATAAAATAAAACAACTTTTAATAAAAAACACAGCACCACAATATATTCCCTTATTGGGGAAAAAACATCACTCTGGATTCTGTACTCACATCCCTCTCCGCTAATGTGCTTGGGAAACTCGTTGAGCCTGGAAGAACAAGACACAAGCACAACAACAATGAGATGTGAGGTTACTATAGTGGAACAAACTTGCACTCTGAAATTTTGAATGAAGTGTAATCTTATGAGAGCATCCGAAACGCACTCACTTGATGAACTTCCGGGCAAACGACTTGAGTTTGCCGGTAGCGGCGGCTGCAGCCAGCAGCAGATCCAGACTCTTGCCGGACAGCATGTGGGCCAGGACGCCTAGCAGACCCTCCGGGGACTTGGAGTGGTCCGCGTCAACGGTCTGATGGAAGACGCAGGATGTCACGGAACACGTGCGTAATGATATTCTGTTATGTTCCGATTCTGATATTCAGATGATATTCTATATAAGCTGTCATCAAAGAAGTGAAGCCGCTGATAGGCAGGTTTATTTTATTGTTCACTTCTCACGTTTATTGTCCTTTTTGTGGCAAAGCATATCTTATGTAGATTGCCAATCTTGTTAAGTCATTTTTCACTGTTCTTTTCTTTGCTACTTTTTATATTTATATTTATTGTTTATCGAAAGGTTCATTGCACATTGCCATAGTTATATTCTACTTTTATATATTTTACTTATACATATATTACATAATTTTACTTGTATATTTTCACACTTTTCCCATCTAGTTAACCTCTAGTCGAGGTTTATTGTGTATTGACATTGTATTGTCTTTTTCCAGTTTTCATTGTCTTATTATCACTGCCTATTTTGATGTGAGCTGCTATCACAGTAAGTATCTATATGTCTATATCCCTAAAAAAAACCCTCTATATTGTTGTTTTGATATCAATGTTAGGTCCACTGAGATTATAGAGACTATTGATTTACTAGTTAAGTCTGTTAAAAAGTGGAATAGTGGAATAATATGTGATAGAAATTAGGGGTGTCTGGATTCTCCAAATCCACAATTTGATTTGACTTTTGATTTTTAGGTCACGATTTGATTCCATTTTTGATTTAAACATAAATAGTTTAGATCGAAAATGTAATTGAATAAAAATACAAGAAAAAAACTAAAACATATGTATTTTTTTCAGCACTGACGGCTATGCCATTGTTAGACTATCGAGTCTTGATTTGTAAAGAGAAACACTTGTTTCTTAATAAGTAACTTTGAGACCAGTCACATTAAATCATGATAAAGAATGTTATTTTTTGCAGTTGAATAAACATAAACAAAATATTTCATAGGTAAAATAAATTCTTAGAGCTGGTGAAAAGTTTGTCTCTTTTCATACTTTCACTTTTTCTTTCAATTATTAAAATACACAAGCTGCAAGCTCCGGCTCCTGCCCCCCCCCCCTGCGCGGGCGCACACAGCTCGGCTGGAAAAGCTCTGCTTCAGTGATACAGTGCGTAGTTTATTTTCAGATAATGTTGCGCCCCAATATGGCGACCGTGTTGGACAATATTACCCACAAAATCACAGGGAGAATCGCGAACCCACTTGAGATTTCAAAGTTCTTAATCAACACTCTTGACACCGCCCACAAATATAGAAGATAGAAGTGATGATGTTTGATTAAAAAAAAGGGAAAGATGAAAAATAAACACACACACACACACACACACACACACACACACACACACACACACACACACACACACACACACACACACACACACACACACACACACACACACACACACACACGATATAAACCACACTGAAAGCCTCCAAAAACAACTCTATGTTGAGACAAAAGGTGACAATGTACCTTGAGGATGTTAGTGACGGTGGGCTCTGCTCTCAGGATGAGGCCCGGGTTCGGCTGGATGTTGGCATTTTCCGCAGTCTTCAGCCGTGGGGCGTACTCCCTGTCCTCAGCCGTGAAGGAAACGTGACAGGAGAGGGACAGACAGATAGAGAGAGAGAGAGAGAGAGAGAGAGAGAGAGAGAGAGAGAGAGAGAGAGAGAGAGAGAGAGAGAGAGAGAGAGAGAGAGAGAGAGAGAGAGAGAGAGAGAGAGAGAGAGAGAGAGAGAGAGAGAGAGAGAGAGAGAGAGAGAGAGAGAGAGAGAGAGAGAGAGAGAGAGAGAGAGAATAAAGAAAGAGATTGGAAAAGAAAGAAGACAGCGGGAGAGGAAGAGAGGAATGAAGGGGATTAGTGCCGAACTTGAAATGTACAGTATTCTGGTGGAACGCCACAACAGCCGTTATGGGAGCCGTACCGTTTCGAAGTGAGGTTGGTCGTGTTGGAGTCCGACAGCAGGCCCAGTTTGTTGCACTCCTGCAGCAGCATGCTCAGGCAGTCACAGCTGAAAAACAAAAAGTGTTTCTGTGAGGAGGCACGGTCAGGAATTTGAACATGAAATTTATCTTACGCTCTGTGCACTTCCACGGGAGGGTGGTTTACAGCGCATCATGACATCTGGTTCTTAGGGAACATGGGCTTTGGATCTGAGACACTTACTTGCACCTCTGGTCGGCCTTGTCCAACAGGGGTGTGAGCTTCAGCAGGTATTCAAAGGCCACGTTCACATCCTCCATGAAATCCTAGATAGAAAAAGGAAATCCCCTAAGTAAGAATCTCGGCCCTTCGGGTGAGTTGTAATCTGGACCCTCACTTTGATGACTAGACACTATTTACAATATGCATTTCTTTTGTTTCAGCATTGGGCCTTGTTTAGAAAGTTTTTCTTAATTCTTCGCAGTTTTGTCCTTGAGAAAATAGTATTGTATTTATTTGTACATCTAGCCATCCAGTCAACATAAAGAGGTACACAGACTTTTCTTCAGGGGTTTCTGAAGAAGAGAAGAGTGCTCCATGTTCTCCAATACAATTTAGTACAGTTATAATCTTTAGCTTATTGGTTCTAACAATGAACTGAAAGTTTTTGATGTAAATATGATGTTTGGCACTACTGTACATTATTTCTCGAAAATAACATACAACATTTCCATTGTACCAAAAACAAACAAAAAAAATAATAAGAGGGACGCACGAAACATGGAACTTTGGTTTGGTGAATGAGTTTGATTCGTACTGTAACAGTGGTATACCTGTGCCTTTTCCCCCTGGGGATACTTCTTAAGCCGAACAAGAACCTGCGGGATCTAGGACGGAGATACGAGGCAAAAATATGAATATTAATGAGCCGGTAAAATACAGAACAGTTTAGAATTAATGTCTCAAATTGAAATATTGTTGTCATAAAAGCAAGAGCAGAAGCAGCACCAGACAATGCAGCAGGATGGAAATACACATTAAAACCAATAACACTCAGGGCTCCAGACTACAGCCATTTACTCGCATTTTGCGACCTTTTTTGGAGACAGTGCTACTATATTTTATAACTAGGAGCACCAGAGCGACTTGCAAATATGCCAACTGTTTTTTTTTTTCCATTTTATCGTATATCATGTGAAACACCAGGAGGGAGCGAGAATTGATGTAGGGTCGGCTCTTCCTATAGGTGATATAGGCGGACGCTTAGGGCCGCATCCCAAGGGGGCAAGGAGAGGGAGCGATCGGAGAGCATTTTTCCCCACCTGTCTCCCTCTCCAGTGATGGGGTGCCAGAACAGTATGTTTTTATTCAATGGAGAGCTTAGGCTCTGGTCATGGTTGTTAATGACAGTTATGTAATGACCACATAACTTATGTTTACATTTGTTAATTTATTATAGTCTATGTTTAAAAAAAGCACAATTTTACTTAATGGTTTTTTTTGGGACTTTCAGACTTTTTCCTTTAAAATAGAAGAGCACGTTGTTATTTCTGTAAATCATCTACATTACATTACATTACATTACATTTAGCAGACGCTTTTATCCAAAGCGACTTACAATTATTCAAACACCGACGGACGCAGCCACCAGGAGCAATTAGGGGTTAAGTGTCTTGCTCAAGGACACTACAGCAGGAGGAGCCTGGGATCAAACCAGCAACCTTTAGATTACTAGACGACCAGCTCTACCTCCTGAGCTACCATCCCCAGCCAATCTATTGTTGTTACCAAAACGTTTATCAATAATACAGTTACAATGGAAAAAATATGAATGTGTTGCATTACATGTCAATTTTAGTGGTTCTCTTACATTTTGCAGTTTGTGCTGGTGCTCCAAAAAATTTCAGTAGTGAGTACTAGTGTTTCTAGTGGAAAAAAGTTTAACTGGAGCCATGACAGTCTAGTCAATATAAGATTTGAGTGTTTCATGTTTGCTGAAGTATTATGGTTGAAATATTGCTGGGAATTGGTCTGATATTCTATTGCACATGACTGGGATTATAAAATGCTTCCATACGGGGCTCTACACTAACCACATTTTGCTCGCATATGCAAATAAAAATAAGAGAAAAAAATCGACTCGCACAAATGCAAACTATGATGCAAGAAGGCTGAATCATAAAAAACGAAACAATTTGCAACGATGTGATTAATTTTGTTAGTTATTTTGCTATCAGCTATAATTTCAGAGGGATGTGATGCCTTCAGGGTTGAGGAAAAATACAGCTGATGCATAATATAGTTGTTTAATATTATGTATATGGTTGTTTTTTTTAATTGGCATAAATACACTTTTCATTGCGCTTCCAAATGTCTGTGTTACTGGTCCAAATATCACATGGAAAATATCAACAAGCTGTTTTGTCTAGTCAGTTCTCGTGACGGGTAAAATACATTGTTACTGTTAACAGCAAAATGTCACTAGTAACCGCAACAAAAGGCACTAGTCACTCATCACTACCAGTACTCAATTAATAGTAACTGGTCAAATTTAAATGGATACTAGTCACAATCAGAATAGATAGAGATACTAGTCAGAGGCAAATATATAATCTCTGAAACACAGAGCCCCATAGGATTCAATGACAAAATTGTCAAAATTGTTAGTAGTAACAATTAGAACAGTTACCAGTAGTAGTACATAATATATTTTTACTATTAAATCTAAAATAGTAACTAGTAACTGTTGGAATAGCAACTGATAACTAAAATATAAGTACTAGTAACTTTTAAAAAGTGACTTTAAAGCAACACTATGTCACTTTTTTTTACCTTAAAATAGCTTCAGAATCATTTTGACGCCACACTGACTTGTAATATGGAGAATGGCACCTGTTCCATTTCCACCCAGCCGAGCGCCTGTTAATGCACTATGTAAGTTTAGTGTTTGGGTACGAAGCCACAGAAAAAGTGCCTTATGCTTTACAGCACTACGTCACTTGCTTAATGTTTGGCTCTGGTAATTTGCCTTTTTTGCTGCCAGATAAAAAAAACATAAAAAATGTGGAACCCCCCCCTTTAGGAGCGCAAAATCCCAAAGACTAAAAGTTACATAGTTCTGCTTTAAATGTTAAAACAATCTGCCATAGTTATAAAACCAACCTTGAGGAACATGAAGGCGGTCCATTTGAGTTCCTCGGTACCCTCGGGGGACTCGATGAGGCCGGTGAAGCAGGCCTTCCAGATCTCCAGCACAAACAGAGCGGCAGGGATACGCTGCGGAAAATAAATAATACGCCAAGACAGCACCACAATGTAAATAAACAGAGCTACAATAAACGGCTGTTGCACTACGTGCCGTTAGGGTACACCTGGATTATGCCTAAGTGCTTTTGGAAAAAAATGGTTGGATCCCAATTACCGGCTATATTTCCAGGAATCAATACGAGGCGATCAATCTCCCTCCTGGCGAAAGCTTTAACGTGAAACTTATATCTATCAATACACAACATAAAAGTTAGTAAGTAAAAAAAAAAATAATAATAATAAAATAAAAGAAGTAAGGACCAAGGTTCATTCTGATATTACAAAATGAAATTCAAGGACTTTCAAGTACTTTTGTAAGCACTATTTCTTAATTTTCAGGGACTTCAGGCAAAACAAATACAATCAATTTTCAATGTAACTGTTATTATTTAAAATATAATAATAATCTTAATCTCATTATGTATTATTTATATTAGTATATCTATATTTCTATTATTAATCTCAATGTTGTCTACTACTATAAGTTGCAATGCCATTTCACTGCTTATATGCACATATCACACACACACTGCATATATCACATACATACTGCTTGTATGTTTATATATGTGATAAATAAACATCTTGAATCTTGTACACAGTATCGCCAACCATGCTGGATTCAATTCACATTTCCCTGGCGTCATCTATTTCGTAAAAGCGATTCTGGAAAATTTCAATAACGTTACCATTTGAATAACAAAATCAAGGGGAATATAACAGGTTTTCAATGATCTTTTGATTTTTTTTTCCCGAGGACTTTTCAAGCACTTCAGCAGAAAGGGGTCCATTTTCAAGATATTTCAGTACTCGAGCATAGATAAGAACCCTGAAATGACAAAACCGTCTCTTTGACATTCACCTGCATTCTTTTGATCATCATCAGCTGCTCCACCAGGGGCTGTGTCTCCCCTGTCAGGTTCATGGTCCCCTCCAGCATGACGAAGGCGTGGACCGACGGGAACGAGGCGTGGGGCGGCGGGTCACTCGGCACCGACAGCATCTGCGGAATCCTGGACGCGAGAGACGGAGGGTTGAGGCGGTTAAGTGAGAAAACAAGGGAGGGGACGAAATTAAAGGAGGACGGGACCCTCCTCACCCCTTCACCAGCGACACGCTCTCCTCTAATTTGCCCCTCAGTGTCTGGTTGGTCACGCTGACGAGGCCCTCGGTAACTTTGAGCGTCGCCTGCTCCACGTTGCTCCAAGAGCCTGTCGGTGAAGAACCAGTAGAACCATGCGGTGAAAGTCCAGTCCCAACTGTGTCGCAATCCATATGTGCTGGGTAGCTCAATTGAATGTTTGAAATAAGAATTTGGGTGCTCAGCACAATTGCTCTTGTAACAGTTATTTCAAATATATATATATATATATATAAAAGAAAAAAAAAGAAATAGGAAATTTGCAAGACTTTTGAAAAAAACGATCCCGACATGGAAACAAACCTAGTTAATTCAGATTAGAATCAGTTTTTATTCATCAGGTACATTACAAATACTAGGAGTACTTTGTTTGCCGTGTTAATGAATTTTAAAATTAAATAATAATAATAATAATTATAATAATAATAAACAATAAAAACCAAAGCAAAAAAAAAAAAGGCAAAATATATACAAATAACCAAAAAATAAAAGAGAATATAAAATCAAAATATACATAATATGCAATGCAATACTCTCTACAGGATACATTCGTTATGGGTATAAGTTATCAATTATATATACAAATTATTACTACGTACTATCTTATTCCAGTATGTACAGTGTATTCTCTCCCCCTCTGCTCTGAATCGGTCAGAGCGGGGATCAGTTTCAGGACACGGTAAACTGCACTTACACGGCTTCAATGCTCTGATTTTTCCTAGCGGATAACTTTTTTTTTTTACGTCGATCGCCGATTGGTGATCCGCTCAAGCCGACAGTATATAACTGCATGAGTTGTGTGAAACTCATATGAACCTAACGTACATACACCACAAATCAACAACAACAAAAACGAACACAATAAAATCCCAACCTTGTTCCTCTAGCCGTGCAATATGGACCAGAGCTCTGTTTTTTGTGCCGTTCATCAGGCTGTAGAGCCTCGCCTGGCAGGCTCGGAGGCTGGCCTCCAGGCTGGGCGAGGGACCCAGCTCCCTGAGCCTGTCGCAGTACCAAGCACAGCCCTGCAGCAGCCACACCACCACGCTCAGCAGGGCCCGACACAGCCCCATGCACTCCTCCGCTTTCCCATGGCAGCTACAGAGTTAAAACAGCACAGGGGTTCACTTGGTGTTATGGAAATTCTAATATGTTTAAACTATAAACTACAAAGAACAATTAGAACCCACCAAATATTATTGTACAGTCGTAGTCCGAAATTTTTTCACCACACTTGGTATTCACAGTTTAGTAGCATACGAAAACAATATAAGACGGCTCTGCATAAAAATACAAATGGACTTTCTCCATTCAATTAAGATTTTATTTTATTTTTATATTCAAAGGTTTATGATCTACCTAGACTAGATTGTTTCACCATCTGCTAACGGTTGCGCTTTTGTTGAACACTTACTGTGACGCGCTGCCGTAAATCGATCATTTCCGAATCCATAATGATATCGAGGCTTATAGGGAACCAATCTAAACACCGCTGGTGTCATTATTTTGTAGCCATTACTCTGTGCAATCAACACTAACTTCTTAATGATAAGTAAAAGCAAAAAAGTTGTCTATTGCTCCCTTAAAAAAATCTTAAATAGTGAAATAATAGATTTCACAACTGGATGGACACATTTTTATTACACATCATTTATTTGTGTAGCTTAAGCTAAACTGACTTTGAAACGAAACATGAATTGACAGTCGTCGGGATGACATCGTATACGGTACCTGAGACGATGGCAGAACATGTCCATTATCTCCAACAGCGACTTTACACACAGCTCCCGAGAGAAATCGTCAAACTAAAAAGGGCGCATAAACAGGGAAATGTACTTAAACAATAGATAGCGAATACAAGCCTTAAAAAAAATCATAATCTGTCATAACCTCACCTTGCTGATAGCTGTGAGCACACTGCAATAAGACACCATCTGTATAGAGATAGGAATCTGGCCTGATAAATGCTCTTTGATTCAAATGACACATCACCACATTATTTTGAATCTCACCTGTGAACTTATGGCATATTTGAGGTAGGACAGAATTAGTGGGTTAGGAGATGGTCCTATCAGCGCTTGTTCCATAAGTGCCTCTGAAAATTTTTAATAGATAGATACTTTATACATAGGGGTGTTAAAGCAGCGCACATCAAACAATAGGCAATGATGACAATACGTAAGAACAAAGAAAGAGGATAGTGGATAATAAAATCAAATCTGCACGTCTACTGTGTGTATCGGGGTGGAAAACAAAATGGTTCCAAAAAATATAATAAATACTGTCAAGGAAGTGAAGCCAGCCAGAGGAGGAGTTGTACAGTCTTACACACATAGCAGAGAATTGAAGTAACCATACGCTTACAGTAGCATTGCTTCATACCCTTATATATATACACCCTTAAATATATACCCTTATATATATATATATATATATATATATACACACACACACACACACACACATGACATAACATCATCTCTGGGTGTACTCTTACCAGCTAGGTTGAGGTAGTCCCATGTTGCTCCTTTCGGGAAGTTCTTCTTGATGTTGATCGCCCACTGGTAGTCGCTCCAGCGCTCCTTCCAAGCCTGCAGGATGGCTTGTTTCAAATTGACCATCTTCATCCTGGGAGAAAGGGGAAGAAATACTAAATACGCCCGAAAACATGCACACGAATCAAACCGAAATGAGCGGATGAAAGCGAATTCCTCGAATGCGAGTGTATTTCGTGCTCGGTATTTACAGTAGCTGAGCCGGCTGCGGTTGTTACCGATTTGATTTGTCGACGAACTAGGTAAATAACGACAAAATAAAACGCACAGATATTACTGTAGATGTACACCCGTGTAATGCAAGCGGTTTTTCGGTTAATTAGCACCCAACCTGAACTCTTCTGCATAACATAAACACCGCTTAATAGGTTCAGGCCACTTTTGATTTCCTGCTACATCGACGCCATCTTTGTTTTGGAATGTCGTTCGCGCTGATTGGTCCACTCCGCGGGAAGTCGCAGTGTTCCCTGAGCTGATTGGTCAACGTCGTCCGTACGCGCGAGACTCGCGCACTGCGGAAGCAATTCCGCGCGTATACCGCTAGGTGTCGCCCTCCTCAAAATTTAATCGAACCTAATTATCGCGCCGTAACGCAAGAAATGTTCGGTCAAGACTAAACGCACTTGCTTAAACATGTGTCGATGGCCTGGTACCCATCTGGAAATAAATGAGTGTAGGACTGTTGCTCAACCCAAGGCTCTCTGTTCGCTCGGTCTTTTGATTCCCAGCGTTATTCAATCGTCTTATGCAATAACATGCTGCATTGTCCACACGATGAATGGTGTCTAGACAAAAACAAGACATGGACCGCTTATGTAATTACAAAATGTAGATTTTGAGGTTCACAATGACATCCCTATTTGTCTCGGGGTCTTTCAGAGCCTGGCTGCAATTTCAGCCTCTCATTCAGCCGATGCCCCCGCGCACACACACAGGCCTCAGTGTTTCAATCCCCTTGGCTTCGGTGGAACACCCCTTTATCAGGAGCTGTTAGTGCACTGGTGCATCTGTTTAGTATTCACAAAACTTTATACGTGTTCCTCAATGTTTTCATGTTTCCATTAACCATTTGGAAATTCTGCATGCATTTATGCATACTGTATGAGTCACAATCAGGCTTTATTGGCCAAGTCTGCTTACACACACAAGGATTTTGACTGCGGTTCTCACTGATTCCCAATTTCGTACAGAACATGTAAGAAAACACAGCAAAAAGGAAAAAAAAACAAGTTAGAAAGTAGTGAAAGATATATACACCGAGTAGGATCTATAATGACAGTATTTACAATGAGTGCAAAAGGCCACAGCATATCCCATGTGAAGAGATAATAGTAATGATAAATAGTTAAGTAAATTTTAATCGTACCTTTACTTATTTAGGTATATTACATTTGGGAGACTTTTCAAACTTAGATCCAGTACATTTAAAAGCAAAGTATATATTCTTTGACTCTACTAAGAGAAGATGACATAATACTTTAATAAGTTCAGGGACACTTCTATATTGATAACACAAGCACATTAGTTTTGTCTTTAAAAAGGCTGGATTTATAATAATATACACTACTCACAAAAAGTTAGGGATTCGGCTCTCGGGTGAAATTTCAGGATGAACCTAAAATGCACTATAACCTTTACAGGTGAACTTAATTTGACCTTCTCTAAACTTTTTGAATGCACATGTCCAACTGTTCAGTGTTTCAGTACTTTTTGCACAACTTGCTGTTCTCTAACAAGGAGCTGAACGGCAAAAGTCACAACACGTGTTTGATCCATGAATCGACCAATACATTTCCTGGTTCAATTGGAATTGGTATTTAAACAGTCCTCTTCATCATGCTGTTCACATTTTGACATCATGAGACCAAGACGACACCAAACAACTGATCAACAGTACCTCGCCATTGTGAGGCTTCAAACAGGATGTTCTCAGAGGGAAGTGGCCACTGAGCTTACAGTGTCACAGAGTGTCATCAGCAGCTTGCAACAGAGATACAGAGACTGGAAGAGTCACAGAAAGGCATAGAAGTGGACGTCCTTTGGCCACATCCCTCACTGATGAACACTTCATTGTGAACAGTGCCTGCGGAACAGGATGATGAATGCCACTCAACTCCAGGCACATTTAATGGTGATGTGAGGCACCCAAGTGTCATGTCAGACCATTCGGAACCGTTGACATCAGCGTGGTCTCCCGCAGACCACCTGCAAGGGTACCTGACCACACCACCAGGCACAGGCATCATCGTCTTGCACGGGCCAGGGAGCATTTACGCTGGACGAGGGACCAGTGGGCTTCAGTGCTGTTCTCTGATGAAAGTCAATTCACGTTGAGCAGAAATGATGGCCGCCAACGATGTTGGAGACGTCAAGGAGAGCGCTATGCATCAGCCACTGTTGTCACCAGACGAGCCTTTGGTGGCGGTGGTGTTACAGTGTGGGCAGCTGTGTCTAATCAATACAGAACTGCCCTACACTTTGTGAACGGTACAGTGACAAGCCCATACTACCTGAATAACATCATTAATCCAGTCATTGTGCCCCTGCATGAACAACACAGGACTAATTTCATCTTCATGGACAACAATGCTCCAGCTCATGGAGGTGGCATCATTAGGGAACGGCTGCTGGAGACTGGGGTACCTCAAATGGAGTGGCCTGCACTTTCTCCAGACCTGAATCCTACAGAAAACCTATGGGATCAGCTGAGTCGCCGTGTAGAGGCTCGTAACTCTGTATCCCAGAACCTCAATGACCTGAGGGCCGCCCTCCAAGAAGAGTGGGGGGCCACGCCTCAGCAGACAATAAGTCGACTTGTGAACAGCATGAGACGTTGTTGTCAAGTTGTAATTGATGATCAAGGGCACATGACAAGTTATTGAGACATTGACAATTTTTGTTGTGGCATAGCCACCACTGGCTTTTGTTTCAATAAATTGTTTGAGATGAGGAAATCACCATTGCATGCTTCCACTTAAATGCCCTACTTTCATGATATAATATCACTGTAGCGTGAACTTTTTACATTTTCCATAAATTTCACCCAAAAGCCAAATATCCCAAACTTTTTGTGAGTAGTGTATATATATCAATGCAAGAGGAACCAATCCACGGAATGTATGATTGCTTTGAAAAATTGTAATAAGGATAAGCATGAGGTGCAGTAGCACTTTATGCTATGTTATAGGCTCTGTCATATATGGGCACTCAATGGGTTATTTCACTTTTAAATACTTTAAGAAAGTTTAAGAGCCATGTACATATCTACTCTAATTCAGTTGAAATGTCAATGTGGTACTTTCACTTTTGCTATAGAGTCATTTTCTCATCAGGGGCATCATTGTACTTCTACTGAAGCAAAAGGTCTGAGTACCTCTTCCACCAGTGGGAATCCGGTGTCTGGTTCTCTATTCTACTGTACTACTTCACGGTAGTAAAGCAGCTGAGATGCCAGCGTTGGCACCGGTGTATCCCCTACCCCCCAAACACCACCCGCCGACCCACCATCCTGCCTGACTGCTTCTCTGTGCATGGGCCCGGGTATTGAGTCCACACAACAATGGAGTCCATTCTGCCACTGACACTGGACACTGCCTTGGATCTCGGAGTGGCGGCCATATCCTGGGATGCGGCGATGCCAACGAGAAAATACACCCACTGGCCCCGAGGGACGGAAGGATGGAGACAGAGAAGGGAGAACGAGTTATGAGAGCAGGGGTATCCAATGCGGCCAATAGCTCCGACAGTGAGGCGTGTTAAAGCAGGGCGATAACAGATTTGCTTGTAGATCCCCGGTTGGGGGGGCACCGGAGAGACTGTAAGATGCAGGTACTTGCCTGTTCCCATGACTTCAGCGCCTGTCGAGACCCAGCAAGGACGCCGTTGTTGCCCCCGTTGCTGTTGTTGCCACACTCACACTTGTCCATGCCTTTGTCAAAGAGCTGGTTGGCGCTAGACCGGTTTTTCCATGAGGCCAGAGAAGATGTGACCAAATCGAGTGGGAGAGACAAGAGTTAAGAGCTAAGGTGGCGCTTGACTGGCTTGAGCTCCTTGCCTCAACGGGGTCCTTAGAGCTTGAGATCTCCCAGAATGCCCTTTCCGATGTCTTCCACCCACATAAATCTTGGACTCTGGTCTCGTGTACACCATAACCTTCGTGACAACCCTCACTGACAGCCAGTTGTCAATCCAAAATCACATTTTTATTCTCTATTGACAGTTGGCCGTCACTGAGAGCTGGCACTTGATGGCCATATACTGATGCACCCTTGGAATATCCTGGACTCCTTATCAAGGTTTGTCACAGTGTAGTTTTTACACTATTGTGTTCTGATAAACATAACTCTCTCTCTCTCTCTCTCTTTCACTCTCTCTCTCTCTATCTCTCTTTACCGTCCTCTCACTCACCCGCGCTCCATTTTGCTTTAGGGCCGTTGGGGAAACGAAGGTAATTACACAGGTGGAAAAGCAGGAAATGAGTGTGACCCCTTCCCCCCCCGGCCACCGTCATCCATTTCGGATCATGAATCAGGGTCGAGCCGAGGCCGAGCGTAACTCAAAGTCAAAAAGAATTTGGGCACGTGAGTTTTGATAAATTTGATCGTGTGATTTAAATATTTTAGGATAGGATGTGGCAGATCTTTTTTTTTTAATTTCATTTTTTAAATGTATCTGTAAGATGTTGGGTTTTGAGGTGACGCAGAGGCGATGTTGTTAAACAGGAGAACAGATGTACCGATATGCTTAACACCTCAGACTTAAACATCTCTCTCTCTATCTCTCTCTCTCTCTCTCTCTCTGGCAGTTTTTGATTTCATTACCGTTCCTAATTGCAAGAGGAAGCGCTCTCAGCCATGAAAACGGCCGAGGAGCCACATGTGGGCCGCTCCGCACCGCAGAGCTTTATATAGCTCCTTCAACACCGCTCCCCATCACTCTGCGATCACCGAGAGCCAGGGCCGCGCGCTGATTATGATCCGGGGCTAATTAAACTGACGATATACTGTAGCGGTTTGCTTAGCAGAGAGTGGAGCCGGGATGTTGAATGGGTCTTCTAGGTACTCCTGGGCCGTGCAAACTCTAGTTTCTTTGCGTGCTTCATAGCTGAGAGTAGTTTTCGGTCTCATCTGGCTCAACCTGGTGATCCTGGGGGAGGCACAGAAGGGGCATTCCCAAAGGATCTTGGGATTTATCCTCGCCGTTGCATAATTTAGTCCTAACATCAGGACGAAGTATGGTGTAATTAGCCTTGAAACAAAGACCCGGAATAACTCACGGAAGCTAGATTTTGAGACATCGGTCGGTGTTCGTGTTGTGTCCATTTGGTTCCCCAGCGACCTTTTCTCTGGACAGTGAGTCATTGGGCATCAGTCTCCGTATGGTGTTTAATAGTTTAAATTTGAAGAGGGGCCATGGCTGTGAAGACAGAGGCTGGCGCACTGGTGTGGTTTTACATCTCCGGGGCACAGACGGCCATTAATGGAAACATTACAGAGTTTACGACTTCACTGCCAGAGGGGTGGGAGGCAGCTGGCACTAGAAGCGGATTTCGACCCTTGGCATTATACAGTTCAGCTAGTTACTTAACTTGTTGACCAAACCTTGACACCTAAAGAAAAATGTAGCTTGTTTGACTGGGTTGAGGGGCAAAAATACCTGCGGGTTTACAGTACCAACAATCCCACAATGGGGAATGTGGTCCTAAGGACCCCGCCAGTCAAGTCAACAGGTGCTCGTTTCCATGGTGACATCGACACCATAGAAAAATTACATTTTATTAGCCCTTTCTACATGAAGGCTGAACATGTCTTTTTTCCAAACACGACTGTGAGAGCTTTTTTGGTTCAAGCCGCTCTAACTAGGCCTCGCGCACACGTATATGGAAATTTGTGAATAAACAAACGCCACAGAAGAACATTAGGAGCATGCATATTGAGCTCCTTCATAACATTCATACACAATATTGTATGTGCACCATTCCTAAAGTTGGAGAGACTTAAAAATGGTAAAAGTTGAGCTCCTGACGTCAGCTTTTTCAAGAAGCCTGGTTTTACTCGTCCACACGAATACACGGAAAACTGAGTTTTGAAAAATCCCCACCCCGGAAGGCATTTTTCCAAAAGCTTAGTTTTGAGTTGCATAAATGGACGGAAGGTCAAAACGCAGAGAATATACTACTGTGGTAGTGGGAAGTGGTTTTGGCGCCGTCTGCAGATGGGGAGAGCAAGAAGGGGACACAGCTGCAGGAGATTGGGGTGATTAGGAGAGTCTTTAAAAGCTGCAGTGCTCTCTCTCTCTCTCTCTCTCTCCCTCTCTCCCTCTCCCTCTCCCTCTCTCCCTCTCCCTCTCCCTCTCTCCCTCTCCCTCTCCCTCTCCCTCCTGACAGCGAGGCCGGGCTTCCATGCGACGGCTGTGTGGTGTGTGTGATGCACCGATTGTTGATTGTGTTGATACTTCTCCGTTCGCCTGCCTCCTGGTCCATCTCTCTACCCAGCAAAGACAAGAGACTTGTTTTCTTGTGTAACAGGTTTTTTTTTTTTGTGAAGCACATTGAGTCTGCCTCCTGTATGAAATGTGCTATATAAATAAAGTTGCCTTGCCTTTCCTTGCCTTGTTCCGACTAAGTTTTCAAAAAATCTGTGTACGTGTGGATTGGACGGATGTTTTCTGCTTAACGCTTAACTTGATCTGCTTATTTTCTCGGTGGGATTTACTGAGAGTTTACCCAAAACATTACCAACCCATCAAATTTGTTTCGCTTTCGTAAGGGCACGTGTCCAACACGTGTTAAGACAATTGGGGATGAACCGTTTCATTTACAGGACATCTTATCCCAGCGCATTCTCAATTACCCAGCGATGCTTAATCTTCCATCGCAGCTATCGGACGATCCCTCAATTTGTGAATGAAAAGATAATATTCTGGCTTCCATTGCCCATCCCCCATCCCCACCACTGAATAAATCCACCGGACAATGTTCTGTTGCAGTGTCAGCCCTGCTGTCCATGTGTTCATTAACGCTGTCCATTGCTAATCCGGACCTTGTGTGCGAGACGCCGAGCCCCTAAAGCCGAACGTGCTCTGTTACATAACCCAACGGGGCCAAACGCTTGCAGCACAGCCCCTGATCCCAGTGACACTCGCTCGCCTTAGTCCCAATGCCTGAGCTCAGCACAAACCGCTGGCCACTACGCTAATCCTACATCTGTCGCTCACTGCGGGTGACTTAATTGCTCACATCGAAATTATAGGGACTTGACGCCCGGAGGATCGCATGCAACGCGGGAGAAAATTCATTTGCCATTCAAAACTGTAGATATATGCAGGGGCAGAGACCCGCGGACGCCCTATCGCCTGCCATCCCGCTACGTTCTTCATCTGTACCTTAACCCCTTTGAGCACTAACAACTTTCCCTTCGTAGAAAGTACGGTGATGATATTCTCTCTTTGGACTTGGTCCCCCATTGATCTGACAGGTTCCGCTGTCGCATGCGACCCCCCACCACCTCCCGGATCGGCTCTCCGGGGCCAAAAGCCCCCCCGGCTTTGCCCATTGTTTGTATGTCACAGTGATTAATTGATGAGCCTTCTTGAATAATTGGCCCCAGTCTGGGGAATAATGTGACTGTGGAGTCACACGTCTTGATCTCTCATCTCAGTGCCCTCCTTATGGTGATGTACTTACTTAACAGCCTCCTCATCCATTGATTGGCCTAGGCCAGTGTCTTTCAACCTCTGTGCTGTGAACATTTTTCAAATTCCACTAGAAATTAGATTTTATGTTGCAAGATCAAAATTGCACGGCTGTAAAAATTCATCAAACTCATCAATTCCAGCCAGAGCTTAGCAGCTCTGTGTTCATCTGAACAAGTTTCACTCTGAAAGCGATGACTATATTGAGTGATGAAAGTTTCGACTCCTATTTGAGATTCGGTTCTTGACGAGTCAAAAACAGCCATCGGATTTTATTTCACATTTTTCACATCATTTACATTTTACTGTGAATGACGAACAAGTGTCAGAAGAGTCTGTTTTGTTCTGAGTTGTGAGTGTAAATCACAGCCGCCACAGCCGGAGTGACTCCAGACTCGCTAGTCATTTAGAAGATTTGTTCGCTACAGACAAATCGTTCACGAGTCGTGCATCATTATCTATTAGTCGGCGATGATAATAATAAGCACAGTTTGAGATACATGTTTCTGACGTTTTAGTGGTTAACAGGATAGTGGTGTGCCGTGGGATTATTTCATTGTAAAAAGAATTGTGGCAGAAAAAAGGTTGGCAAACATTGGCTTCAGACCTGGCCCAAATAATGTCATTATTTCCATTTTTTTACCTTCATAACCATGACAACGGTGACAAAAATCAAAAAACAAACATTTTTAATTTAAAATCAGGTTTTTAATGATTCAATAATTTAAATTACCTTGCATTACTCATTTAAATAAAAAACCCGGCAGACACTTGAGCCGGGCGGTAGGAAGACTTCTACAGAGGTCAAAGGTTTTTCCAGTCGTCCCTTTAAGAGAAATACTCAATTAATCACTAGCTCCTGTGCTGAACTCAAACGACGGAGATCCAATCAATGAGACCCACGACAGGAATCCCATTTTTGGTCTCTCATTTATGACCTTGTTCTGAATGGATTGTTCTGATATAAAAAGGATAAATATTAATAGCCATGTCTAATGTAATGCAAATACAGAAGCACTGAAGTTAACTTTGTATAAAAATAAATGTGATGGGTTTGCCAGGCTGGGCTGTCCCTTATTTCAGCTCCAGGGGGGTCGGAAGGATGACATTCAAACTGAAACCGCCGTGGAGACACAAGCAAGTAGGAACATTGGAACAAAGCTTTTCTTGGATGTAGCATAGAAGCCGACGACGTCCAGCCATCTCTTAAAAACCAGAGGTTTGTTCTTCAGAACGGATACAGAAGTCACACGTCGGGACAGCGCGGCCTTCCCAGAAGGCAGTGAGCGTTCTAAACTGAGGTAAGGGGCAAGAAGGCTTCGTTCATTTTTTACTGCGACGCTGCAAGTTTCTATAAAAGAAAAAGCAACCCGTCATTACCCTGGGAATCAAGTTTAAAATAGGAGGAGGTGGAAGTCATTGTAGCCAGCTGAATGACCCTTCTTGCCTTGGACACGTGTTCTATGTCAGAGACGTGCGGACTTTGTCACGCGCCAAGGGGAGATACTCAACAAAAAATGTTGGTGGGTGATGATAAACACACATTCAATAAGGTAAGAGACAGGTTTTGTATATATTTTAACCCAATAGACGCATTGTGTCCAAAATAAATAACTCAGTCGGGCGTTTTGAATAAGGGATGAATACTAAAATGCTACTAATCATGCCAAAGACTAAAAGAAAATAAGCCTGGTGTGTATCATAGTCATCTTATTACTTACACAAAATAACCTCTCTAATTTGGCATTTACTTCTTTTCTGTCTGGGATTTTCCCCCTGAAACAAATTTTTGAAAGGTAATCAAAATCGGAAAGAGTTCTCAAAACACGGTCATTCGTACATCGAAGTATGCTCGAAACCTTTTTATTTTCATTATTATTATTGGGAGGGGGAACATTCCCGGTTCAGAAAGTGAAAATCACGGCAGATTCCACTCATTAGCCGGAACATCTGGGGTGGTGCTCGGGAGGAGATCCACAGTTTGAAAATTTCGAAATCCCGAAGTGCAGTTTTACTTTCTGAAGCCGGATTTTCCACACGTGCAAATATCATCAGATACGGTTAACTGACAAAGCCAAACTTCCACCTCGTTGTTTATGCTTAATGTACTGTAGATATGTGTAATAAAAGAAAAGGTGATTTCAGGGATTATTGCTTTAGTCTTGACCTGGATCTGGCTTTTAAGCATATTGCTTTTGGGAGGCTGTGGATTGCAACTTTATTTGCTACATTTCTTTACTCTATGTGGGCTTTGCAATTGCAAGAGGACAATAAGGGACGTAAGAAAGGAGGCAGCTGATTGTTTTGATATTGTCTTGGATGATTCGCTCATGCATATTCTGCCGTTGCGTTGTGGCCATTCTCAATCACATATTCATTCCGCTTCCTTAAATCCATTACATATGCTGTATATTTACCAGGATCATACACGGAGTCACACACTGGTTAAACTGGTATTTGATTATGTCATGATCAGCTGTCATGCAAAATGAATGATGACATAGGAGCAGCCATGGCGATGTCCTAATTTTAGGCAAGGAAACGTCCCTTTGCCATTAAAAAAATATCAATCGGTGTTCGAGACATGGTTTCCCCTATGGCACTTGTTCATTAAGAATTTGTTTTAGCCACATTTCAGAGGGCCATTACTAGACATCCTCGCATTCCGCCCCAAAATTAGCCTGAACATAGACTACTCCTAGGCTAAAGAAATATGTTACTAAAAGAATAGAATAGAATAGAATATTTTTTTTATTCAGGTATTTAAATAAACTCAAATCACGAGTATTTATTAGTAATTTTTTTCCTATCAAATTTTGCTAATAAATATAATAACTTCTCTCTGGTAGGATTTTCGGCATCATTTTCACGTCCGGTTGTTCCAACCCCGTTTTCCTCAGTATAACGTAACAAGAGCCCAGAATGTCTGTCCCCTGATATTGTCAACATTATGCATAGATTTGTTTTCAGAGAACAATGACAAAGAAAAAACCCTACACAAAACAAAACAAAAACAATTGTACAATTGTAGTGAAATGATGCCCATGTATTTATGCCAATCTGGAGTTATTACTGGAGGATTTGCTTCCAAGCTCCCAAAGATTTCCAAGACAACTCTTTGTCAATTTTCTCTCCTTGAGACATTTTGGGCAATCTCAGGACTGATCTCAGTTAAGGTGTACATTTCAGGGGTGGTGCGTAGCTGAAATCGATGTATTGATTAACACCACTTATCAGAAGCTCTGTTATTCTCGTGTAGATCTTTGAAGAGATACAATTACATTTAGAATGTGATTTTCTGAGGCTATGAGGCTAATGTGTTTTTTTTTAATGATACAAAAAATAGAAAAGCGCGTAAAGCGTCAGAATTTTGTTCGGAAGTATATTTACGTGTAGATGGGAGGTATTTAAAAAAATATATTTTAAGAAAAAGAAAAAGCATTTCAGAGATTTATAAATGCACTTTTGATTTCACCATGTACCTATACTCCTCTTATGGTAATGATATGTTTTGGGATGACACTGGCATGGAGGGAAAAAAAGGCGTCAATTGATGTTGCTCTGAGGGGCTCACGGTCAGATGTTTTGGCATGGCTCGTTGCATTCGACTGCTGCGGTGCACGAATTTTCAATGTGTCATTGAACCCAGCTCCAGCAGTTTCCAGCAACGTGAGAGAAGCTTTAGGGACACCTTGTTTCTGTAACACTATCATTTGTGCGCAAGGGCATGGTGAAATTGCAAAGAATCTTTATTTATTTATTTATTTATTTTTTAAAGATGTTTTTTGTTTTTGGAAAAAGGAAAAAAGAAAAGAAAAAGAAAAAAGATAATCCACACAAAACTTAACTTACCTAAGTGATGTATTTACAACTAAGAATTTATAATACGTTTTCCTACCAGCCTTTTTGATACACTATGATTGTACACTCTGAACTCAAAATGACCATATGAAAAAAAAGATTCAAGTTTCCGTGAAGGAATAAGGTCTTTCTTTAGCCTTTTCCTTGATTGTTGACATTCTTTACCACAGTTTTCTGAGCTGTGTACTCTTGTCTTTCTCCCCATTCATTCCCGCTAGGTCCCTCTTCCCTTTCACTGTAGCACTGTTTCTCTTCCAATTCATCACAGTTGTCAGCTTTTTCCTATGGCACTTTTGCATTGTTCTGCGTTTTCCCTTTACGAGAGAAAGTTATCAAAACGTTGACCGAAGGTCAAAGGACAAGGGTCATATTTCTGATTCTCTGCGGTATGACCGTTGATCCAGTCCCCTGGTCGCCTGTAGCCGCTCAAACTCATGACGACTGTTCCGATCGGGACTGAGGTTTGCCAGCATTCTGCCTCCTCCACCTACAACCTCCTCCTCCTCCTCCTCCTCGTCCCGGCTGAGGAAGGCCAGCTCATTTTCATAGCAGAAGGAGTTAGAGCTGGGAACCAGAAACTTGTTCTCCACCATGTCCTTGGCACTACAGCGGGGGGTGGACGGTACCTCGTAGGTTTTGTGAAAGTGAGAGTAATCCACCTTGTACAAGTTCTTCTCCTCAAACAAGACCGGCTCAAACCGGTGTCCCCAAAGGACCTCGGATGCCAAGTAGGAGCTGCGAGCCTGTGTGGTCATGGCGGTGGCCTCGACCATCCCCTCCAGGATAACCACGATCTCAAAGTCTGCCGTCTCCAAGTCCTGTTTGCCAATCCCGAAAAGTGGGCTCTCCTCATCGATCTCGTGGAGAATCGTGATGGGCGAAACCAGGAAAATTCTATCCAGGCCTTTGTCAAAACCCACGTTGATGTCTATCTGATCCAGAGGAATGTACTCGCCCTCATCTGTGATACGGGGCTTGATGAGCTGTGCCCTCACGTGGGCCTCTACAATGTGGCTTTTGCGCAGGTTTCCCACCCTCCACATGAGAGACAGCTTCCCATCCCGCATGGCGATGACCGCGTTGTGGCTGAAAAGCAGTGTCTGTGCGCGCTTCTTCGGCCTTGCCATCTTGGCCATGATCGCGCCAATCATGAAGCAGTCAATGATGCAGCCCACTATGGACTGGAAGACAACCATGAAGACGGCCACAGGGCACTCTTCGGTCACACAGCGGTATCCATAGCCGATGGTAGACTGCGTTTCAATGGAGAACAGAAAGGCGGCCACAAAGCCGTTCACCTGTAGGACGCACGGAGTGAAGTTGTCATCCCCGGCTGGGTTGTCCAGGTCTCCGTGCAGCAAGGCGATGACCCAGAAGGCCAATCCAAAGGCCAGCCAGGAAACGACAAACACGAGGGTGAAAACCACCAGCATCCATCGCCAGCGGATATCGACGCACGTGGTGAAGATGTCCGCCATATAACGCTGGGATTTGTCGTCCATGTTGGCGAACTGCACATTGCACTGGCCGTTCTTCTTGACGAAGCGGTTGCGACACTTGCGGCGTGTGTGGATCTTGCCATTGCCAAAGCCATTCATGCCGTGCATGGTGTTGAGGCGGAGGCCCTCCTCCTCGGATGACACAATGCTGTAGCGATTGAGCCTCCCTACGCTCATGCTCCCAGTGGGGCCTCTGGCTGAAGGGTTGAAGCAGCCGGAGGAAAGGTCCAGGAGTCCCCGTGTGCGATCAGAGGCCCCTCACAGTGTGGATATCTGACTTTTGCCGCATTTCAGTCCATCGCAGCTGGGAAGCTGAGTGGCAGCGCCGTGCTTCAAGTCCAACCTGTACCTGTGGAAAAACGAGAGCAGTAAGTGACAGCATGCCCATATCACCCTATACCCGAGTATCCAATGTCAAACAGACACAGAACACAAAACATGGTACATAACGCACACATACACATCCGTTCCATTGTGCTAATGTCTGCCAAACGATTGTGAATACTGTATTCAAGTATCAAACATCACATATCCTGTTGCTTATCCCTCTGAATCCTCTTATCACGATGCAGACGAGCCCTTTCCCCCTTAAAATAGCTGATGCCAAACTACTGACCTACGATTGATTCAGTTGCTTCACTAAGCTTTGATGCTCAAATACTAAACCTTTTACGGATCAATGAAAACCCTCAAGCTATTAAGTGGGAGTGTAATAGATTAAACAATGGATTAACGTCAAATACAAGAGAAATCCATCTGGAAAAATCAGACTAAACTATTGTACAAGAGCTGCTTATTTGTCTCGCTTCATGTCTATGAACAGGCAGAATCCCAAGGTCCTGTTACCCAACAATTCTGTTATCAGTCCACCCACCAGCCATGCAATTTTTTCTTCGTATTGTAGGTGTGAAAGTCTCTGCAATTTCCTGACTGCCTGGACTGCCTTTTGTCACTTGTTTTTTGGGAACAACTCAGCTTCCTGTGAGATCTACTTCCAGCCCTCTTGATGTCGTCCCTACGAAATACTAAAAGGACATTGGGACACAGTTTCACACCCATCCCGAAAACCATAACCCTTGACCCTTAAATCCAAGCAGCTAAACTGTAATATGCATATTTTCATTGTTATTGTACAACACATGACATACATACATACATACATACAATACATACATTTAGCCTCAAATTACTATGAAATCCTTTGTCTGAAGGGAGCTACTTTAAGCCTTTTAAGCTTTTTAAGGATTTAAGCACATGCATGTGCATGTGCACAGCGTGCATGTTTTTTTCAACGCTTTTACTGGAAATAAGTTTTTGTTATGAAATCTATCCATATTTAAAAATCGAAAAAGATCTTTGAAGGTCATGACTCGGAACACTTTAAACTGATATTATATTTTCACTATTGCATAAGCTCTACAAAGGTTTATACTGCTCGTACATTTCCTCCATCAACTGAAGGGTTACACCAGTTCTTGGCCTTCTTGGTTCTTGGAGCTCAGGTTTATGCTCCTGTTTAGTCACAAACATATTATCTTCCATTGTTATGCTGATGACACATTGATGTATATGGCAATTAAACCGATTGTTTGTATATTAACTGTGAGATCAATTTAATTTGCACAAGTGAAGTTGAGTAAAAATGTTGATTGTAATCCGGGAATTGAAAAGGTGTTTTATTATATGATATTATGATGTGCAACACCAGATTATAAGAGGTTGTGATACGCATCATCAATATAACAACGAAATACAGGTTCTGTCAATGTTGTTCCAACACTAAAAGATAAATTGCAAATGTTTCTTTAACATAAATGTTCTAATTGTTTTCTTCCAAACAGTATTGATTTTGCATTGAAATCAGTTTTCCAACTTGATCCCAGTATTTATTAAGCTCTGCTCTTGCTCAGTTTATTTTCTTTGATGATCCATTTCAGCATTAATCATGATTAATCTCATTATAATAACAATAACAGTAAAGTTCTGTTATTGTTATGTACAGTATGTTGACCTCCTATACCAACCTTTCCGCCCATATCACAAAATGATGTGTCATATGACTGGATCCAGTACTACCTATTTTATCATTGAAATTGTTTTCAAAGCTTTACATCTGCCCCTTGCTCCTTGATCAGCAAAACTGAAAACGCTGCCTCCAATCGGCCCTCATATGGAGGGCCCTCGCCTCAATTGACTTCTACTGTGTGACTGAAGGAGGAGGGCCTGGCTTCGCAGAGCCACTTACATGACATGACGTCTCCCTCGCTTTCACCCCTCAAATTATAAACGCAGGGCGGCAGCGGCGACACGACCGCTGCTCATTCGCGCGACAGCTGTTTCTCATTTCCAAGAAATTCTGATCATCTGATCATTCACTTATTTAACTCGCGCCTGGGTATCGTCTAAGGAATTACATTTCGTTAATCACATTTACCCGGCCCACAAATGACAAGTGACATCGCCACATACACCGATCAGCTACAACATTAAAACCATCACTAATAACCACTAATATGTGTGTGTAGGTCCCCCTTGTGCTGCCAAAACAGCTCTGACCCGTCGAGGCATGGACTCCACAAGACCTCTGAAGGTGTCCTGTGGTATCTGGCACCAAGATGTTAGCGGCAGATCCTTTAAGTCCTGTAGGTTGTGAGGTGGGGCCCCCATGGATCAGGCTTGTTGTTCCAGCACATCCCACAAATGCTCCATTGGATTGGACCCTAACCCCGACCATCCACATGATGTAGAAGAAAACGTGATTCATCAGACCAGGCCACCTTCTTCCATTGCCCCATGGTCCGGTTCTGACACTCACGCGTCCATTGTAGGCGCTTTTGGAGGTGGACAGGGGTCAGTATGGGCACTGATCGGTCTGCGACTACCCATCCTCATACGCAGCAAGCTGTGATGCACTTTGTGTTCTGACACCTTTCTATCATAGCAGCATTAACTTTTTTCGGCAGTTTGTGCTACAGTAGCTCTTCTGTGGGATCGAACCAGACGGGCTAGAATTCGCTCCCCACGCGCATCAACGAGCCCATGGGCGCCGATGACCCTGTTGCCGGTTCACCGGTTGTCCTTCCTTGGACCACTTTTGGGAGGTACTAACCACTGCATACCGGGCACACCCCACAAGACCTGCCGTTTTGGAGATGCTCTGGCCGAGTCGTCTAGCCATCACAATTTGGCCCTTGTCAAAGTCACTCAGATCCTTACGCTTGCCCATTTTTCCTGCTTCCAACACATCAACTTCAAGAACTGACTGTTCAGTTGCTGCCGAATCCCACCGATGGCATATAGGTCTTAAAAGCGGGAGATCTGTCACGCCTGACCTCGCAGCTCAGGTTTGCAATTGTTGTGTCAGCACTACACTTTCTGGCACTCGCGTGTCCTATCTGTGTATGTTTAATCACCCCCCGCGGGACCTACATGCACGCCGCCGGGTCCCAGATGCCGCATACCACGCCGTGAGAGAGAGAGAGCGAGAGAGAGCGAGAGAGCGAGACTCGTTGTTTGGCCTAAAAAATTTGCCTTTTCCATCACTATTTCAAGCTCTATTTATTTGACCCCATTCTGTACAATTTGCGCCGTTATTAATCACAGCGGGAGAATGCGTTGAGATTTATTGTGTTGCCTGTCCACAGTGTCCCAGACAGGCTGGATCTGTATGCAGATGGTTTTCCCCCGTGACACGTCCTCTATTACATGTCTCTATGACTCTTTACCGGGGAAATTTATCTTGTAATACGCCAATTTCGCTCACTTATACCAGTAATTCAATGTTGCACCGTGTGAACCTGTGTGTACCCCGACGGGTTGGTGTCCTCTTCTGGTCTGAGGCCCCGCCTCTCACTCCAGATCGCCTTTATCGCCTGACTGCCTCCCTGTTGTCGCCGTCTGCCCGATTCCGACCCTGGAGATTTGACAATCCGCCGCACTCCCGATTCCCCGGTGTCCAGTCCCCCGTCTCAGTCTCAATCGCCTCACATCCTCATGCGCTCTTTCGTCGTCGCTTCTAGACTCAGGTCAGACACGGAGACCCTAACCTTGACCCTTTGGAGATGAGCAAGGTATCTGACTCGGGAAAATACTGACGGATGGAATGTATCTGTCAAAGGCGCCTTTGATCGATTGATGTGTCCACAGCGGTGTATTTATATTCAGGCAATGCTCTTACAGCATGAGATATGCACTTGAAGGTAGAATAAAGCCGAAAAATCCTAAATCCCTAACATCACAAGTGGACAAAATGGAAGACTCTGTGTTGATGGTGTAATTATGCTGATATCTAATTAGGTCCTCTGATCTTCACTCATTTCAATTAGGTAATTTATTATTTGTTGTCAAGCCCCCAGCTTTTAAGGGCCCTCTCACAAGATCACCGCCAGGTGTTTTTGGGTTATGTCCCGACCTCATTCGACGTATAATCAAACAGAGGGAAATCGTTTCGCTCATTGCTCATTCGGAGCCTTTTCCGTGATATGCTTCTTGTTCTATCTATTCCTCAGTGCCGTACAGATGAGCTCCACAGCCTTCCCCGGTAAACAGTCTCCATATATCATGTGGGACTCGTCGTCCAGTTAAACCAACATTTATAATGCCTGTCTGTGAGCTAAGAGTGATTAGATAATAGTGGCCGGCCCAGGGAAGCGGTCACTGCGAAGGTACACTATGAAGTACTTTTTAATGGAAGATTCCACTCAGCGTCTCTCATTTACCCTGTACAGTGAGTAGAAAGATACTACATAGAATGAAATGAGCTCAAATGAACCGTATTTCGAGATGTAATAAGTCTGTCTCTGCATACTCTGGCTCCCCCCTCCCCATCTTAGGTAATCTGTTTTTCTGGTTAGCAAGTTAGAAAGCACAAAATATCCATTGTGCGAAAGCATCCATTGTTCCCAAATGAGCTACAGCATGTCCAGTATCATTTTGATGTATACCTCTACCAAATATTCTCCTGCTGCTGCAGTTCGCTTTTTGCAGACGTGGCATCAGTCATCTGCAAACGGAGAATTCGGTCCCCGGGCCAACACAGCAAAATTTGAGACCGGGTAATTATGCACCAATTTAATTCATTATCATTTATTTGCCACAGTCTGTACATTCACCTCTGTTAGCAGAGTACATTGTCGCAAAGTTTGGCACAGGGTTGACGGAGTCGCTTGGGCCACGTTGACCGTTGAAGGAGCGGTCATGCTCTCATATTAGCTGTAGCTGTGTCAAATCACCGATGCCACACAACTGCACATCACACAAGACACGCGTGGGCTTTGTATTGAGTCACAAGGCGTGACCTAATGCTGGACATGACGTTTACTTATGTTTGTTTAACTGTTTTCAATTGGTAAGCGGGTTAGTTAGTTGGTTCGTTGGCTGGTTGGTGAGTTAGTTAGTTAGTTAGTTAGTTAGTTAGTTAGTTAGTTAGTTAGTTAGTTAGTTAGTTGGTTAGTTAGTTAGTTAGTTAGTTAGTTAGTTAGTTAGTTGGTTGGTTGGTTGGTTGGTTGGTTAGTTCATTAGCTAGTTATTTAGTTCGTTAGTTTGTTTGTTAGTTTGTTCGTTTGTTAATTTGTTAGTTTGTTAGTTCGTTATTTCGTTTGTAAGTTTGTTAGTTTGTTGGTTTGTTGGTTTGTTGGTTTGTTAGTTTGTTCGTTTTTTAGTTAGTTTGTTAGTTTGTTAGTTTGTTAGTTAGTTCCTTAGTTATTTTGTTAGTTATTTCCTTAGTTAGTTTATTAGTTAGTTGGTTGATAAATTAGTTAGTTAGTTAGTTAGTTAGTTAGTTAGTTAGTTAGTTAGTTAGTTAGTTAGTTCGTTGGTTGGTTGATAAACCAGTTGGCAAGTTAGTTAGTTAGTTAGTTAGTTAGTTAGTTAGTTAGTTTGTTAATTGGTTAGTTCATTAGCTAGTTATTTAGTTAGCTTGTTAGCTTGTTAGTTCGTTAGTTAGTTAGTTTGTTAGTTTGTTCGTTTGTTAGTTTGTTAGTTCGTTAGTTTGTTAGTTTGTTAGTTTGTTAGTTCATTCGTAAGTTTGTTGGTTAGTTAGTTAGATAGTTAGTTAGTTAGTTAGTTAGTTAGTTCGTTGGTTAATAAACCAGTTGGCTAGTTAGTTAGTTAGTTAGTTAGTTAGTTAGTTAGTTAGTTAGTTAGTTAGTTAGTTAGTTAGTTAGTTAGTTAGTTGATAAACTAGTTAGTTAGTTAGTTAGTTAGTTAGTTAGTTAGTTAGTTAGCTCGTTGGTTAATAAACCAGTTGGCTAGTTAGTTAGTTAGTTAGTTAGTTAGTTAGTTAGTTAGTTAGCTAGCTAGCTAGTTAGTTAGTTAGTTAGTTAGTTAGTTAGTTAGTTAGTTAGTTAGTTGATAAACTAGTTAGTTAGTTAGTTAGTTAGTTAGTTAGTTAGTTAGTTAGTTAGTTAGTTAGTTAGTTAGTTAGTTAGTTAGTTAGACAACTTAGAGATGTTAAAGATGACTTCAAATGACTAAGGGGTTAATAGTTTCATGTCTGTCTGAATGAGGCTGACTGGGGGAGGGGGGGGGGGGCTGTGATATCACTGTCATTGTACGGACACCTCGGCAGAATCACTGCTTATGGAAGTATACACTATGTACTACAGGTCCTCCTCACTTAACGACCGTTTAACAACCTTTCGGACTTAGCATATATACTATATACACAATATACACTATATATACTATATACACATATACACTATAAACACTATATACCCTATATATGCTATCGACACTATATATATTATATTTACTATAGACACTGTATATACTTTATACACTGTATATACTATATATACTATATGCACTATATACATATATATGCATACAGTATATATACGTGTATGCATCTCATCACTGTTCTTAGTCTCTCGTTCCCGCAGTCTGTCAGTATTCACTACACTAGCGTTAACAATGGCCACGCCCCCTTACCTGTCCTCGCTTATCGACTAATTCACACAACAACCTGGTTGTAGGAACGGAACTCGGTCGTTAAGTGAGGTGCACCTGTACTTAGACTAAAACATTTAATCATTTGCTAATTAAAAAAAAAATTCAGGCTTTAGAGGCTTTAAATGAATTAACATGACGAAACTACAATAGATAGTGGTTGTAAATTGCTGCATGAATCATGACAGCACGTGGAACGCAGCGGCCTCAAATCAAATGCAGTGTGAAATGGGAGATCTGCACAAGTAACACCAACTATACACCATAATGATGTCTTGCTAGAAAGCACAATAGTATGTGTCTAACCATTAATTCAATTTTGCCATTACTGGCACCGCCGGCAGCAATGGAGATTTGGCATCAACCTAAAAAGGAACACCTCTATGTGCGGTGATGGCACCATGAGATTAAAACATTGTTTTCATGTCCAAACGACCAACACGCTGTGAACTTCATTTCAGGTCGCTTCAAAGGGTCGTGGATTTAACTCGAAGATGCTAATCCTACCCCACCGAGCCCGACGTGATGAGGGGTTCATTTCCCTCACAGGGTCCACGACGCACCTGGCCTATCAAAGCCAGCGCTTCATGGTTGCCGCGCCGTCGGAAAGGCTACGGACGAAGGGGGAGGCGAAGCTCTGCGGCTCTGGAGAGAAGCCACCGTGTCGGGA
>NC_137207.1:7772143-7912143 GCF_960531495.2 Zeus faber
CGAGAGATGGCGGCATGATGATTCAAATGCGCTACTCTGGGGGTTGACTGGTGATGGTTGTGGTTGAAATGAACAGCTGTATATTTTTTTGGCACTTGGAACATAATCGCGCCACCTACTTTACAGTAACCCGTGAGATGAATCCCGTCAAAATTGCTCCTTAGATGAACTCACTGGACCTCCCCTACAGTGTGAACTATCTCCCTAAAGACTGCCAGTCTATCTGTCTGTCCATCTATCTATCTATCTATCTATCTATCTATCTATCTATCTATCTATCTATCTATCTATCTATCTATCTATCTATCTATCTATCTATCTATCTATCTATCTATCTATCTATCTATCTATCTACCTGTACAACAACAGGGAGTGGGTGCAGCAGTGCTGTTAAGTAAGTAAGTGAAACACCTCCCTTTCACTCCCTACTTTTCCTCTTACGCAGCTGAGCCGGTCCTCTGCCCTCGCTCACGTGAGCCGCCGCAGCACAGCGCCGGTAACAGAAGGGGCAGAAGAACAGATCATCTCTTCCCACACAGATACGCTTATCTATTGTGTGGAGGCCTGACAGAGCTCTAGGCACCCCCCCCCACCAATTACATTCTTCTCTGAGCTTCCAGTCTGACAAAGCTATTTCAAGATGGGGCGTCATTTCTGTTCATTTCAATTCATTTCTCTCCCCCCCCTGTCTGACTATAATATGGCTTTAGTTAAGCCAGCTCAGACCTCGAGAGGCCTCAAAAGACCCCTACAAACCTCAAGGACCCCAAGAGACGGGGGCCTCGGATGGTGGGGTTTAATTACCGCCGTAGAAATCTCATCACATCCTCATCACATTGCCACGTTTGCAACGCGAGGGCCGAGACCATTAACGCCACGCTGTTAGGTAATGACTCTTACAGCTTCAGCTCTGGGAGCAGGACAGGAGCACGGAGACTGATGGACTCTTGGTGGGAAGGCCAGGCCAACTAGCCCCAGCGGTGACACCGACTGATTCAATCTTATATAATTTACCGTCTTTTCCACTCTGAATTAGCGTCAATTTCCCAAACGTGCATCGGATGCCGATACATCGAGGTGCTGTGACCTACGGCAGCCGTCGTCCCAGCGGTGTTTTTTTTTCGTCCCAGCGGTGTTTCATGACATTGTGGAACATAAACGGAATGCGAACAATTACGACACGTACATGAAAGGATGGCAAAAATAATGAATTTGTGTCAGAATAATTTGACAGTGAAGGATCCAATGTTCATAATGACTGCTGTTATAACTGGTTTTTACTACTCCTCCGGTCGTGATAGTCAGTTTTTATTGTTCAAGAATAAGTTGAGATGTCATCAAATACATTCCAGATAATTTACAGTATAATGGATATATATATACTATGTATGATATATATATGATATGATATATATATACGTATGTATGCTATATATATATATATCATACATACGTCTATAGATATACAGTATATAAACATATATATATGTATATATGTACATTTTTACATATATATAATTTACAGTATAATGTATATATATAAGATAAGATAAGATAAGATAAGAAAAGATAAACCTTTATTAGTCCCACACTGGGGAAATTTACATTGTTACAGCAGCAAAAAGGGGACAGCAGAAAATAGAGAGCATATCAAGGTAAGCACTTTAAACAATATAAAATATATAGAAAAAAACACCATAAAAAGGACTTCAAAAAAATAGAATTAAAGACTTAAGAAGTTAAAAGAAGCTCATGAGGAGCTGCTGTAACAGGCTGCCACTTTGGTGCCATTTTGGAAAAAAAAAATAATAATAAAATATATATATATATATACAGCATATATATATATATATATATATATATATATATAAATAAATAAATAAATAAATATATATATATATATATATATATATATATATATATATATATATATATATATATATATATATATATATATATACATATATATACAGTTTATACATTAGTAAACAAGGTTTGGTTTGATGAGGTTTATGGATTATGGTGATATGGTTTATCAAAAGTTGTGAATTTGGAGAGAGAAGACAACAGAGTTCAGTCCTTGTGACCCTTGATTTGTGGATACGGAGGCTGTTTCGCAGATGGGAGTTAATCTAAATCAGGACTGAGATAATCCTACTTTAATTAATCCAGAATTCTAAAATGCCTTTCTGAGACACTTTATTCAAATGAATTAGATTCTAGATTCTAGATTAGGAAGTCCTGAGACTGAGGGTTGCTCTTTCTAACCACCCTTCTGGTGCTGGTCTAGATTTTTTAATCCAAGAGTTTAGGGAAAGTCTGAGACTATTTTAAAGCACGACTAAGCAAAGCCCTTACAGTGAATCCAGATTTAAAGCGCGATTTAGTCTAAGATTAGGCCTAATCAGCGTCCGCGAAACCACCCCATAGTGTTTTCTCATGCAAATACCGTGAAATTTTGGCTCGGGAAATCCGCGCAGTTTGACAATATATATATAATATATATATAAGGATGCCGTTGCGAAGAAAACTTCTCTTGTGGGAATTTCTTGAGTGTGACATTTAATAGAGATTCCGTGGCGGTGGCACGTTCAGGGACAGTCATTAGAATGCCGATTGTTCCAATTTACTGTCCGTCAGGGTGTAGGAAGGCAGGACCCGCTCCCAATTAAGCCTCATTATACAGCAGCCCGGCGTTGGAACTGGTGGAGTCGTACTTAGATTAATGGAGATTTCAGTGGCGGGCCTGAACACCCAATTAAATGGGACAAATTTGAGCGCGCACGCCACAGCGATGCCAAGTACATTGAGGGAAAAAGCAGCTGCGGGCAACTGCATCCTGGGCCCATTTATCACACTTTCAAACTCGGGCAAAGTCGACGATCCGTATAATTTAATTGTATATTCAGGTTCGCAATCACCATATCCCGCATGGTTTTGACAAGACGTATTGTGTTTTTCTTGTATATCCGAGCCAGCTCATCCCCGTATCACTATGGGGTGTTCAAATAGAGACCCCGCTGACATTCATTTTCAACTCGGCTCCTGTATTTCAGGACACATCGGTCCTTTTCTTAAGTGTTTTCATTACCTAATGCACTGGTGCTGTCTGGGGGGTGATGAGGCAGGCGGCTTGACAGTCTCTGGTTCACCCATCATCCACCCCAACACTGACAGCGGTCCGAGATGAGCTCCTGTCTGTCTGTTCCTAGAATGCCTTGGAGTGGGCTGGGGGGTTGACAGTCATTCTGCGCTGGATCCTGTGTCCTCAGAACCAGCCCCTGCGTACCTGTCCTACCAGCCACGCCAAGGTCAACAGCTGACGGGTGCTGCACCTCGCTCAATCATTCATAAGTTGTCTCTATTCGGGTGAGATTGATGCGGTCGTTCTGGTGACCCCGTTGGTTTGGAAATCAGGAGGACAATCAAAAAGGGATGATTTCCATACTGTCTTGTCGTAACAACAATAGCAAGATAATTCCAGTATTCAAGAGTCACCTATCAGAATCAGAATCAGAAGTGCATTACAAGGAATTCGTCATGGGGAGGATGTATAGGTTGCTCTCCAGTTACCGTTAAAAAAAAAAGGGCTTAACAGTCTGAGAAATTATAAAATGAAATTGTGATCAAATTCTTTGGGAGGAGGCAGCCACATCGAAATGCAAAAAGTCTCATTGTTTTTTCACCAATGATCAATCACTGTCCCACAAAACAAGGACAGAGAGGTAGAGGCTGTCCATGTCCCCGAGGTCCTTCATGTTCCCTAATGTACAGGGGGTGCATTAGGGAACTTGAAACCCCCCCAACCCATGAGACTTTATGGCTGGAATTGTTCATTACCGAAGATGTCGTCACTCATGACACAAATTAGACCTTCTCTGCTGAGCCGACTATCCCTCTAGGCTCTCTCTCGTCCTTTCTCCCTCTCTCGTCCTCTCTCTCTCTCTCTCTCTCTCTCTCTCTCTCTCTCTCTCTCTCTCTCTCTCTCTCTCTCTCTCTCCCTCATCCCCTCTCTCTCACTATCTCTCTCTCTCCCCCATCGTCTCTCTCTCTCTCTCTCTCTCTCTCTCTCTCTCTCTCGTTCTCTCTCTCTCTCTCTCTATCTCGCACGCGCGCTGGTATTTTTAGAAGCGGTGCCCCGCACCTAACAACCTAAGAAACGCTCGACTTCTCTTCCCAACCGCAGCCACTTGTTCTCCCACCTGTGTTTGAGGACGAGGGCCCCTGCGTAAAAAAGCTCTTCCTGCAATGAGCCGTCTGACGTCCCGCTGAAAGCGTCATTTCACTCCTTTCACCTGTTTTTGCAGATGCAAACTGGACCCGGGTTCCTGAGAAGGTTCTCGTTTTCAGAACTATTCTCTGTGAATAGCGACGAGGGTGGGGGGTGGGGGGGGGTGGAGACAAGTCTGCAGGTGCGTCGTGACTTAGTCACCCCCCACCCCCCGATGGCTGATGATGTGATTCGACAGCTCCTGGAGAGAGGGGTGGGGGATCTAGGCCTCGGAAACAGGGCTCCGAGAATAATGTGGAACTCCGCTTTGGTGATTAAGCGATGAAGTGATACCACATCACATTATGTCATTCAGCAGACTTACAATAAGTACATTTTGTCACGGTATCAAACCCACTGTACGCCACAGTTACAGCTAAACCTTCTTTAGGAACAAGCAGCACTAGTAGAGGTAGAGGCTTTTCTTTTAACAGGAAAGTAAGTTAGAAAGTAAAGGGGAAAGAAGTCCCCATGAGACAGACAGGTCCTTGCAAGTAGGGTCCAGGCGCAGTGTGAAGAGATGGGTCTTCAGTCTGTGAAAAAAGATGGGTAGAGCAGAGGTCCACAGGACCAGATGTTATTAGATCAAACGGCACTATTCAGTCGGACCATGGATTTGTGCCTTTTACATGGGAAAGTAAGATATACTGCCTTGCCCGGGCCTACGGGAAAGCACACAAAACCACTGCAGCCAGGCACAACAGGCTGAACTGAGACCCCTATCTTGAACGAAAAGACCCGAGAGCCCCCAATCAAGAGCAACGCCCTTGCCCCAAGCAGAGGCAGTGACTCCTGAACCCCATTTGCGAACGGGATCCGCGAGCCATGAGTCCATCATTTGGACGGAATTAAAACTGATTCCCGTGAATTCCGTTCACAACTCCCGACTCTTCTGACTCTCGTTACACCGCCCGAATCGAAACGAACAGAGAGTCGGAAAATTGAACAAATCTTTTCACCGAGTCATTCGTAAAAAGCCTATATTCTAACCATCCAAAAAACGACGTGATGTGTGGTTTGGAGCTGAACCAAGCTCAGTCTCCCGGCGTTATCGCTCATACACCGCGGGGGAGGGTGTTGTTGTGTGTGTGTCTGTGTGTATACAGGCATATAGGAAGCTGACTGCTTATTGACTTACAGGCAGTGCTTGAAGTACGCAGTGACGGCACTTCTACATTTTGCTCTTTGGCGTACCAGGACTTTTTGTACCAGAACTTCTCACAAGCTGCCGGTGCTCTGTTCTGCCCTCCCGAGTGGACAAATCAAGCACACTTTTTTATTTTATTATCATAACAGACAAGCTGGGAGCTCCAGCTCAGGGGTTGCCATGATGTCATTGAGCATATCTGGTCAAGGATGGGGGATTTCCTTAGATCGTGGGCGTCCTTGTTTGCGTTTTGTATTTCGCACCTTTTTGGTGGAAACAGCTGGTTTCACTATTCCACCAGTTCTGTTTCATGGTTGGTAAAGGCTTCTGCCCGTGCTCTGGTTCAGGTGGATAAGAAACTCCAAGTTTGCATCCGTGATTCTGCGTTCCTGCGTTGGGAGCTCAGAAATCTGACATTCGAGTCAGTGGTCGCGGTGTTAACATCACGTAAACACTACAGAGTAGTTCAAAACGACAGTAGATGTGTTTTAATATCCATACAAAGGGAATGTTGTTCACCGCCAGCGGTCCGCACCACCATGTTGCCATGACCTCAGGTGTGTCATCTTGGTCAACTCGGGCGCGAGCGATCGGCTCTGAAATTTCGACAATTCCATTGCAATATTTCCAATAAATGGCCGTTTCTTTACAGTTTTTCAAGTACGAGGTTGAATTTTTAGAGTTCCAACTGCAATGGAATGCAGCTGTTATGCACACACACCAAAGGACCCTAACTTTTATATGTTTGTTTATTATTAAGCTGGTTTATACCCCTTGCCAAGATGTAACTAAGGGGAGTACCCGCACACTTATTTTTTCCACTTCAAGCACTGCTTACAGGTGTTTGTGTGTGTTGCGCATGCACTCATGAGGGTGTGTGTGTGTGTGTGTGTGTGTGTGTGTGTGTTTGTGCGTGCGTGCGTGCGTGCGTGCGTGCGTGCGTGCGTGCGTGCGTGCGTGCGTGTGTGTGTGTGTGTGTGTGTATGTGTGTTCGGAGATCTATTTGTAGCAAGTCTGACTCTCTGGGAACCTATCCACCATCTGTCGATTCCACACAAGTGAGCCAAGAGAAGCCCTGATTTTACCCTGAAATTAAATCTATCAGCGTCTGACCTTGTTTCACTAAAGAGCTTCACAATGAGATAATATTGTTTCACCGGGGCACACAACAAACTTGGGACAGGACACACACACACACACACACACACACACACACAGACACGCACACTCATTAAAATATCCCTAGAGTAGGCACCAGGGATTTATGCATGTAATTAAATAATGGCTTCTTGAAGTAACTGTTCAATGTCACACACAGCAACATTGTTTTATCACGCAGTACGAATCCAACCTTAGTGTGTCATGTGTCACGATGGTGTCGCTGGTATGTTACGAGATGTTCCGAAAATGGCTCGTGGGCTTCGGAAAAATGAATTAACCATCGGGGCATATGGTTGGGTTTTGTTCAGGCATATGGTGAGGTGCCATTGCCCCTTTCGCTCGGGGCCTTTCTGGAGACTGCTCACAGGGGCCATTCATAAGCCGTGGCTAACAAGCCCCTCGCTCACATAGAGGCGTTACAGAAGGGGAGCACCTAAATGTCCTGTTTTTCCATGCCAAAAAAAAAGGTTGTTTTGGAGTACCCGAAACATTTCACTCCCTTCTCGCACCTTATACAGTTAGACTTGTCTCGACCCCGACTCCTCACGACTGTTGTGCAACATTCCTCTCTAAAGTGCCATCAAAACCAATGTCCTCTATTTGTATGTGCAGTGGTGTTGGCCACTGAGTGCAGTATTAGAGTGTCCCAGTGTTGGAACCCCGCATTGCGTGGCACGGGCCGATAGCGGGGGGCCGATGGCAGGGGCCAATGGCGGGGGCCGATGGCAGGGGCCGATGGCTGTTGCGTCAGCTCTATTCACTCCAGAGGCTTTACACTAATTCACTGCATCCGATCCCGCGATGGGGCCCTCAATGACCGTGCTCGCCAGCTCCAAAGACCAAATATTTCCCCCTTTGTTAACCGGAGAGGGGCCGGATTTAAAGGGATGGCCTAGGATGGAGAGGATGCTCAGCAAATTTTTTTTTTCTTTTTTTGAGGACTGTTACTCTTGAGCCAAGTTCACCAGAACGTTTTTTTTTTTTTTTTTGTTTGTCTTTTCTGTGGATGGATCGATTTGCACTGAGGTGTGAACAGAACTCTGAATCTTTGCGTGCGTGAGTGTGCGTGGATGCTTTAGTGTGTGAGAATAGACAGCAACAATGACATTAAGATCTAGGTGCCAATGACCCAGGGTAACCCTGGGTTTATTTCTTTTTTCACTTAGTCCTATTAATTCTTTATTTCATTGTGGATCCTCACCTCTTTTTTCTCAAAACCCATGAAAAAAACTAACCTTTGACCCAACCAATGTGACCTATTCCCTTTGAGGCTTTGCTACTGAAGACTGTGATGTACGGTGTTCAGTAGCAAATTTGTGTGCATCCTCTTCATGTTATCATCTTTGCATTTTGTTTCATTTACATTTGCATTTATTCATTGATCAGATGCTTTTGTCCAAAGCGACTTACATGAGAAGGCTAGAAACAATCAAAGCAGACATTGACCATTGGCACAACCCTGAGCTTACGTGCACAAGGAATCTAAATAAAATTGCGTATTTTTCTTTGTTTTTGTTTTCTACTCTCTGCACCCAAAGCCATCTTTTCATTAAGGCCATTTTAAGAGCAACAACAATGACAAATACTAAAAACAAACGATCTAATTAGTGTGTTCAGCTCCAAGTGTTTACAATGCCCTCAAGAAATTATCTCTGCGTTGATTTTGAAATACAAATTTTACTCTTTGTATTAGCCGCCGAATGGCTGACACTTAACGGGCGTCGCTCTTTCGGAGGGTGTTCGTATCAAACACAGTCTGTCAAATGCCTCGGGGATCTCACAATCTCGGGGTAGGGCTGCATTTAATGCCTTTTTGCCTATAGAAGACCCCCAACAACCACAATGTGCTCTGTTTAAAGGCGTAAAGAAACTCCACGGACGAACAAAACCTGGCTCCCGTCGCCACGGATCCTTTATCATTCGATGCGCAATCGGCGTGTACCGTTGACGCGCTGCGACAGAGGGTTTTCATTAGCAAAATGCAGCCCTCGCGTCACCCCGTCGGGCACGGACACCCAGAGCCGTTCTCCGTTACACCCCTGGCTGGAGGTTCAAGGAGGTTCGGTCTCGCCCTGGGCAACACCTGACCCCTCCCCCCACACAACGCTGTCATTGGAAAGCTTACCTAACAAATTGATTCAGCGCTTGGAGTGGGTCAATTTATCACCGGAGTGGGATGCGGAGTATAATTCTGCTTTTATAGTTACGCAACGGGCTCGAGTGATGCTGCGCGTCGGGTTGAGGGATTGAGTGAGTGAGTTTGGCGAGAGCGTAGTTGGAGACTTTTTGCCGCGAGTCCCTTTGGAGCCAAGATTGGCGTTGGGTTTAATGCCACTGAAATACTAATCCTCGTGATAATTTTCAACCATTGGTCTCTCTTTTCCCACAGCCTCCATCCAGTAGACTGTCCAAACTTGACCCCATTCCACAAATTAATGACCATGAGGTTTGGTCGACATCAGTGTTGTTTTTCTGGCAACTTTCCGCCAATTAGTCATCGTTATTATTTGAGTAGAGTCTCTTGTGCCATCCACTTGTGATTTCCTCCCCTGCACTCCCACTTTCACAGTCTTACTGGCGCGCGTTATGCAAAACAAGCCAGAACAATGGACCTCAATAGAATTATTGTTGTTAACTGGCAAACTTTGCCAATTAACAACGCCGCAGAAACTGCCGATGCGACGTCCCGAAAATATCAATTTGAGCCAATTGGAAGGGTTGAGTCCTCTGAAATCCTTCACATGAGAAACAGAAAGAAAGCCGTTCATTCACCCAGAGTTGCTCCAGCCTTTGTATTCGAACAAGAAAGAGGGAGAATGGGAGAGAAAGATTTGATACCGAGATGACTGGCCGGCACCACTGGCTCCTGTTTGTCTTCTTGTAACTGACACTTTATAGTAATAGCCGCCATTACATGGTCATCCTCAAGACAGCACAGCGTCCTAGGTGTCCCGTAACAAATAATGCAGTGGGATTAATTCACTGTACCGCACCAGCGTTTCACGAGGCCGTAACAGCGAAGGACGGGGAGGGTTCCCAAGTGGTGATGCTTCATGCTCTCATTTCGGAGGGCGAACTTTATTTTTGGTGCGTTCAGCACACACAAAAGGGCTCGAGTGGCGGTGCCAAAAGCACTGCGCAGTAACCCCGAAGCCCTGTCCGTTAAAGCGTGACAGAAAGGGCTCCGCTCCGAAACAGGCCTTATTTTTGGGACACGGAACCGGTGTCTGGTGGGCGAGATATGAGTTTGGCTGCGGAGGAGCAAACTTGGGAGCTGGAAAGGTGACAACTTCTGACAGAAAATGTGCTGTGGTAGATATTTACCGCAGAAGACCCTTAAAATGATACGTTACCAGTTATATATGTCACCAGGACTTTTATACTAGACCGTGTAATGCTGTAGCGGACAAATAAAGGGGATACGGGGAGTGGAGAAAACCGATCTTTTAATCTCTCATCATTTGTAAACGATCCTCTAATTACCCTAATTGGCCCCGGAGAAGAAGAGAGGGGAGGCGGCACCTAGGACCCATTTTGCACCCCACCCGCCACCAACCTGCCCACCCGCCCCCGGCCCACCGGGGCTTGTGATTGTCTGCTTGGCCTCATCACCCCAGCGGCTTTGTCAGCTTCATGTCATGCCCCGTCCACCCTATCCTCCTAGATTCTGTTTCACCAGAGCCGCCTCCTTCATCGTGCCCGTTCCCCCCGCCGAGACCCCACGGAGAGGGTTTCTCCAAGGGGACATCTCTGTGGGAGATTAGGCAGCAGTTTGGCAAAAAAACAAAAAAAAAAAACAAACGTCTCGTTCAGCTGTGTCGCTCAGTTGAAACCTCTCGGGGTTAGCCGACATTTTGTCCAAACTAATTGATTCTTGTGAGTCAGTCGGGAAGAAAGTGCCGCGGGAAGCTAATGTAATGATCGATTGGGTCGATTGTGATATGAATGGCAAGCGCACCCAAGCCTGACCAGATTCATTCCATAAATCAATGAATCAATACAAAATGAGTTCCATGCCCGTCGTCCCTCCGGGGTTTATGATACAATATCTGATCAAGTGACGGTTCGATGCAAGACGCTAAAAAAAGAGGCCAGGCAACACTCCTTTGACCATTCCAATGTTTCATCCTCTCCTTCCTTAAATAGACAGTCAAAGCAAAAATCCTTTTATGCAACAAAATTAAAGTAGAAAGCAAGAATTGCCATTTTCCCCACACCGTTTTGATATTTGATACTCACGGTCAAGTTCCTTTAGCCAGCAAAGAAAATGAAACAGTTTCCCTTGTTGTTTATTTATTTATTGTTTAATGATTAAGGCTAGGGGAGGACGCGGGGGTAGAGGAGGACATGGTGATAGAGCAGACGATGTATGGTGCCGTCGGAGCGGCTCAGCATCTCGGCTTCTGACCTTTTGGAAACCTGCCATGGGATGTCACAAGGATACTGTACATCGCCAAAAAGTCCATGAACCCCCCCCCCCCCCCCCCCCCATGGAGATGAATGAAGCCTCATCTTATCTCATCTTAATTGACAATCGATTTTGTACTGTATTGGCATGAGTCCAGCCTGGGTGACTTTGCTATAGGGGGAATGTAGATTTAGGTGTCATTTGATTATTTTGCGGACCTTCTGAGATCATTTTGTAGCAAACCTTAATTCTTAATTCATATTGCTCGCTGCTTATTTTAGCTTTATTTTTCTGGTTCACTGTTTATTGCGAGGTTTATTTTTATTAGTATGTAATTTTTTGGTCCTTTTTTTACAGTTATTGTTACTTTTAGGTTTATACGTTTATTGTTTATCTACAGGTTCATTGTATATTCCATATTTGATTTTATTTTATTTTACTGTTGACTGTGAGGTTTATTTGTATATTCTGTATTTTTTTATATGCTTTGCTTTTTCTGTTTTGAATTTTTCGGCCATTTGTGTGTATTTGGCAAATTTTATTATAAAATGTTTACTTTTTTATTTTATTTTATATTATATAACTGAATTCTTTATATTATTTATTATTTTATTTATATTCATATTATTCATCTATAATCTATGTGTGGTGTGGGGGTGGTGTGGTTTAAGCAGCCACACCTGTCTTGGGTGTAGGCAGTTGGGCCTGGGATCAGGGTGGCTGTACACCTTTTGCTCGTCCGAGCAATCAACGAGCAACAGGTAAGTCCCCCCCCCCCCCCCCCCACACACACACACACACAGGAGAGCCTCTGTCATGACATGTGTCCATCTGCTCCCGGCTTTTTCCATCTTGCCACTCTCTACAATAAACTGGTGTGTTTGCATCATCTCTGCCTATGTCTGTGTGTGGAAGGCAGAGCTGTCACATTACCTCGCCTCTCAGAATCGTACAGATACGATCTAAATACTCTCTCTAAAAACGTATCTAAATGCGTTTATCGAGTCTCCCGTCTCCAAGTTTTCCTTTTTCAAACCATCTCTGTGTAACTAGAGACAGGGTGTTCAGATGATCTGTGGGCGTGGGACCAGCTCCAATCTCACTCTCACACACACACACACACACACACACACACACACACACACACACACACACACACACACACACACACACACACACACACACAATGTAAATACAGGCAGTCTGAGGGCAATTATGACTTCAAAAAAAGTCCTGGCTACACCAGAGGAACAGACTGTCCACCGAGGGTTTAAAGCCAGAACAAGCTGCGGTGCAAGTGTCACTTTTTCCCCCTCACTTTAACACCTGGTAACCTTTAAGAGAGAGTGTATAATTAGCCGGTCTTTGTGGCAAATAGTTGGGCATCCTCGGTTCTCAGGGGAAGATCGCTCTTGCTCATCTCGCTTGTTGTTTGTGTGAGTGAAAGGGTTTGATTTGTGGAGTTTCTTTTTAAACCTGTGCTCCAGATTGGGGATTCATAATTTAATGGTGTAATACATATGATGTAATATAAAATAAATAATAATTATAATTATAATTATTATAACAATAATAATAAAAACATTTGCACAACCACCAGAATGTGACTTTGTTAATACAGAATTGTATGTTTACTGACAGATTTATGGTTTATAGGCTTATTGCCAACATTTTGTTTACTGTCTCAGGTTTAGATTTTATGTCTGGTTAATTGTACATCAACATTTCTATCTGACGTTCATCTTTCTGTTTCACTGGGTTGTTTAATAACTCATTGTATAGGGCCATAAATATATATATATATATATATATATATAAATCTATAATAATTATTATTTATTTATAATTATTATAATTTTTTATAATTTATTTTAAAATTCATATTTAAAATCAGAATATAGATATTTTATATTTAGAGAAATATTTTTAAGTCATTTATTATCGGTTAACCCTTGGGTTTATTGTAGATTTTAACATTTTTCCATATATTGCCATTTTCTTTTTCATATTTTTTTCACATCATCATATTTCCTACTGTTTTGATGTGAGCTGTTGAAACAATGACATTTTCCTCCAAGGATGAATAAAGTATCTATCTATCTATCTATCTATCTATCTATCTATCTATCTATCTATCTATCTATCTATCTATCTATCTATCTTGGTTTTCATTCCCAGAAAAAGTTTGTTTCATTCTCGGCTGGAGCTTATTCCATGGTCACATGTGAGTCCATCGTCACTCCCAGGGCGTTTAATCCAAAGAATTTGCTGCATATTATGTATAGATTTAATTATAACTTTCGATATATGGAGTGAAAATGCATCCACTCTTTACATATTTCGTGTAAGTGAGAAGTAGGTTAGGAGGAACGTTAGGTCCTATTACCTCATTCCGGGCTTCCTCAGCCGGTGAGCTAATACTCTGTCTGAAATTTCACGAAAATGTCTCGAACTTGCACGTCAACGATGGTCTCAAGCGGTCGCGGTCTGTGTGAAAAGGTATTTTTCGATTGGCTTAACAGCGATCAAGCGCGGCCGAGCTGCGTGTGTCTATTGGGCCATGGAGTGCTTCACTTAACCGTGTGAGACGGCCGTTGTTTGAGAGAAGCTTTCTTTTTTCAATCAGACATCGGGTGTCACTTTGAGTTTGCTCCCGAGCTTTTCCCCGGAGGAACGGTAAAGTGCTCCGACGTTTTAACCGACCTCAGCGCTGTCCGGGCGCCATCTGAGGGGAGGAACAATCGAACTGTTTAGGAAGTGAGAGGCGAGAGGGGTGTGAGGGAAGAGCTTGCTGCCCTCCCGGTCCAGTCACACTGAAGGAAATCCAGGTCATCAGCTGTGGGATGATCAGAATGTGTCAACCTTCACGAACGGAATAATCATTTGATCACTGCATGGACTTAGCCCCACCGCCGAGGCTGTTAAAACTTCTTATATGTTGTCCTAGTGGTGATAGTGGCGCCGCCCCTTGCGGTTGCCTGCGCCGGCGCTCCGGTCGTTACTGTTATATACTCTGCTGTATTATCTCACAAACACTACCTCACTTTATTCACATGCCACTTTAATGCACATATCTGTATTTACATAATTATCTATCCCATATACATAAGTCTATCCCATATACTGTACATAAGCCTATTCCCTATTCTATTTTATTTTATTCTATATATTTTTATTTTATTCTATAAGTATTAGACTTACTCTATTACGTTTTAGGAATCGGTTAGTTTGTCTAGTAGAAAGAAATTTTCTTGGGTAGCTACTGTGTTCAGTCTAGGACATATTGTGTGTAATCACCGGGTGCGTTACATTAACATTTCACTGCATATATGTATGAAAGTATGTATAAATATGTGACGAATAAACCTCTTGAATCTTGAATCTTGAATCGATTAATCTCGAAATAAGCCTTAGGGAATGGTTGTTAAACGCGACTAATCGCAGGTGTGACGGGAGGCTGCTGCCTTGTCTGGTATTTTGCTTGTTGGTGTTCTGAGAGGACAGCTTTAACCATTTTAACCCAAAGTTTTGAGTTTGGCTGTGCATGGTGAATGAATTTTGATTGTAGTACGTAAAGACTTAATGTGCAAAGGCTCACAGCCTCACAGCACTATGAGTCTTCTACAGAACCTGGACTTCTACCTTCTTCCCAATCACACTGCGTAATCTTTTTACGCCCCTAATTATCCGTGGCCGTCAATATTTTTAGAATCTAGGACAGCCGCGCTCGCCGTCCCCATGACCTGTATACACTGGCTGTACTTTTGTGACCATCAAAACAGTGGCTCCGGTTAGGACTTTCTAAGTGGCCGTGCAATGTTCATTTAAACGCAACTCTACAATACTTCACGTCCATGGCATATTGATGCTATTGTGGACTTTGCAAACCATTTCAAAATAAATGAGATGTACCGTATACAACAGAGGGGTTGAAGCTCTGCCTTCTGACAGGTAGAGGACATCTTGTCATTTGTGCCTCTCACACATGTACGGTAGAAAGGTTTTGCAACGTTGCAACAAACTCGTTGAATATTACATAGTACATACAACTGCATCACTATAAAGCCTTAAGCAGTGTGCTTCAAAACATAATCATATTTACAGTATTGATGATGAAGCCAAATGTGGGTGTTGACAAATTGCGCCATGGCCTCCAAATGGAGACATTATTTCTGACGGACAATTCTGAGATTTACTTTTAAATGATCTTCATTTGTTTTGTATCGTTTGAGGTTGGCGTCTGGGCGCCTCATCGCTCCTGGAGGGAAGTCCGGCAAACATAGGCATACTTAGTGTAATGAGCTAGAAGTATAGTGAGTAGAGTGATGATCCCGGATCCCTCCCCACTAAATAGAAGAGTCAAGCCCAACAGGCGGATGCAGCTGTGCAGGAAGCAAAGCTGGAAGCAGAGCCGGTGGGTCGGTAGGGATTGGCTGATTAAATAGGCCGGCCCATAAAGGCGTGGAAGAGCGTGGCGCCATTGAGTTATCTGAGTTCATAGTTTTGTTGATAATTACCGAGGACCAAAGAAAAGAGTGGCAATCCACAGTAAAAGCTGATAGCATATCACATTTCAAAAGGATAGACATTCTGCAGCCCTACCTCAGTCTGTTGAGCTTTTATGTATTAGTTAATTGCTGAATCTAATGGCGGTGGTGGCAGGGGGTTAGTACTTTTCCTGGACCTTCCCTCTTTATATTGTAAGGTACTGTATGTTTCAGATTTTTCAACAATTCCCCATCATTCCACAAAACCTACAAACCGTGTTAATACAGGGTTAGGTTTTTTTTGTTAGTTTTTTTTCCTTTCACTTTTTATTCATTATTTTTTCAATAAAGTGACATAAATCGGCATACACCTTTAATCTTAACTCACAACTTCTACTTGCCAACTTTTTGGCCTCACCGTGTTGGTCGTGGTTGGATTTCCTTTTCAGCTTCTTTTAAGGAGCCTCTGGGTCTCAGATAATTATAATAAGCTAAAAGGAAATAAACAGAACAATATACTGGGTTTTGTGTTGAGCACAAACAACATACCAAAATGAACCACAGTAATACTCTTCATAAGTTGATCACCAAAGCTTATTTTTGTGACCAGCAAAGACATACATGCATGTCTTTTGCTGCTGCACAATCGCAATCGCCCCATGGGGGAAATAAAAATAAAAACTCTTGAAAGCAAATATGCTTACACTTTCTTCTTGCATTTAGATTGTTATTTCACAGGCATCCCCATACTGTCTCTTCGACAGATGGCATATAATTGTTATTTCACGGTAGCTTTGGATTTTTGACTGTAAAGTTTGGTTATGAAAACAGGAATAAATGAATACGATGCTAACTATATTGTTATCATCCACGTTCTATCACCCCATCTGCCAATCTTCTTAAGAAAGCCTATTTCCTGCATTAGGAGGCTATGTGACTGTTGTGGGGAGCGTCCTCATAATGGGAAGGTGTTTTAAAAGGATAGCTGATGACACCAGCTGGCGACTGGGCACACAAATGTGTCTTATTTTTAAAAAAGGCGACCAATGAATAATAACTGCATGAAACGCTTCAGCCACATTTGAGTCCTGCTCAAAGAACCTTCAGGAGATACCATGCCATACCTAATGCCATTCCTGATTTTGTGCCATCAAATATCCGTTTGTAATTGAATTTGGATGGACGATGGTGTCAATAAGTGACATCATTCCCAAACCCGCACAGATCCCTTTCTCTGATTCCGACCTGTGCAACAGCGTTAACATGGCAGATGAGCTCTCCAGCAGCTATTCAGAGGTGTGCTAAAATTAGACGTTCACATTATTGCCGTGTCTCTTGTAACAGGGCCTATGTAAAGCACTCACAGAAGATCACACGTTGAAAACCTGTGATTATTAATTTTCGCTTCCAGACACTCCCTGACAAATTGGTCGGCTGGTTAAAGAGTGTGGGCGGGGGCGGCTGATTAAGTTCACAAGAGGCAGAGGAGCGTGTGGTTTGTGTATGTTTGTGCACACATTATATAGCGGTGCATGTTGGCTGTTAGTGTGTTAAATTGCAGCCTTTTTTTCCAAAAGCATGCCAGGCGCTGTGTTCAGCAGACCGACTTCCACACTGGGAGACTCCTACTCTGGTTTCAACGGTGACTAACCAATCCAGGTCACCTGAGATTCAACACCTTCTGCCACCTACAACCGGTCTATTTCCTCCGTCACTTTCAGCAGAATGCGCAATCCTCCGTGCTCTGCCTGAAAGATACACACATGGGCAAAGGTATGGACACCCGAACACCACAACTATACCGTATGTGCTTGTTGAATATTTCATTTCAGAACCATGGCCATTAAAACGGAGTTGGTACCCTCCTTTTCTGTCAAGTTCTTCCACATCAGAGTCAGTAATGTTTCTTTATGGAGCTTGCTTTGTGCACAGGGGCACCATCATGCTGAAACAGAAAAGGGCCCTCCCCAAACTGCTGCCACAAATTCTCTAGACTGTCATTGTATGCTGTAACATGAAGATTTACCTTCTCTGGAATTGAAACCAAACCATGAAAAACCAGCCCCAGACCATTAATCCTCGACCACAAAACCTCACAGTTGGCACTATGCATTCAGACAGGTAGTGTTCGTGTTCTCCTGGCATCCACCGAACCCAGATTCTCCATCAGACTGCCAGATGGTGACGAGTGATTCAGCACTCCAGAAAATTGGCATTGCCGCATAGCGATCTTAGGCTTGTGTGCCGTAGAAACCCTGTTCATGAAGCTCACGACAAAGTTCTTGTGCTGACGTTGCTTCCAGAGGCGGTTTGGAACGCGATAGTAAGTGTTGAAACCGAGGACGGATAGATTTTTACAAGGCAACACCCGTCGGCCCTTGGCACTCCCGTTCTGTGAGCTTGTGTGGTGTACCGTGTCGTGGTTGAGCTGTTTGTTGCTCCTGGACGTTTCCACTCCACAATAACAGAACTTAGCGTTGACCGGGGCAGGTCTAGCAGGGCAGAAATTTGACAAAATGATTTGTTGGAAAGGTGGCATCGTATGACGGTGCCACATTGGAAGTCGCTGAGCTGGATTTTATGCACCTGTTGTGTGGGTGTGGCTGAAACAGCCAAACCCATTCACTGGAAGGGGTGTCCACAGACCTTTGGCTATGTAGTGTATCAAGCCACACACTATTTTGACCCCTCCGCTATCCTGGAAGAAAAACACATGATCAGAGACGGATGCAGCCTTTACGTTGCTCCTCGTGTAGGTTCCGCACGCTGGGTTCGGCCCGCATTGAGGCCTGTTTGCCAGAAACGCGGCGTGTTAGCCAGAATCAATGTCTCTTCCCTGAGCCACGCTGTGGATTATCGGGCGGATCACCTATCACGCCGCATTAAGCAATTTCCAGTCACTGCGTTTTTTCTCTCTCTCCTTGGACGACAAAGGGGAAGGTTGTGTTTCCTGCCGTGGCTGCCAGCAGTCACGGTTCCGCAGCATCCCCCGCGGCTCGGCTGGCTGGCCGGTGGAGGCTTTTTCCATTTTGGTCTGATGAGACTGGCGTTGGCTGGGGCTTTTTAACAAGGCCTTCTCCTCACTTTCACCGAGCGAAACGCTGAGATGGCCCTGGCGGTCTGCCCTGCCAATCTCCTCCTCCTGTCACTTCCCTTCGCATCCTCCTGACGAAACCCCCCACGACTCCAGCACCCACCCCCCACACCCCCACACCACCACCATCACCACCATCACACACCCCTGGAACCGAAGCAACGGGAAGATGTAAGACAAGCCAGCGCAGCGCCGACGAGCCCTCCTTCATTATTCATCTTCCCCTTTAATGACTTTTCCATCCACCTTCATGTATCTCTCCCAATTAAGTGGGTGTTTAGTGTTTACTCATTTCAATTTGGTTTCTATCTCGTAAGTGTTTTTCACCGCACACACAACGTGAAGCACTTCAGTATGGACAGAGCAGAGGGAGACGCAGTAAAATAATGGAGCAGGAAATGCCCGATGAGAGTACATTATTCAGCGGACAGGTGCTCTAAAAACATTACAGGCAACAGGAAAAACACACCGTGCAGCACATTCCCTCTAATTCTCATTTATCTTTTCATGCCTAAGAATTGCTATATTTAGCAAGGCATCTGCACATACTTACTACTGTATCAACTATTACTTAAAAAATATATATAAAAAATAGTAATAAAAAAAATAAAAGTTTACTTCAACGTCTGAGCTTTCGACAGTATACCCCTTTAAAACAGAGCAACAGGCGGGTGAAAATTAATTTGATAATGAATCCGACGGCGGGACCCTCTCTCTCATTGAGGGGCTGTCTAAGCTTTCACTGCCATGCCAGTCCAAACGGATCGCGTGTCAATCACACAGATAATATGCTTGTTTACATACCATGATCATGAAAAGGAGGCCAGCTAAATATTTGATGGCTTCTTCGAGTTACCCAGGAACAGTCACCCGGTGACCCAGACCGGGCTTGGACCTCAATCAGCACATCCAATCATTGTTCAACACCTCTGCAGAGACACCGGCTCACACAGTGATATCTGCTTTATCCCAAACAATGTTTTTGATGCTGCATATTGGCATTCCGGTGAAAATAAGAATATAACAAGTGTTAACTACTGTACATTGGGAGACAATGGCACACCTTCCCTCAATTAATAGGTGACCAGCCTTATGCATCTAAATGCAGTAGATCAGTATGAGTCTACCCCTGGATGTATCTAATATTTTATCTTTCAAAACGTTCTTAATTTATTTAAAAATGGCATACGTTATCTATTTTTCAAGTCATGTGTGTTTATTTTTCCATTTGTTTACTTCCCGGTTGGGTTGTCATGGAAGCGCGATCAATCCAACGCAACGTGGAGTCAATCGCCGATGGCTGGACTCTACCAAGTGGAACCTGGGGGAGAGGGCGGTTGGAATAGGGTTTTGATTTTGAAGTTGTGGTTTATTTTGTTCCCAAGCTTGATTTGGGTTTACTCTTTAAACCACAGCGTCAAATCATTATAGCATTTTGTAATATTAAAGGGAAACTCTGTTAGGATATCAATATATTCAGTACTTATCTCCGCGTTTAGGGAAATGCATTAATATGCACCGAGATAGCAGTCAGAGGTGACATGTAACTGTTTAATTTTTGGAAATATGTACAAAATCTGTGTAAAGTTCCTCAAGTGTGAGGAAAAGGGCTGTTATAATAATAACATTCACTACATTATATTCATTGATATTAGGTAACAATGGGGTTTCTGTAACGAAAACACAAACCGGTACGAGAGAGATGGTGAAAATACAAGTGAGGGACACAATGAACAAGGTGCTTCCTGACGTCACACGTGGCTGAGGTCAGCGTCATGTTCTCCAGAGTCCAGACGACGTGGGGTCCATGTCTTGGGCGTCTGCTGTGTGCATCCTTACCTTCTTGTGACCCCACCTGAACACTCCATATATCCTCATATAGTATTCATATATAATCGACAGGGCTGATTTCCATTCAGGTGACCCATGCATCCATTTTTGGTATTGGCAATGGGTAAAAATCTGATTTTGATTCAAAATAGTAATAACTTGTATGTTTTAAGTGTTGACATTTTGTCTTGTGTTTGAATGGTGTATATGTTGAAACTCCATCTACTTGCAATATCCCATAAGTTCAAATATGCATATATTCTGAAACTCCTGTCACTGAGAGATGATCCATCAAGCTTGAATCAACGACCTTGTACTTAATTTTAAGAAAAGTACTCTACAATAAACCAATTTGAATTGTCTTCTCTGGAAATATGGTTTTAAAATATTTCTTTGTATTATTATTTTATACTAAGAGCAGCGCAAGATACATTTAAATATATAGATATAGATTTAAATAACAATTGACCTTGTAAATAACACAATTGCTGCAATGTTTACTGTTCCCTTTCTATTTTTTGGGTCATTTTATTTGTTTTGGGGTTTTTTAATAGTTTTTCTACTATTTTTAGGATATATTTGTTCTTTATCATACCATTTTCCTTGTTATATATTTTATTATATTATTTTATTATTATTGCCTATTTTGATGTGAGCTGCTCTGACACTGTAATTCCCCTCTTGGGTTGAATAAAGTATATCTAAAAAAGAAAAAGTCAATGCAAGTCAGTCAACCTAACCAGTCACCAGATTTAAATGTGTCTTGATGGAGTGATTTGAAAAGAGAGGGAAGGTCATCGCTAGCCGAAGATCCTTGGCTGCTGTGACGTCCAGCGGGCCCCGGTGGACAGCCAAACTCAATGTCAACTTCAGAATCATCCATCTGTCATAAAACACGCCCCACCCCCCCAAAAAAGTTAAACAAGGTTGCAGTACTGCTAATGTCAGGCCGGCGACAATAGAAATAACATGGGTCATATCTTTGCACTTTGATTGCAGTGGAAAGGGAAAACATTAAGGGTGTAACGGTTCACAGATAGATGCATGATGTAGATACAAGGTGGTTTGTAAATGTACCATGAATCGGTCGATGGCTCAATTCTAAAATCACGACTCGGTTGACTGAAGCGCTGCTGCAGAAGACTCACTGATCTAACTTTACAAATCATGCTACTTTCAAATTAATAATTAGTTAGTCACCTATTGTTATTGTTCGGGAAAAATTATCTGAATTTTTAAATTAAAAACTATTTGAAACAGAAGAACATAAGAGGCTATGGTCTCAGCTTTCGTCTCATTTGAACCGGTATGCCCCAAACATCTTGTGGTTTAAGTTTCATCTAATTCGATCCACTTAACGGAGCAGAAATAAGTGAAAAACCGACCAAATCTGAACTAAATCACAGACACAGTCTAATACATTCAACGCCAAAATATGTCCAACCCGGCTAAAAGTATCTAGAACACAACAATGACATTAGCTACAAACATGGTTGAGGTGTCGTTTAAACCGGTATGGCACAAGCATATTGTGGTTTGAAACAGAAGAATGGCAGAAGCTATGATCACTGCTTATGTCTCGTCTGAGCCGGTATGTCACAAACATCTCGTGGTTTAAGTTTCATCCAAATCGATCCACATAGGGAGCAGATATTAGTGTATAACCGACCAAATTTGACCCCAAGTATTCAGCTGGTGACGCATGACTGTATGTCACTATGTCACTAGGCATGACATGCCACTATAAACAGAATGAACAAAATCAGATTTAGAGTAAGACGCTTTATGACGTCATCATGCGATGTACTATAAATATTCAGGTTATGGGCCAGAATGTCCATTTGCACTGTGTCCAGTGTATGGTGTAGACTCCATCGCTCTGTAGTGGTTAGAGATTACAAACTAGACATGTGTGTTTGTGTTTACATATCTTCTTACCTGGTAGACGTCTGTGAATCTGTGTGATTGATATTTTATCTCTATGGACCCCGTTACTTTGACGCATTAATAAAAAATACGAAAAACAATAGGCCACAAAAACTCGTGACCTCATCGAGTCAAATCCAGCCAAATGTACGACTGAGTGATGCGTTCAAGATCCAGCGAGGCGTCGGAAAAATGGAAGCCGTGATATGGTAATTACTCACAGAAATACCAATTGTTTTTGTATTTCATGGAAACGTAACTAATTAAAAACGTAATTCAAGGAAAAAAGTCACCACTAGATTTGACTATTATTGTAAACCTCCATAAATACGTAAACTTGCGTAAATGCGTCATAATTTACGCACATGAGACACGACGTCACCTACCATCACTGAGACTGCACATGTACTTGCACACAACAAGGTAAGTTATAACAATGACAAGGTTTGGTTTAACTAAAAAATAAATGGTTGTTTTTAAGAAAATTAATGTATAAACAGTTTTCTACAGCTAAACTTAGCAAACTTAATGAAAAGGCAAAAGTTCTTCCATAATAATTCAAATGCCAAATTAACGTTTAAATTCCATAAATGCTGTCTGCATTACAATATAGACAAGCAATCTCTGAAACAGAATTTTCCAATTGTAGATTATTAACAGACAAAATACAATGAAGTAGTAATTCAAACTAACGTTTACTTGTAATATTAAAATAAAATAACATGTATTTATTTTTATTGTTATGCAAAGAAAGTTTGTTTTTGCGATTGTTCCAGATGCCGAAAAATAGACAATAAAGAAGCCAATTGCCCAAAAATCCAGTCCTCGAGGTCAGTCCATGTTGATTGGTCCAGACTCAGATCCACAATGTTTGGAACTTTTTAAACTTGTGATGCGTTCAACAGAAACCGAAAAACTGTAATACGTACCTACAACTCATAAACTCGTCCCCGTGTATTGCTGCCTGCGGAGACACCGGGAACGCGACACACAGTGGACTGGAGATCGCTCCCTCTCCATTACGCAATCCACTGTCCTGATCAAAGGTGGATTGGGAAGGATCCTTATTTGGGTTCAAAATGTTTGTTTCATACAAGCAGGAAACTAACAAAAACAAATAGATCTAAAATAAAAACACAGGAAAACCAGCACTGTAACTGACACGTACTGCGCAGCGCTGTATGGAGGCTGTCTGAGTTTTGTTTACATTTTTAATTTTCCATACAAGAGACTGAGGAAACGAAATAAATCAAGATCCTTCTCTATATCCCTGTTCAGCCTGAACCCTGCGCTGAGCATCTCAGCGTTTCCGTTCAGGGCGTCAACTGATTATGAAACTGTAACGTTCTCTGGTGGAAGAAGCCACGCAGTTGTTATTACACACTGAGCTTTATTGTTACCTCCCAGGCTACTGTTTTGGCCATAACCTATGCCATTGGACCAACAGCCAAATAACCAAACACTTCTCCCTCCGCATTCTCTCTCTCTCTCTCACTCTCTCTCTATCTCTCTCTCTCTCTCTCTCTCTCCCACGCCGTCTTGCCACACACACCCCCGCATCAGATCGTTTGTCACCGCCCGCAGTAATACACATTATCTACTCTCTAACTTTAAAAGAAGGAAACTCTGTCTGTACGTCCTTCAATTATCTTGACAACCGTTCATCCGACCTACTTCACACTTGGCGGGTGTATTGCTGGGCACCCAAGGACGTGCAGTGTCGGATTTAGTGCAATTTGGACACGGGACACGTGCAATATTAATAAGATTTGAATAAACAAGCAAACAGCGAGCCGCTCAGCCCTGTGCAGCAGGAGGGCGGGGCCTCAGGAAGCGTATTGCTGGGGACCCGCGGCAATCCGAACAGGCATGTTTTGAACGGGCACTGCACGAGTAACTGACAATTAACAGCACAACATTCTTTCCAGGGTCATTACAATATTATATCATCTATTACTATATAAGAATCACAATATATTAAATATTATTATAAAGTAACAAAAATAGTTGCGATTCCCTGGTCTTTCTTGAAATAGATGTATTTGAAGGTAAGCAATGGCACTTTTCTAGAATTGGCTCATTTTCATATATAATGGAAAATGCACGTCTACATTAAGCAAATCTTAAGAATCAAATCGCACCAATCCTTCCATATTGAAATGTATTGTCCTGAAATCGTATCGCACAGTATCTACATATGTATGGGATCGTCTTATACAGAAAACATGCCCCTAGAAAACAAGCCACCTTGATATTTATTTAATGCCAGCCCAAGTCTTTGTCCGTGCCGCTCACCCGATCTGCATCAAAGCATCAAGGCCGCATCCCGGTAAGACGAGGAGCTGGATCTGCTTATTTACAAGTCTCTAATTACCTTATTCTACCTCCTTAAATACAACATTACATTATGTCCTATGTGCTCCTGCTCCCTATGCTCCTTCTTCTTCTTCCGTGCTTCACCCCAGGGTCCCTCCAGAAATCTAAATAATGCACACGGAGTGAAGGGCTTAAAGTGGGCACGTGATGGATCACTCGCTCTATCCGCAGCTGTTGTGCCCTTGCTCCACAGCCTATTTATCATTTTTTTGGAATGACACCGCTCTCAGGTGAACGTGTCTAAATATCTATATTTACACCAGATGTGCTGTGAAAACGGGCCCAGATATGCCCGTGCTCCAGTTTGGGGCATGGTGGAAATGGGCCACAGGGACCTCCCGCTTTTTTGAGACTTTTATTTTGAAATGTGTTACTTTTTTTTTTGCGACCACGTTTGTGCATGCAGGTGGGCTACTCATTAGAAAGAAAAATCCATCAGGCAAGACCACAGGTCATTCCACCGGGGTGTCACTGGTACAGTATGCTGAAGAAGGGAAAGGGTTAAACTACGTAGCACAGCTGACACGATTTGCATTGTTTGATAAAAGTTTGTTTTTAAGCTCTTGCGTCTCGGGACTCAAGATGAGCATTTTGTCCAAGGATTTTGTTTCTAGGGGAAAAACAATAGACTAGACTCTGCACGGTCTTTGATTGTCTGAGAATAGAATCAGGTTGAAAAGAAGATGTCACGTCATTTGCACTTACGTAAGCCTGTCGGTACTACTTTATGTTTAAAAATGGAACTCAAAACCGCGTCACTGTGTAAGGTGAGGTTTGAGGTGCCAGAAAGTTTGCTGTCCATCCCTTTGCAGAGCTGTACTGTTTTTTCTTTGTTTTTTTTTTGTACAGAGCTCGTCAACCCCTCTGGATCCTGATCAATAGTTGATTTCACTAAAGACAGACATTTATCATTGAGTTAATGAAGTCCCGAGAGAGAGAGACAAATTGAAAGGGAGAAAGAGGAGTGGCGAGGGAGACAAAATGACTGACAGGGTTGCTTCAGATTACTTTGTCTAAATGACTAAATGAGTTCACGGACAAACAAAAACATTGAAGCCGTACCATCCCAGGACACACGTCACACACCACGCATATATGTAAGGATAATGTGCAACAAAAATGAAATGAAATTAAAATGCATATCCTCTTCTATGAGCACAGTTTGTACCAGTTACTCATTTTTTTGAGTGCTGTACAATCAGGTGAACAGGTAAAATAGGCAAGCAGGCCTGGAATATACAGTAAGTGGAATCAGAACATGACTGATTCTATACTGAATAGAATGAATGTGAATACTGTGTCCAAATATATATATATATATAAATATATATTTTAGGAAAAACATCGGCTTTGGAAAGATTCCATCCCAACACATAAGTAAACGATGAAATAACTGACTGTACAATACCAACAAACAGCTGTTAAATACTCCCATGTTTTATTTCAGGTATATTCCTCAGGCATTTTGTTTTATACTGTATATTCCAGAACAGAACCGAATAATTAAACTTTTTTTTTTAATTTTAAGAAAATTTTGAGTTAGCTAGTGGCTCATGCCATTCTAACCAGTATAGGACTCCCAGTTTATACCATTCTAACTAGTATAGGACTACTAGCTCACACAATTCTAACCACCATAGGAAAAATAGTTGATACCATTCTAACCAGTATAGGACTACAAGCTCATAAAATCCGAACCAGTTTAGGACAACTAGTTTGTACGATTCTAACAAGTGTAGGACTACTAGCTCATACCATTCTAACCAGTGTAGGACTACTAGCCCATACCATTCTAACCAGTGTAGGACTACAAGCTCATACCATTCTAACCAGTATAGGACTACTAGCCCATACCATTCTAACCAGTGTAGGACTACTAGCCCATACCATTCTAACCAGTGTAGGACTACAAGCTCATACCATTCTAACCAGTATAGGACTACTAGCACATACCATTCTAACAAGTATAGAACTTCTAATTCTTACCATTCTAACCAGTATAGGACTACTAGCTCATACCATTCTAACCAGTATAGGACTACAATCCCATACCATTCTAACAAGTATAGAACTTCTAATTCTTACCATTCTAACCAGTATAGGACTACAAGCTCATACCATTCTTACCAGTATGGGACTACTTGTTCATATCATTCTAACCAGCATAGGACTACTAGTTCAAGATTCAAGATTCAAGAGGTTTATTTGTCACATACATATACAGTATTTATTCTAAGCAGTATAGGACTACTAGCTCATACCATTCTTCCCAGTATAGGACTACTAGCCCATACCATTCTAACCAGTGTAGGACTACTAGCCCATACCATTCTAACCAGTGTAGGACTACAAGCTCATACCATTCTAACCAGTATAGGACTACTAGCACATACCATTCTAACAAGTATAGAACTTCTAATTCTTACCATTCTAACCAGTATAGGACTACTAGCTCATACCATTCTAACCAGTATAGGACTACAATCCCATACCATTCTAACAAGTATAGAACTTCTAATTCTTACCATTCTAACCAGTATAGGACTACAAGCTCATACCATTCTTACCAGTATGGGACTACTTGTTCATATCATTCTAACCAGCATAGGACTACTAGTTCAAGATTCAAGATTCAAGAGGTTTATTTGTCACATACATATACAGTATTTATTCTAAGCAGTATAGGACTACTAGCTCATACCATTCTTCCCAGTATAGGCTACTAGCTCATACCATTCTAACCAGTATAGGCTACTAGCTCATACCATTCTCACCAGTATAGGCTACTAGCTCATACCATTCTAGCCAGTGTAGGACTGCTAGCCCATACAATTCTCACCAGTTTAGGACTACAATCTAATACCATTCTTACCAGTACTGAATATGACTACAAGCTCACACCATTCTTCCCAGTATAGGACTACTAGCTTATATGAAAACTACTCATACCATTCTCACCAGTATAGGGCCACTAGCTCTGCATTCATATTTTATTCAACTTTTGTTCCACGCTTCAAGACTTTGTTGAAGTCCTTTTGTATTGATGTAATCCCTGTTGGAGCAGCCCCCCTGCGTTGAAAGTTGTGCATGACATTGTTCATTGTGTCACTATCAGCAGGTTTCTCCTTCATCCTTTCCACGGTTATCCAACAAATACAACAATACAAACCAATATTCATCAAATATGAATTCTGACAAATATTCATTAATATAGAGTACACCGTACCTATCTTCTCCCTTGTAACCCTCCCTCGGTCCTAATAATAAATCCACCTCTCCAGCTACAAAACACCCCAAGGACTGGTATCCAACCCCCATTATTGAGATTTTTTTTTTTGTATCTTTGTGAAACGTTAAAATGACTGAGTGATCATTCTTCACTGGCAGACTGGCAATATGATGGAGATTTTATGTATTTTGGGTTGATTCCACATCCACAGATACGGAATATTCCATGTTTCTAAATGAAACATGCTAAACACCACAATCACACGTGAACTTTTTTTTCGTTTGTTTTCGTAGTAGCAGTAGAGAATGGAAGCCGTGGTTTTCTGTTTTCACATTTAAAACGGACGTTTCGTTTATTTATCACAAATTGTTTATTATATGTCACCGATATGTAAACCCAGCGCAAGCCGGGGGGCATCGTCGTAACTCTGTTTAGTATGTGGCGATCCCTCGTGGCCACAGAGATATTTAGCATCTATTGGCGTCGTGTTGCTCCGGCAACGAGGAAGCCGTGGCCAAGGGAGGGAAATACCCGGATGGACAACATTGGGCACCGCAGCCACAGCGGGGAGCACGTGATGTGAATGTATGGAGTTTCAGGCCGAGATTAGAGGACAAACTTTTTTCCGTGGAGCTTTATCTCTCGACATACAGCGACGGCCTGAAGGTACAGCAGACGTTTTAACATGGTGGTTTTTTTTTTCCCCCCTCAAAATGTGACCGGGAGTGTGTGGGGCAAATTTTTTCTCCACACTGAAAATATCGGCGTTTAATAACTCGCATAACTCGGAGAATGGCTGATCGGTGTAGTTGGGTGAGTTGTAATACCGGCGCAAACCATGATTCTACAGTATAAAAAAAAAAAAAAAGGCCTTGCCATCGTTTGGCCAACTGTCAAAGTGTCAAATGTCTTCTCTCTCCATTGCTTCACAGCTTCAACATCCAAGTGACTTCAACATAAATAATCAGTCGGTAATAATGACAAGCATGTCAACGGAGACGTGTTACTCAAGTCACACGCAATGATTTTCAAATAACACTTGAACCAAAACAAAGTCTCCCTTGTCTGGGAACCTTTCCCAGGATTCCACATCCTAGACTCAACGGGGATCAGTCCCTGTGTGTTTATCATCTGAATTCCACTAGGACATCTTTTACCGACTCTTCTTCCTGGCAGTGCTGTCACTGTGCTGTTGGGTCTTTTCCTTGGATAAACAGTGGTTTGTTCAGCCTGCTAATTCCTACCTAGCTCACTAACTGATTCCTATAACGTAATACATAGTTAGTTTCATAGTAAATACATAGTTAGTGAATAGAATAATATAAATAAAATAAAAATAAAATAAAACTCAAAAGGTAATACAGAGTGGAAGGGAATGAGAGTTATGTATATGGGATAGGCTGTTTGTATATACAGATATGTGCAGTAAAGTGCACGTGAATATAGTGTGTATGGAGGTATACAACAGTACGACACAGTAATACAGTAACACCGAACAGAACAGTAATCCAGCGCAGTATGCAGTAACCCAGAATAGTGATACAGTAACTTGCAGTACAGTATGCTACATACAGTACAGTAAGGCAGTGGGGCCTATGTGAGCGTCTCAGTGCTTTTTGTTAGGACCCCTGGTGAGTTCAGCATTGACAGTCCTTATGGCTTGCTGGAAGAAACTCCGTCTCAGTCTCTCTGTCTCGCTGTGTGACGGCGGAGGCGCTTGCCCGAATGTCTATAAGCGTGTAAGATGTCCCATCGACTACACCGAGCTGCCTTCCTGCTCTCTATCTGTCTCTCTACTCATTACAGAAATGCATGTTAACGTATTCGGGGAGTTCTCTGCATAGCCCCGCCCCCCGGTAGCTGCGGTACCCGGGGGACATGGGTGATGTCTTTGTGATGTCACAACTCTCCCCATATAGAGTTGAGCGTTCGGAAGAGCAGGGTCCCAAATGCAGCAGCAGTGAGATGAGATACTGCCAGGGGTGGGCGGGAATGCAACGGAACATGATGCAAGCCGCTGTAAAACCCCAAGAGAAAGAAGAAGAAGAGGTAGAAGAAGGGGGTCATTCAAACCACATGAAACTCGGGAGGAAGAGAGCATAAGCTGCAAAGCAACGCTGGGCTAAATTGCACCTCTCGAGTCACACGTAGCATACAAGCTATGGAGGTTGGTGATTCTCTGAAGACAATTAATTCACTATCCTCGCCTGCGGTGTCAAAACAACACACAGGTTGCAACATCTCACAAATTACGTCAAAAGACAATGCCAAAAGCAAACCAGGAGGCAAAGAAAAGACGCAGCCAGCCATGTGGTGCTATTGAAGTTCAGCCTGGCTGCAGTCAGCGAGTGGCGATCAAACAACTATTTTGCTGGAGTGACTCCCGACTCCTCTGAGTCATGTAAAAAAAACGTTCGCTACGAATTTATCGTTCACAAGTCTTGGATCAGTAGCTGGCCTCAGTTTCGAGCCATGGACCCACTGACCCCCATAAACATGAGGGTTTGGTGGAGCTGCTGTCCTAGCTCCGAGATTGTCTACTACACTGGCCTCCAGCTCCTAGGCTGTCTCCTAGCTGCTACACTGTCTCCTACCTCCCCCACTGTTTCCCAACCTTTTTACAAATAAATGATCCCAGTGAAATCCCACAGCACACCAACTCAAAACATCCCAAACATGTATAACTGTCGTCATTATTATGGCCTACTAATCACTATCAGTGTGAAACTTGAGATTGTTTTGATGAACATAGAACTGAATAAGTATAGCTTTGCAATTTGGATCTTGCAACATAACAAGTTTATTTCCATTATTTAGTGCCACAGTAGTGTGCCAGCAGTGGTTGAGTGAAAAACACTTTCTAAATCCTACACTGTCCTAGCTCCTAGAAAGTGTCCGAGCACTTGAGACGCACACAAACAGCTACACGAGACCAGCACACTTTTACAATTTCACCAGGAATTCTCGCGTTGTTATTATGTAGCTACAGTGCCATATTTAGTCATTAATAAAAAGGCAAATGTGAGCCTAACCATTTTAACTGTATTTTCTTTCCATATTTTACCAAATTGTATTGTTTTTAAAATGCTTTTTATTATTGCCATTGGCTTTTTAAATAGTACAGCCAATGCATACCTTTTTCACAAAAACTGCCATTTGTTTTACAATGTAATGTACATAATCTTGATCTCAATTATGTGTGTCTAAACTGCAGAATAAACATGATGCTGTCCCTAACCTGGCTTCGGTCCGAGAAAATCGTCTCCCTCCTGAACCTCAGCCCACCAACGAAACATCAAATCTATATGAAGTATGAAGTATCCAGTAGTCACACTGTAATACAGACCAAAATATTTTACCACCTTCTACATACTTTGCATGTTCAAGATTTCACATCAATAGCATGGTATCATCCCTTTCCTCCCATGTCTGTCAACATTGTAGCACTTTAATTGTGTTTAATCGTCAGAGTTTCCTGCGGCGCACACTTTACGCCCCCATTATCCAGAACTCCTCCTGGACAGTGGCAGGTCCGTACAAGGAGCAGCGCTACCATCGCACCCTCAGTGAGTCCATTGCAAACAACTACAGCCCCTATGCGAGGGACCTGAAGATCCACAATCTTCAGCGCCACATTAGAACCACCGATGAATTCCTGGGGGAAACGTCCGAAAGGGTGTCAGAATTCCGTCCCTCAGTCTCCTCCAGTTCAAGGCCCAGTGCAAGAGACCCTCGGACCCTTGGCCTCCGACCTCTGACCCCTAGTCAGCAGCTGGACATGATGCGCAGCCAAGAGGAGAGGATGATGGCCGCTGAGAAGGAACCGAGCAAGAATGACCTTGAAGCAAGTGTTCCTGAGCAAAACACTGATGCAGTCATTCACGCGTTGTGTCCGATTTGTCAACTGTCCATGGAATTTTAAAGAGGTGTTTACTTTATTCCCACAGAGGTATCTGCACTACATCAACAATGGTGTTCCCACTTATATGCTGGCCCCCCAGCCCCCCCAACAGATGAGGAACATCATGAGTTTGGTGCCACCTGTCACCGAGGACGATAGTGTCAACTTACAGAACCTCAGGAACAACATGCTGGAGGAGGTCAAAAGTGACTACATCTTCAGTCTCAAGAAGAGTATAGGTACAGAACATCAGCACTAACAGTGTGAACTATCAATAAATGGATTGTATTGGCTCCTTGTAATTTATAAATGCCAAATTGATATGGAATATGTATGTATGTACTGTGTGTGTGTGTGTGTGTGTGTGTGTGTGTGTGTGTGTGTGTGTGTGTGTGTGTGTGTGTGTGTGTGTGTGTGTGTGTGTGTGTATTTATATATATATATGTGCTGTCTATGCTACCTAATGAGCTCAGTATGGGCAGGTGGTGGCTACTGAAAATAGTATACAACAACATGCAACCGTGCGTATCAATAATATGCAATGATAGTACTAGTAAATATACTGGTATAGTAAATATATGTATCGCTGTATTGTAAATTATATCCATCTATAGTCTGGTGAGATAGTAGTGATATCAATAATAATGTCATTATAATAACACAAACAAACAATACTATTAATAACAAGGATAATAGTATGAATGGTCATAATTATAATAATAGTGGTAATAATAATGGTAGTACCACCAAAATACCAAAATACTAACACAACTAGTACTACTACTACTAATAATAATAACAACAATAATATATAATGATACCTGCGCCTTTGTGCCTCATGTAATGTTAAATCCTTTGTGCTAATTATGGGGATTTAATATCACATCCTGTGAATTGTATGTCCTCAGCATTGAGCAAATCCACTCATATTTATGAAGTTTAAAAAAAAAATGAAATGAAAATAACATTTTGTGGCCCTGAAAATGTGATCCCCATCAGTCGATTACATCCTGAGGGATCAGACAGAACGCCGGCGTCTCTGCATCCCCAGTATCCTCAGGCCCTTCCCCAGGAGGGTGATCCGTGCACCGGTGCCCTGGACCGCCAGCTACAGGGAGGCCCGCGGAATGCACAGCCAGCACCTGTTCACCACCAACTACATGATGTTCCTTCTCCAGGACTTGTGGATAAGCAGGTAACTCTGATGTCAGGCTTCTCCAAGGGTCTCAAATATTAAATTGGGAATTCATATATTACATTAACAAGAATAACATTTTTTGATGGAACTGTTGATGTATTAATTTGAAGAGGAAACATAAGAAGCGTAGTTTCGAGCAGGAAACAGAAGAAGCGGATTTCCTAAAATATGGCAATATGGCGAGCCGCAGGGTAAAGCTTACCCTGCAAAAGCTATTTGTTAACTGTTTTTAGTGAAATAAATACACCTGAAAAGAGTATGGCTATGGCTGACAAAGCATTGGAAATATTGTAAAAGCAATTGATAAAGGGCATAGGGCATTTTCCCAGTACTTATTTTACTACTCCTTTCAGCTTCTCATCGCTGAGGTTTGTGAGGATGGATGACCTCCTCTCTTCCAGTCTCCCCCTCCTGCCCTCAGAGTTCGAAGATCTAATCCAGAAAAAGTGCCAAGCCACAAGGGATGAATTGGTCCACCGGTGAGTCATGCCCTCTGCCACACAAGGGTCAGTGTCTCAGCGATAGACTCTGTAGTGGACTGTTTCCACCGTATTCAATTTGTCAGACTCTCATCACTCTGCGGTTCGAGAGATTTGTTTATTCAACTTCATGGGAGGGTTCAGTTGCAGCTTGTTTTCTGTCTGTACAGTAGAGAGTAGAGTATAGATAGATAGATAGATAGATAGATAGATAGATAGATAGATAGATAGATAGATAGATAGATAGATAGATAGATAGATAGATAGATAGATAGATAGATAGATAGATAATTAATAGATGGATAGATAGATGGATAGATAGATAGATAATTGATTCATGCCTGGAGGGAAATCATGGTGTTACAGCAGCTCACATCTAAACAGTAGCCAATAATAGTAGAGCAATAGAATAAGAATAGAAAGAAAATGGCAATATGCAATAAACCAAAAAAAAATGGTTGAATAAACATCAAAACTAAAAACAGTAAACCATTTTTTATTCGCAATGACACAAATAGGAAATGTCACAAAAAAGGAATACCTACCAGCATTCTCAAGACAGGCCCAAGACCTCTCCAGAACTGTGACTCCAACTTGGCCCTCAAGTGAGTAGACGGCATCTAGTCGGTGAGCTTGGGATGCCGCGATTCACTGCTGAACCCTCTGGAGGGTTCCCAGAAGATGCCATCACTCACTTGACCATCCCGCAGAGTCTAGGCAGCATGTCTCACTTATGCAATTCAGGGATATTAACATCAAGTCCTACATAACAGATCTATATAATAAAATCGAGAAACAAAAACAAGTCGAGAAACCAGAAATCTTGAAAGTAGAAAAAATGTAATCTGAAATCAAATCTAGAGATGTAGGAACATTGTGTGATAATTGACTGCATGTCTGAAATGCAAGACATGCCTGTCCTGTTTTGTGGAAATCCTGCCCCTCTTTGTTGACAATATTTTCACCGGCCACACTTGTCTGGATACCATTGTTCCGTTGTTCAGTCTCCCCCTGGATACTGCGCTGACACCTGGCAACAAGGGATGTGCCGATCCGATGCTCAGGTTCAATATCAGACCGATACTGGCCAATATCACTGGATTGGATATCAAAAAAAAAAAGTATAATCCAATCCGATCAATTAGCCTTAACTATCACATCAATGCTTAACTCAACTTTGAGCGACATGCCGTAAAGAGAGATGTGTCACAACCTGCGCCACGGCCGGCGCGCACACCTGCACGGAACACGGGAAAGCAGCGGAGATCTAAACGCTGTGCCTCCGTGTCAACCCGGTCAAGTCCGACATCGCTGCGGACCCACACCCCGCACCCGCTGCATATACACCACAATAATAAAAGACAATACCCGTAACCAAAATAAATGCTGATCATAAAGAAAGGTGAAAAGAGAAGTCCCTCACTCCGTAGAGACCGCTCATGCCCCCATCCACAGAGAGAGAGAGAGAGAGAGAGAGTGGGGGAGGGGGATGGAGAAAGAGAGAGAGGCAGTTCAAAGTGCCTTATATAAAATAGATAAAAAGGAAACCGCATAGAAAAATAAAGAAATTGAAAAAATGTAAAGGACATGATAATAATAAAAAAGTCAGTGTTTTAAGTGATGTTTGCATTCAGAAGTATACATCCAATAAATTGCACTATTTGCTTATATGAATTATTATGCCTAAAATAAACATATTTTTGATATTTGTGACAAAGACACAGCCTTTCAATGGAAATTCTACATTGAACTTGTTTAACTGATCGACAGACCAATGCTCACTATGTCTTTGTGGCCCGCAAATGCATTGTGTGTTTAGAACAGCAGTGGCAAATTGAGATTCAGATCGCAGAAGAGCAGAAGCTGAATGAGAAGATAGGTACTCTGACTCTCCTTAACTGAGTCATGTTGTGGGCTACGTATTTCTTCCTTGAGGGGAGTAGAGTATTTGTTTCACAGTTTGAGCATGATGTGTTTTAGATGGCTAGGTGAAAAAAAGTGCATCCAGACAAATGTGTTATTAACAGCTTAGTTATTCAAGCGAGGGAAAAGATGGGTATCAGATTAGTATCGGTATCAGCAGATACTCAAGGTTGCGGTATCGGACATGAAAAAGGGGTATTGAACCATACCTACTGACAACTTCATGTTCCTGCTGCCGCTTTGTTTAAACACAGAGTAGAACAAAGTAAATATAAAAGGACAGATCGTTCAGGCAGAGCCAACATTATACCAAATGTCTTACGAAATGTAAATGTGTGCAGCATATTCAAAGCCTTAATGTTTCGCTATTTTAAAGTTGTCTGAAGCTTCGGGGTCGACCATCCAAAGCAGTGGGGAGTGCGGGAGAGAGGTGAAGAAGAGAGTAGAGGCAGGGTGGAGTGGGTGGAGAAGAGTGTCCGGAGTGATCTGTGACAGAAGGGTCCCAGCAAGAGTGAAGGGGAAGGTCTACAGGACGGTAGTGGGACCAGCTATGTCGTACGGTTTAGAGGCGGTGGCTCTGACAAGAAGGCAGGTGGCTGAACTGGAGGTGGCAGAGTTGAGGATGTTGAGATTTTCATTGGGAGTGACAAAGACGGACAGGATTAAGAATGAGCACATTAGAGGGACAGCTCAGGTTGGACAGTTTGGTGGAAAAGTGAGAGAGGCGAGATTGAGATGGTTTGGACACGTGTGTAGGAGAGATGAGAGTTACATTGGGAGAAGGATGCTGAGGATGGAGCTGCCAGGCAAGAGGAATAGAGGAAGGCTAAAGAGAAGGTTTATGGATGTGGTGAGGGAGGACATGCAGGTGGTTGGCGTAAGGAAGGAAGATGCGCAGAACAGAGGGTATTGGAGGGAGATGATCCACTGTGGCGACCCCTAACGGGAGCAGCAGAAAGGAAAAGAAGAAAGTTGTCTGAGGCTTCGTTTTGACCTTCTGACCCCTTGGTTAAAAGCCCTTTCCTGCTATTTCAGGTGGCTGCCCTCCTGTACCTCCTTGTTCATCACCTTCAAGGACCTGTGGCTGCCCATGGTGCCTAAGAGTGACCAGGTGGAGCCTGTCAGAGCTCGCGAGTTCTTCTCCTGCACGGCCGCTCTCATGTCCCTGCAGCTCCGCAGTCTAGTGATAGACTCTTTACAGGACCTGCTGTGCTTCTTCAGCATGCACCAGGTTTGCTACAGCCTCCCTTCTTTTTTTTTAAATTTTTACAGTATATTAAGATTCCCTTGCGTGCCATTACAAAGTAAGAGGTACGTGTTCCATTTATAAACGCCATTAAATGAAGGAAACAGTCGAACCGTCTACTGCCTCATGACTCATTGCAAAAGTCTCTTTAGTGTAGACATTGCTATTCTGGCACCAGAGTGAACCAGAAAACATACTTCACCACCAGAAGTGATTCTGTCAAAATAAATTACATTTGGCGTGAAACATCAACGTAAAGAATACTGGTCCTTACCGGGCCTTGGCATTTTAAGAAGGTCTTCAGAGTCAAACAGCAGAAGCATCCCAAATACATTCTGTCAAACTCATGGGCTCATTCTACAGTTCGTAATTCTGTGCTGTGGTTAAGTAAGCTGGTGTGTATCCTGCGTATCCCGTGGTCATCCATATGATTTCCCTTTTTGGGGTGTCAGCGAATTGAAAACAACCGCCGCCGGTCCTTTTTACCTCTTCTCCTTCAGGACGGCAATGACTTTGGCGAGGTGTTCGATGAGCTCCAGTACAAGCAGCCCGGGGTGCTGCTGGTCAAGCTGGAGGTGGCGGAGAGGGAGGTCATCTTCAACCCCAGCCTCCAGGAATGCTGGCAAATCATTCACAGGGCCTTCTCCGAAATCATTAGGAGCGCGGAGAACCTCCCGCGGGTAGGGACAAGTCATCTGTTCACCTCCCCTCAGACCCACACTGCTGTGCACCTCAGGGGCTGACGGCCCTATTCCTCCGTCGCCTCACTTTATATGCCGGTGTCCCTGCGGTTTGCTTTGCTTCGTCGAACGTGGATATTATCAGTGCTCTGTCTTCATTCAGGTGGAGTGTAACCTGTACCCGGGGATAACCAACCTGGAGCTGTGCACTGTCCGCGCTGAAGAGTCGCTCGTCACGGAGATTATAAGCAAGGCTCACCAACTCTTTCTCAAGAACACCGTGGGGCCTACAAAGTACTATTCTGCGTCAGCTGATGTGTTTAAAAATAAATCACGTGTTTGTTTTTCTTTTGTTTTTATTTGCTCTCACTGGATCATTCTTTTTTTTTTCTTGTTCAGGTATCTGAACGTGTATAAAGAATACAGCGACCTGTTGGACAATAGGGCAAACCAGGACATCACGGCGTTCCTCACGGAAGTACCCCCTCTGGAGGGTTTTACAGAGGTACGGTCTACAGATCTGCCTCCTCCAGACACACGACACCATCCTGTTGCCGTCTTGGTTCTTTGTCCTTGATGATTATTGAAGGTTGACATTGCAGGTGGAGAATTTGAATGCCACCTGCAGATTAACTCTGTCTCGGAATGTAATGGCATTAAAAAAAAAAAGCCAAATAACACTTTGATATTTTTTTCCATCCTTCAGAAAATCGAGGAGCTTAATAGCCTGCGGGCGGAGATCGCCTCTCTGTTCCTCACAGTGCCTCTGTCCATGTTCTGTCTGTACGCTGGTGAGCTGAATCAAGACCTGTGTGAGGGCACTGACAGACTGAAGGACAGGATTATCACCTTCCAGATGGACATGAGTAGACAAAACAATAAGAGGTAAGGAGCCGAGTATTTCCTTTAATCTATAGCTACAGTATGCATGACGCATCCTTCAAATCACAACTGTAGATTCGAACATCACTTCCATATACCAACCTTGATGCAGTCGATTTTGTGCTATGATCTGCCTTTCCTGTTACTGCACTTACCGTTAATGTTTGGCGTACACTGGGGCGAATTCACAGAGAATGGATCACCAGCGCTAATAGCGCCATGAATTGCGCATCGATTCCATTCACTATCCGCGGCATCGATTTCACAAAACATATTGCCCAAAATGATATGACAGCGCAAACCACACCCATAAAATTTTGCCGCTGAGTGCAATGTGCGATTATTTTGCCTCTGATCACAATTATCCGGGGGGTCTCCATGGAGAGTCCAGACGCATGCGCCACTGCTCTACCCTTGCCTGTTTATGAATTATCAGATTTAAATAAACATAAAACTTAGTCACTTTGTTTTAAAGTGTTTAATGAAGCCGATTGCACAGCACTGCCTTTTTTAAATTTATTTTTGGTCTCTGCACAAGTACCACCAGCTCTCTGCCGACGGTAATATTTTCCTTCTTAACTGCTTGTGGCTATAAGCACCGTTTGTGAATTGGACATTTTTTGCAACGAGGCTCATTTGCATAGAAAAGGACCAATTCTGCACCAAATGTATGAATAATACCTAATTTAAATAGGCGCAAATAGCGCCGGTGCACCGAGACGCTATTTGAGCGGCAGCGCTGTTTGCAGCGCATTTCACCGTTTGAATTTGACGCTCGCTTTCTCGCTTATTTGCACAGGCTTTGCGGCCGCAAAAGGCGCACGATCCCCGTGTGAATTCACCCCATTGTCTTCTTCCAGCATCTGTAGGCGATATGAAGAGATCGTGGAGACCATCACAGGGTCTCCAGGCTCCACCGAGGAGCTGGTGACTCTTAGCCAGTACCTGAGAAACTCCATGGATGTGACCGTCCTTAAGCTCAGAGACGAGATCGTGGAAGGGGTCAAGCGGCTGAGCTTCCTGCTAGACTACGCCACTTTGCCCGGTATGATAAATCACCTCACGGCTTCAATATGCTACGGGATGCGCCAACAAAGGCTTTTTTCAGTCTACACTACAAGACTTGGGTTTTCACTCAGTTGTGCAGCTGGACACCTGCAGTATCACGTCTCAATTCTTGTGGCTTGTTGATTGCAAAATAACCCCATACATTAAACCAAAATTGGCATCACAGAGAACGACCCCGATGCTGCTTTGCTCAAAAGCCTTACTTGTTTGGTCGCTGCCATACAAGCACGAAACATGTTGGAATTGCTGGCCATATTTATAAGTGCGCTTTGCTTTGTTGTCATGTGTTTGTTTTTGTTTTTTCGATGGTTGTTCATGGAATCATTTTGTCCACGCCAAAATTTAACGAACTTCGACTAACTCTGCATGCGGCTGGTGGAGGTTACCGCTGGTGTAACCAGAAGCTTGCTCTTCTTCTTCATCTTCCTCTTCTTCTTTCTGCTGCTCACGTTCAGGGGTCACCACATGGCTGGTCTCACTACCGTCCTGTAGACCTTCCCCTTCACTCTTGCTGGAACCCTTCTGTCACAGATCACTCCGGACACTCTTCTCCACCCACCCCACCCTGCCTGTACTCTCTTCTTCACCTCTCTCCCGCACTCTCCGCTGCTTTGGATGGGCGACCCCAAGTACTTGAACTCATCCGTCTTCTCCACCTCCAGAAGCAGAACCAGAAGCTTGCTCTACCTTTGTGAAATTTCCCTTTCCAAAACAGCTTTGAGTCATTTGTAACACAATAATAGTGTTAAATATATGAATATATGAATATATGAACATGTTAAAATCAGGCATTTGTGCCTTGTTTGACAATGTGTCAGGTATCGCCAGGTTGCCACTCTTCTAGTTTATTGTGTTTATTTTACAGCATTAGTAGAAAACAGTATTTGATTTGTCTACGCGGTTAATTGGCTTTATGTTGCTTCTCCCCAAGCCGAGGACCTGAGGCTGAACTCCAATGTTTTCCAGTGGCCTGAATCCATCGCCAAGGTGTTTGACCACAGCAAGCCCCGTCTGGCCAACAGAACCAAACAGGCTGAGGACGAGGTGCTGATAAGGTAACTGAATTATCACCACGCCAAAAGGGAAGAACAGAAGCAAAACTCTGGAGACTCGAGTGGGTTTCAGAGTAGCGCTCCAAGTCGGCTGACAACAAAATGCTGTCGACGTTGTGTTCATGTTCAAGGATCTGTACATAACATCCCTAGAAAGAAAGAGAGAGAGAATATCAAAGATTTGTACCATGCCAAATATTCTACCTCATTACAAGTTAAATATTGATAAATAGAGTATATTTAAATACACCCATGATAAGTACCTCCAGTAATAACATTATTCAAAATCAAGGACATAACCTTTATATTAAACATTTGAAACAAAAATGAGTTGTTTTAAATGTTAATGGGTAAAATAAAATTCCATCCCATGCACCAGGATATCAAAGTTTGAGCAGATTCTGCAAGTGGTGAACACGGAGATAGAGACCTTTTACGAAAAGGACGTGATGATTCAGACGGAGATTAAGAACAACGTGGAGAAGCTGGCGGAGCTCAACGCCACCCTGGACACCGCTTTCATCGAAATGGAGGTCGGGAAGCTGCGTCTGGTTCGAAACGCGCGCTTTGCAGTTGTTTTTTTTTCCCCCAAGAGGGCCGTTTGGGGACCGTCCGCATCTCTTGTGATTTCACGCAGGATATCAACAAAGAGCAGACGCTGCTGGAGAAGGAGAACACCCAGTTCCCCTTGCTGCAGACACTGGTGGCCAACAAACAGCCCTACGAGCAGCTGTGGACCACCGCCCACAGTTTCATGGAGAAGTCAGACGTGTGGATGAACGGTCAGTGTCGAGCCTCGCTTTCCTCACTTCATGTGAACTAAATTGAGAGTATTGTAGCTACTGGAGAACACATTGGGGAGATGATGAATTCATGTTGATGTGTCAACGCAGCAAATGTCTTGGGGGCAGTTTATCTCCGGTTTGCACTCAGGGTACATCCTTGGTGGTCTACCATTTTGCATTCCATTTTCAGAAAAGGGGTTAGGGTAGCTCTGGACATGGGGTCCATTGAATGGGCACGCATGTACACTCAAACAAAGTTTATTTGGGATCCAAAGGGCAGAGTTTGACAAACTGCATCAGCGAGAGAGTCAAAGCTCGTCTGCGAGGATAGGAAAATGCCACCAAATTGAGTCACTACCTCTGTGTCCCAGTCCCAAAGAAAGCCAGGGCTGCATTCCACCAAGTACTGCAGCTGTTCTGATGGCAAAGGGTGGCCCTACGCCGTATGAGGTCCATGATATCAATATATTGTGAGGATTTTCCACCATGTGGTCCGTTCTCTGTTTACCCACACACACACACACACACACACACACACACTCTGTTTCAGCAGTAAAAAGTGTCTTCTCCCCGCCGGTTTGACTCACAGGCCCTTTCTTACAATTGGACGCTGAGAAAATCTCTGAGGAGCTGAGCGTCATGTGGAAGACCATGTACAAGCTGACCAAGACCTTCTCCAACCTCCCGGGGCCCCGGCTCGTAGCTAAGAGCTTCCAGACTAAAATGAACATGTTCAGGGAGCACATGCCCATCCTGAGCACCATCTGCAACCCGGGGATAAAGGACCGTCATTGGGATATGGTCAGCGGGACACAGTGTTTTTGTTTTTTTTGTTTGTTATTAATCCATTCGTTTTGCGTTTGTTGCTTTCCCGAGCATCCAAATTTAGTCTATAATGACGATCAAATTTACAATTCTAAGTGCTAATCATATCTGTATTTATTAAAAGCCAAAATGACACTGAGGTGAACAACTTGATTGATTGTCTGTCAACAGATTAGCAGCGTCGTGGGCTTTGAGGTCAAACCTGATTTGGGAACCTCTCTGTTGAGCATGGTGAACATGGGACTTTCAAAGTTCTCTGGAAGGTAAGACTATATGCTTTAGGTGTGAAATGATTAATTGCATGATTAATTACTCAATTGAGAAAAAAACAAGTGAAATTTTATTTTAGAAATCAAATGTTCATTCATTTAGTTGTTTAGTTTCAGCCATGTGAATGCTTGCTTCTTTCAATATTGAGAAGAAAAAGTGATGTTTTGGACTGCTTGGTAAACATTAACACATTTCAAGGTGTTTCTTTGTGTTCAGATAACTTTGGATGAGGATTTTCACACCCTGTCACATTAATTCGCAATAACTTCATGGTGGAAATGAATTGGAGATTAATTGGATTTACAGATGAATCCGATAATGGCATCTCTTTAAATGGGTAGGCGGTATGGATGCAATGGTACAAGCTACGTTTTTGAACCCTTCGATACGCCCCCTACGGTTCAATACGCACACGTGAACCGCAGTATTAAGATATCACGGTAGAAGTCCACTGGCCGCATTGGCGAAGTGTACTGGCACAGCACGGTGAGTGCTGCTTCCCATTGAATCCATTGTCAGTCGTGCGGGGTCTGCATGAGGTCGAGAGATCTATTTCAACTGCGTGTGGCTACGCAGCTTTTTCAATAGGAACACAAGATAGAACTATATAAAAATGTTTTTGTAAAGAGTGCAATCAAACAAGGTGTCCAGTGGAAATAATCCCCTGGGATGGCCGTGTCCCTCTTTATTACAAACTTCTCTTGAGACACTCTCGCACTTCCACTTGCACGAGTGTTGGGTCGTTCACGAATGATCAGATTATTCTGAACGGCTCTTTTGTATGACTGAAGGGAAATGAGCCTCGCTGGGCCGGCAAGCATGTTTCTCCCTCTATGTAAGAGATGGCCTATGCTCCTGCCCTGGCTGAAAAGGAGCGCACCCACTGTCACGTCAGGTTCACAAAGCGAAGGCACGCACGCACTGGTCTGACTGTGAGGTTTTATTTTACTATTATTATTTATGTGTGGAAAAAAAACTTTTTATACCTGTTCTACTCTCCAAAAAACTAACAAACTATAGTACATGTTTTATTTTATTTTTTTATTATGCAGCATTTTTGGAATATTATATATAGAAATAAATAATTAGGAACGAAAATTTTGATTTGAATTACCCACTATCCTGGACACCCCTCCAATCAGATGAACTTATGCAAATGATAACAACCCATCAATGAACTTGAATCCCCGTCTCCTCCCTCCCCCCACAGTCATACGCACAGAGTGTTACACTAGTTATTTGTGGCAGACTACTATAAAAAAAAACACCTTTTGAGTTAAAAATGTATTTTTAATTCTTTCTCAAATATTAAGATACCAAAACATTACCGTTACCATGGCCCCCAAAACGGTGGTACATACCGAACCGTGAGCCCACTGTACCGTTGCATCCCTGTTATGCAGAGCGTTTGAGTTTGCAGGGTTTCATTCCAGCTCACGTCCAGGCACTAAATGTAATAATCTGTGTCTTTTAGCGCATGTGAGAGAATTGCTGTGATTCAAGTGATCATAATTTTATTTGCCTGTCCCAGGTTGGAAGAGATTGGAGCTGCAGCCGGTAAGGAGCATTCCCTGGAAAAGGCCATGGAGAAGATGAAATGCGAATGGGCCGATCTCCGCTTCACCTTCACTCCCTACAGGGATACAGTATGTCCACACACAGACACACACATCTGACGTCGAACAAACGGCAGAAATCGATCTTCACGTACAGTGCTTTCATCGTAGAGACTCTGAGCCAAGGAGCACCAACAAACCCAGCGTGGCCTCCGATGTTCTTGCGTCTTAAATCTTCAATAATTCATCGGTGAATAAGACGTTGACGCCCCGTGCTACAGCTGAAATAGTTGAGCTGTGTCAACTACATTTTTTATGACTCGATTCACATTGAATCAAAATACATAGACACAAACAAGACGAACACTATTTGTAATCAATAATCTAAAATGTGAAAAAACAAGACGCACAATAATAATGTTAATAGTAACTTTTTTTTGTGGAGCAAATGTCATACACGTCAAGAAAAACATGAACAAAGCAAAATGCATTTCATAAGAAATGCATACTCATTTTCAGTTTGGGTCATCAATTTAGAGACATTGAAGGATCAGGAGCATTCCTTGGCAAATGGTTTTCAATCATTCAAATGATTGGTCTTGAGTCTTTGAATCTTTGAGGACTTTGAGACAGTTCTCAAAATAATCCTCGCTGTGGTGCATAAAGGGCTGTTTTCCTGTCGCAGGGCACCAGTGTTGTTTCGGCGGTGGACGACATCCAGATGCTTCTGGATGACCACATCATTAAGACCCAGACCATGCGAGGGTCCCCTTTCATCAAGCCCGTCGAGGCTGAATGCAAGGTCGGGACGCAGTGGCCTTCGTAGCATGTTGAATCAAAATGGCCACAAGAGCCCTCTTCTGTGTCTTCTGTCACCACATCCTGTTTTTCTCTTTGCCCCAGGATTGGGAGGACAAGCTGGTGTCTATGCAGGACATCCTGGACGCCATGTTGAAGTGCCAGTCCACCTGGCTGTACCTGGAGCCCATCTTCAGCTCCGAGGACATTATCGCCCAGATGCCCGAGGAGGGACGCAAGTTTGCCATCGTGGACAGATACTGGAAGGACATCATCGCAGAAGCTGTGAGAAGACCACAACTCAGTTACTGCTAGGGCCGGGTATCAGGTTAAAAACACGCTGATACCGGTATACGGCATAAAATTCCTATATTGGTTTCAAAACAATACTGTTGTTGATATTGTTTTTTTAGACCATCTATAAGGTTATGTACTACTTTAAAATACCATATCTGGCTGGTATAAAAAAAACTCTTTCAACTAAAGGAAAATTGCACGACACACATTTTTGACTCAAAAGACTACTTCAGTATGGACATTTGGTGTTGAATGCCACATAATATTTAAATATTATTATATTGTTGAAATTTAGGAGGTACCATAACGGTATTGACTTTGGATACCCAGCCCTAATCTGTCAGCACCTCTGCTCTCCATGTACATGTACGTAAGCAATGCGTGTTTTGTATTGAATGAAGAAGAACTGAGTGAATGCTTTCCCTCAGGTCAAGGACACACATGTGCTGGTGGCAACAGGCCAGGACAACATGCTGGGGCGACTGGAAGAGTCCAATGTGTTCCTGGAGGACATCCAGAAAGGCCTCAACACGTACCTGGAGATGAAGAGGCTCTATTTCCCAAGGTAATACGATGAAGTACTCGTACACATTTACCTTGGCCACCCCCCACCTCCCGAATAAACACTCCACCGTTCTCATTGTTTTCCCAGATTTTTCTTCCTGTCCAACGACGAGCTTCTGGAGATCCTGTCAGAGACCAAGGACCCCATGCGTGTCCAGCCCCATCTGAAGAAGTGCTTTGAGGGCATCGCCAAGCTGGAGTTCACACCGGACATGGAGATCGTTGGCATAGTCAGCTCCGAAAAGGAGACCATCCCCCTCTCCATCAAAATCCACCCAGCCAAAGCCAAGGTAAAGACAGAGGAGAAATCAAGACATTTAAAGTACAGCAATTAGACTGTGCTTCATGTCACATTTTTAGTGTAAATGCATTACATACATTAAATTTGGATAGTTTACTGAGGTGTAATAAATGAACAAACATATTTATAGAGGACACTTAATATTTTTTACAACTTTAGAATGCATAACTGAAACATACCTAACAGTAAAGTGAGGTTATTTGTTTTTTTTAGCCACTTTAAAGATTTTTACTTTATTACATTCTTACTAAATTGCCAACTTACATGTGCACTAAATAATTATTGAATTTTCAACAACTTATTAATGGAAAATACATTTTTTGATACCTTTGATTGAAGCTTATCAAGAAATTATAGTAGGTAATATTACAGGATAGTTCTTATTTACGGTGTTCCCGTGCAACTTTCAGGGTATGGTGGAGAAATGGCTGCTTCAGGTGGAGAAGGTGATGCTCATGAGCGTGCGAGATGTAGTCCATCAGGGGCTGATTCAGTACAATGAGGTATGGTAACCGTTACTTTCCTTATTATTTAATCTGGGCTCGACGCCGGGTCATTTAACTGCTGTCCACAATTGGGGGCCCTCCCCCACTTTTACGTTTGAATCTGTCGCCTCTCCCCAGGTGCAGAGGAAGAAGTGGGTGCTGCAGTGGCCCGGCCAAGTTGTCATCTGTGCGTCATCCATCTTTTGGACGACCGAGGTGTCGGAAGCCATCCAGAGCAACTCCCTACCAGTCAGTGTTGACGTTTAGCGGTACCGGCACCAGGGATCGCAAATGCTCTGGCGCCCTAAACAATAAAGTACATTTGTTTTGTTCATTTTGCAGGCCTACGTTGATCAGTGTAATGCTCAGATTGCCGACATTGTGGAGTTGGTGCGCGGCAAGTTGCCAGGAGGTGCCAGAATGACCCTTGGCGCGCTCACGGTGATAGACGTACACGGTAATGTCCCAAAGCGAAAACATTGTGTGTGCGTCACCTACCTCTGTGCTCTTCCAGCCCAAATTTCAGGCTCATGTTGCAGCCCCTCCCCTGTTTCATCTGTAGCGCGAGATGTAGTGACCAAACTGGCAGAGGATCGCATCTCGTCGCTGAATGACTTTGCGTGGATCTCTCAGCTGCGCTATTTCTGGGAGGACGGAGAGGTGATGCTGCGCATGATCACCACCTACCTCAAGTACGGCTACGAATACCTGGGAAACTCCCCTCGACTCGTCATCACACCGCTCACCGACCGCTGCTACAGGTCAGTTCTAGTCACACCCATTTCCTCTGCCAAGAACACCTCTATGCAGAACCCAACTCGGGCCGTCACGATCATCACATTTTTGTCAACGATTAATTGTCATACAAATAGCTATGATTGTGGCAGCTTTGCCTGCCACATGCCACCTGAGTGGTGTTTTCAGGGCCCTCCGACACAGAGAGACAGACAATGGGGTTGAGACACACCAGTTTATTGTAGAGAGGGGGTTAGATGGAACAAGCCCCGGAGCAGATGGACAACAATGTCATGACAAGGGTTCCTCTTGTGTGTGTGTGGGGATGGGGGTTTTACCTGTTGCACGTTAGACAAATCAATGAGCAACAGGCAAACAGCAACACCGATCCTGGGCCACAATTACCTACACCCAGGACAGGTGTGGCTGCTTAAATCACACCATCCCCACACCACATACCCCCGGCACCAAACTGAGGGAGAATCCCTGGCCGAAGCCCACAACTACCCCAGCAGAGAGAAAAAATAAGATGTCCAGATGCCTGGACTCTGAAACATGGTTCCCATACTTCAAAACAACAAAAAAGTTGGCAGGGGCCGCTTGAAGGGGCAGCCTGGCTCCTGGGCTGCTGGATGGTCCAGGTGTTGGCTGCTTGGCAGAGCAGCTAGCTGCAAGTGGTTACCCATGGTAGTTGCTGCAGCTGCTTCTCCCCCGGTCCTCCGTCGGACCCCCTGGGTGCTGCTGCTGCCAGTTGGCTGAGGGTTGGTGTAGAGTCCCTGTTCAGCCGATTGAGGGAGCAATTTATTGACATTAAATAACATGTACAAACTATGCATTCTATCCTGCTATGCTACTATTCTATCCTGCTATGCTACTATTCTATTCCATTTAAATGTAAATGAAAACACGATTGTAGAATGTAATTTGATTTGCAATTTTACAAAATAATTGCAATTATGTAATAATTGACACAGCTCCAGACCAAACATGAAAATTCTTAGTCCCCTAGTATGGGAACTTCACAAAACTTTATGTGCGCATTTAGTCACATGTAGGAAGGCCTGGGATCCATGTTTCTACTTTGGATATGATAACAATGTTATCATATCATGTATCATGTTATGGGCCGAAGCAGATAAAATGTGTTTACAAAGTACCAGTATCAAACATGCTTCGAAAAATATCTTTGGGCTGAGTATGGCTGTATTGTGCCATCACTTGGCGCACCACACCAGGACGCTGATGGGAGCACTGAAGCTAAACCTGGGCGGAGCCCCCGAGGGCCCCGCAGGAACCGGCAAGACGGAGACCACGAAGGACCTGGCCAAAGCGCTGGCCAAACAGGTAGCGCTGCGTGAAGACATACTGAGAAACAAGCATGCCTACACTTTGTCAGCACGTTCACGGCCATGTTTTTGTTCCTAGTGTGTTGTGTTCAACTGCTCGGATGGCCTGGACTACAAAGCCATGAGTAAATTTTTCAAAGGCTTGGCGCAGTCTGGAGCTTGGGCTTGCTTTGATGAGTTCAATCGAATTGAGGTGACTCCCACTGCTCAAATTTCTAGTATCTGTCTCAGTCCACCTGCAATAAGCAGAACCCTATTGCACTGAAGTATATTTTAAACAGGCGTGAGTACCAAGTGAATTGGTAACTAATTGGTGAGCATGCCCATGTGTGTGTATGCCAGGTGGAGGTGCTCTCTGTCGTAGCGCAGCAGGTGTTGTGCATCCAGCAGGCCATTGCCAGGGACCTGAAAAAGTTCATGTTTGAGGGGACAGAGCTGTCCCTCAACCCCACCTGCTCTGTGTTCATCACCATGAACCCCGGCTACGCTGGCAGAGCTGAGCTCCCAGACAACCTCAAGGTACGATAGTAGTACTATCATAGTACTTTAGCTCAATCTGACATGATAGAATACAATAGGTACAGTATTTTTTACTCTGTATAAGTGTCTCTTGATGAGATTGATGACCATGTCAGAATGATATTTTATAATATGAAAAGAGGATAATATCTTGTCAATGGAAGTATAGCTGTTGATCCTGTCCTGTAGGCGCTGTTCCGTACTGTGGCCATGATGGTGCCAGACTATGGTCTCATCGGAGAGATTTCACTCTACTCCATGGGCTTCATCGAGTCCCGCAGGTACCAAACTGTGAACCGCTGAATGTTGGTCTCCTAAATTACACTGGCTCGGTTTATCACGCACCAAAACAAGCTCCCTCTCTTTCCCCTGTTATCCGACAGCCTGGCCCAAAAGATTGTGGCCACATACCGCTTGTGCTCGGAGCAGCTGTCCTCCCAGCACCACTATGACTACGGCATGCGGGCCGTCAAGTCAGTCCTGACGGCAGCGGGGAACCTGAAGCTCAAATACCCCGAGGAGATTGAGAGCGTGCTGCTGCTTCGGGCCCTGATGGATGTCAACATGGCAAAGTTTCTGGCGCAGGATGTGCCACTCTTTCAGGTCACACATTAGGGGTCGCTCACTGTGCCTTTCTTGATGCCTTGTATTAAGAGGTGGCCATTTCCAGGTCTAGAAAGTAAACATCCTGTCATGTTTTTGCTCCACCATAGCGCTGAAGCAGCTAATTTCACTCACAAACCGTGCCCCGGTGTTCCTGATGTTTGACTCTAATTAGTGGGAAGGACTTGTATTTCCTGAACCTAGAAGTTCCATCTCTGAGTTTATTAGATATGTTCGCAATCATAACCAGAATAAGGAAATACTCAGAGTCAGTGTATTGGAAGGCCTTTTAGCTGTTATTCATATTCAGTTCAGCTGTTTCTGTCCACAGGGTATCATCTCTGACCTTTTCCCTGGTGTCGTTCTACCCACACCGGACTATGAGCTTCTCCTCAAGGCACTCAATGAAAACATTGTCAAACTCAAGCTCAAACCTGTCCCATGGTTCATTGGCAAAATCATACAGGTACCGAAAGAATACTCATTTATTCTTATTCTCATCTTCTCTTATCTCTCGCTGTTGAGAGTTATTTGCATTAACGTGTTATTTTATTTGCAGGTGTATGAGATGATGCTGGTCCGTCATGGCTTCATGATAGTAGGAGACCCCCTCGGCGGAAAGACTTCAGCATATAAGGTTCTCGCTGGTGCCTTAGGAGACCTCTATCATGGTACACCTTGCAGAATTACAGCTATTGACTGCACATCTATATATCCATACTTAATCAACCTGTAAAAGTGTATTATAGTTATTGTCGTAGTTTGGCTTTTCCTGTCTTTCTGCTGTTTTTGTTCTGATACAAAATGCATATGTGTTCCTCACCGACTGATTTTGTATATCCAGCTGACCTGATGGAGGAGTTTGCAGTGGACTACTGCATCATCAATCCCAAGGCCATCACCATGGGCCAGCTCTATGGCTGCTTTGACCCGGTCAGCCACGAGTGGTCTGATGGGGTGCTGGCCACCTCCTTCAGAGACCAGGCCGTCTCCACCTCAGACAATCGCCAGTGGATCCTCTTTGACGGGCCTGTCGACGCTGTCTGGATCGAGAACATGAACACTGTGCTGGATGACAACAAGAAGGTAAGCCTGTTATCAACTGACTTTGTTCCTGCCTGATTTCACCACCTAATCTTAAAGACTTTATCGTATCTTTTGAAGAGTACAGAGTCAGCTTGTTTACCAGCGTTTCTCCTTCTGTTCACTGTAAGCTGTGTCTGATGAGTGGCGAGATCATCCAGATGAGCGCTAAGATGAGTCTCATCTTTGAACCTGCCGACTTGGAGCAGGCTTCTCCGGCTACTGTCAGCAGGTAGGAAGCCTGGACGGGGGCAGAACCTCCCAAGGAGACTTAAAACTACACAATCAATTTACTACTTGCTTTCATGATTAAATATCAGAAGTGTGTGTGTGTGTGTGTGTGTGTGTGAGTGTGTGTATATATATATATATATACACAAACACAAATATATTTATATATATATATATATATATATATATATATATATATACACACACACACACACACACACACACACACACACACACACACACACACACACACACACACACACACACACACACACACACACACCAAATATATATTCATAATCGTAATCTAACATTCTGGTATAATGGTTGCTGAGGCTGAATGTTGCCTTCCATATGTAGGTGTGGTATGATCTACATGGAGCCTCATCAGCTGGGCTGGGCTCCTCTCAGAGACTCCTACATGGACACGCTGCCGAAGACTCTGGCCACTGAACACAGGGAGATGGTGAGGCCATGCATGCACGCACAGACAGACAGACAGACAGACAGGCAGGCAGGCAGCCTGGCAGGCAGGCAGGCAGGCACGCACACACACACACACACAGCTTGGTTCACCCTGTGTTTGAGCCAGCCCTTATCCTGAGCTGCTTTCACACATGCACTCCGGACAATGTCTGGACAATGTCCGGACCTGATTATTGTCCTTTCACACATGTAGCAAAAAACGGCGACTGTCTGTGTCAGATAAGTTTACACCACCTGGAAATAATCCGGCTGGTTTAGACGAGGGGCAGAGCCTGGGTAGAGCGTGCAGGAGTCAGGATGTGACGCAATGACGGTGCAGAGTTTTACAGCACACCCAAGATGGAGGACAAGGCACACAGCGGAGTGCAGATCACGGGCGCCCCGATGAAGCGTCTCCTCCTCCCAGTGATTAGCGCTCTGCTGTGCTGCTCCATTTCACCAGAGCGGCAAACTGCCTAGAACCGGAGCTGGGGGTCCATGTGCCTTTTTTTTTTTGAGCACCTGCCCTTTTCAAAGTTTCTGTATTTGACTGTAAAAAGGGAAAGTGAGATCTGGAGTAGTTTCTCAACAACGCTGAGCGGAGAGGGCAGGAGCCTCTGCCCCCCCCCCTCTTTCTCTCACTCCGCTCCAGTTTCAGAACACGGTAAACTGTACTTACATCGTAACTTAGCAGCGCTCAAATGATTCTGACATTTTTGTTCACACATATAGCTTATCCGCGATAATTTCAGGTTACAGTGCATTTGTGAAAGGCACTATAGGGACCCCACTTTTTCCTGTGGTCTGTGCAGATGTTTTACTGACTGTACCGTATTGTTCAAATGCTTCATGATTGTGCTAAATGCGCTAACTCTTGTTATCTGCATGTGGGTTCTTTGTCCTGCAGATAGTGGACCTGTTTGATTGGCTGGTCCAGCCCTGTCTGGACTTTTTGGACAGGAACTGTCGCTTCCTGGTTGCCACGTCCCCCATCCACCTGGCCTACAGCCTGATGAGGCTCTACACCTGCCTGATGGGTAGCTTTGACCAAACATTTGATATGGTTTGAAAATGTTTACGTAGTGTGATGTGATTTATTTGTACAATTGGCAAACATTTTTCCTGATGATTGCTGAAGCCCACAGTCTGATATGAATATTATGGTCTTTTGTGAGCAAAAGTGTCAGCGTTGCTGTCTTATTCCAGATGAAATCGCATCACCAGAAGCCAGTGGAACAGAGAGCATGTCCAGCCAGCAGATTACCATGTGGCTGCAGGGCCTGTTCCTATTTGCCGCGGTGTGGACTCTGGGCGGGACCATCAACGGGGACAGTCGAAAGAAGTTTGACGCCTTCTACCGCAACCTGATTGCGGGCTTGGACGACAGCCATCCACGACCCAAGAGTGTGAAACTGACCAAGAACAACATCTTCCCAGAGAGAGGTCATCTGTTCTTAAAATAGACACTTCAGTTGTCGTGGAAACAAAACAAAAATTGCTTTTTTTTACCTTCATCCTCATGCATATTGTGCCCTTATTGTGTAGGCACCGTCTATGACTACTACTTTGACAAGCATGGGCCTGGACATTGGAACGTGTGGACTGATGCAATCACCAAGGAAGAGAGCACAATCCCAGTTGGAGCCAATGTAGGCGTTCTCATAGTGTTGGCTGTTAAGATTGAAAATTGCTATCTAATCCGTGACAGATGGGGGACCTCTCTCATTTGTCAATTAATCAATCAGTGTTTATTCGTATAGCACATTTCATGGACAGAGCAACTCAATGTGCTTTTACATCAATACAACGTTAAATCTGAAAACAAAAATGAATATGGCAGCACACACCCACACACACATTAAAAACAGGTGCTCTACTCAAATGCAAGACAAAACAGAAATCTTTTCAGTTTACTTTGGAAAGCATTCAAACTGGTTTCATTCAGGTCATCTGGCAGGCTATTCCAGTGCCAGGATGCGTAGTGGCTAAATGCTTTCACATTTCCACATTTCGTTTTGGTCTTGGTGACCAGGCTGTGGCTGTCAGATGACCTGAGTGATCTAGATGGTTTGTATTTAGACAAGGAGCAGGATCTTACACTTAACTCTGCGCTTAATTGGAAGCCAATGAAGTGATCTGAGGACGGGAGTGATGTGATCCCTTTTCCTAGTTCTTGTCAGAACTCTTGCGGCGGCGTTTGGGATAATCTGTGGGCGACCCATGTTTTTTTGGGGGGAAGACCGGCGACGTAGCCTTACAGTAATCAAGACGGCTTGTTATGAGGGCATGGACTAATTTTTCTGCATCTGATTGTGACAGGAATCCTCTGACTTTATTTACATGTTTTAAATGATAAAATGTTGATCTGGTGATAGAGTTGATGTGTGATTGAAAAACTGAAAAGAAATAATTCACAGTCGTTGCTCCTCAGAGACAGGGAATTCAGATGAGTTCAGTCTCTGATCATTGTTTTTGTTTTTTGTTTTCAACATTCCAGGTGTCCGATCTGATCATCCCCACCATGGAGACGTCCCGCCACCTTTTCTTCCTGCGTACTTACCTGGCACATGAGGTGCCCATGCTGTTTGTGGGCCCCACAGGCACCGGCAAGTCTGTCATCAACAACAGCTTCCTGGTAACGCTGCCCAAGGAGAAGTACACGCCCAACTGCATCAACTTCTCTGCCCGTACCTCAGCAAACCAAACCCAGGACATCATTATGGCCAAGTTGGACCGAAGGAGGAAGGGCGTGTTCGGGCCGCCAATGGGAAAGAAGTGTGTCGTGTATGTTGGTAAGGAAGAAAACACATAAAACTACTTATGAATTACAAAGAAATGTTGATCCGAAACAAAGTATCCCCCAAGATAGTGTTCTGTTCCATTACATTTTACTGAACTGTATGAACTTAAACCATTACTTTGGGTTCTCTATGATTGACAAGAGTAATGTTTTGAGTCAGTTTAAATGTGTACCACTATTGGTGTCAGATTGCTGAAAGAATGCATTACACGTTTATATATTTTGTCCCATTTCAATTTCTCACTTTCCTCGGTTTTAGACCTAGACCTTTTCACTAAATATGTCGTGGTTAATTGAGCCTCGCCCTATTAGATGATCTGAACATGCCAGCTAAGGAGATCTATGGCGCCCAGCCCCCCATCGAGTTGCTCCGACAGTGGCTCGACCACCACCACTGGTACGATAAGAAAGACACCTCCAGACTGGACATCGTGGATGTGGTGTTTGTCTCTGCTATGGGGCCCCCTGGTGGTGGCAGGAATGACATTACAGGTAGCACGGTTGTATATTTATTTACATTCGGATTCGGATTTGAATGTATTGTTGCTTTTGCAAAGAAAAAAAGATTCAATCCTTTTGAATTGTCAGGCCGCTTCACCCGCCACTTGAACATTATTTCTATCGACTCCTTCGACGATGAAACACTGAACAAGATCTTCAGCTCCATCACAGACTGGCACTTCAGCCATGGCTTCGAAGCTGCCTTCCTGAGGTCAGTAATACAGAAGTGACTTTGTTCAGTGCTCCCAAGGGGAGTAAAGCTCTAAAGTCCCCTGTCCTCCCCAGGGGGAGCATTGGGGTGTGTGAATCAATCCTTTTTATCAAGGAAAGTTTTCTCTCCTTCAGGCTGGGGAAAATCATGGTGCAGGCCACCATGGACGTCTATAAGGATGCTATGGACAGCTTCCTCCCCACCCCTTCCAAGTCCCACTACATCTTCAACCTCAGGGACTTTGCCAGAGTGATCCGCGGTGTCCTGCTGGCCCCGCACACACACATGCAGGTAAGACAGAGGACAGCAGCAGAGTGCTTCTGTGAGGGAGTGAACCTAATGAGCCACGTATCCTCCTGAATCACCTTTGATGCGTTTTGACTGTTTGTGTCAGGAGGGAGACAAGCTGATCCGCCTGTGGATCCACGAGGTGTACCGCGTGTTCTACGACCGCCTCATCGACAAAGAGGACAGAGAGCTGTTCTTTCACATAGTCAGAGAAAGAACGACATGTTACTTCAAGCAGAGCATTGATAAGGTAAGCGTTTACTTTGCAACAACAACTTTTGCATTTTAAACGATTTCATATGAATTTCAGAAGTGCTTTTTCTGAGCACTGATGTTGCTCCTTTAATTCTTCTGTTATATAATAACACCTTTAGGACAGATGCAGCCTAGCATGGCTGTCCATGGTATCAGCCCTTGCATTTCCCCACTTCCCCTGAATTTCCCTCTACCTTAATAAAGTGTTATCTCATCTGAATATTCAGCTGCTGTGTCACCTCAGCCAGGACGGGAAAGTAGTGGACGAGGACATCCGCAGCTTGTTCTTCGGCGATTACGCCAAACCCGAAGCCGACGTGAAAGTCTACGACGAGATCACGGACCTCCATGCCCTGCAGGAGGCGATGGAGTTCTACCTGGATGAGTTCAACAACTGCAGCAAAGTGTCCATGTCCCTCGTCATGTTCAAGTTCGCCATGGAGCACATTTCGCGCATCTGTCGCGTGCTGAAGCAGGACAATGGGCACCTCCTGCTTGTGGGCATCGGCGGCTCGGGGCGGCAGAGTGCCAGCAAGCTGGGGACGTTCATCAACGACTACGACCTGTTCCAGATCGAGCTGACCAAGAACTACAGCATGAGCGACTGGCGGGACGACCTGAAGAGGGTGATGCTCAAAGCGGGTATCGAGGGCAAGAGCCTTGTGTTTCTGTTCGCGGACAGCCAGATCAAAGACGAGGCCATGGTAGAGGACATCAACATGCTGCTCAACACCGGAGACGTGCCCAATATATTCCCAGCCGACGAGCGGGCAGACATCATCGAGAAGGTGCAGGGCATCGCCCGGACGGAGGGCAAGAGGATCGATGCCACTCCTCTCTCCATGTACAACTACTTCATCGACCGTGTCAAGGTCAACCTCCACATCGTGCTAGGCGGGTGTCTTTAGATTATTCGTCAAAAAAAAATTCTAGTGTGAAATCTAGGCCAGTGACAACATACTATGAAGGCTAACTCGGGATGTCGACTGTGATTTTAAACAGCCATGAGTCCCATCGGCGATGCGTTCAGGAACCGTCTAAGGATGTTCCCTTCCCTCATCAACTGCTGCACCATTGACTGGTTCCAGGCCTGGCCCAGTGATGCTCTGGAGATGGTCGCCTGCAAGTTCTTAGAAGACGTGGAACTAAACGACGACATCAGACGAGAGTAAGCATGATTCTAGTGCCTCAGCCCAGGTACATGTGACATCGGGAAGACAAATAAAAATATTGTGGTGCTACTTTTTGTGTTATTTTAGGGTCGTGGACATGTGCAAGACTTTCCAGTCAGCGGTCGGACAAATGTCCGAAATGTACTTTTCTCAACTGAGGAGACACAACTATGTGACTCCCACCTCCTACCTGGAGCTCATTCAGACCTTCAAGACTCTACTGAATGCCAAGAGGAGCGAGGTGAACACCATGAGGAATCGCTACATCGTTGGTCTGGAAAAACTGGAGTTTGCTGCATCTCAGGTGATGCAACCAGATTTACCTTTCTTCATCAAGTCATTGTCAGTTGACATTGACTGATCGCAAATATTAGCCGTGCTTGTCTTGTGACGAAAGGGATATTGATAAAGCATAAGTGGGGTTTTTTTTTAATATTTTGTCTACAGGTTTCAGTGATGCAACAGGAGCTGACAGCCCTGCAGCCAGAGCTCATTCAGACGTCAGCAGAGACGGATAAGATGATGGTGAAGATAGAGAAAGAGACGGTGGAGGTGGATGCAAAAAAGGAGCTAGTATCGGCTGACGAGAAAGTTGCAAATGATGCAGCTGCAGCTGCTAAAGCCATAAAGGTATTGTACAAATACAGCCACTTATATCCCTATCCTGTGAATAATTGTATTGACTTAAATGCCTTTTTCACGGTGGTAGATGTGATCTGCTATATTTCCAGATGTTGTCATAAAATCTTATAACAGCTAAAGCTGATTTGGAATGCAAAAGATCCCACTCTTTTTCATCTGTAAGACACACGACTCATAAAGATGGACCTTTGTTGTAGTTTGTTAGGGCCAGTGTATTTCAAAAGAAAGTGTTTTTTTTTGTCGTTCAGGATGAGTGTGAGGGAGACCTGGCCGAAGCCATGCCGGCGCTGGAGGCCGCCCTGTCCGCTCTGGACACCCTGAAACCGTCTGACATCACGGTGGTGAAGTCCATGCAGAACCCCCCCGGCCTTGTCAAACTCGTCATGGAGTCCATCTGCGTCATGAAGGGCATTAAACCTGAGAGGAAGCCCGACCCCGGCGGCTCAGGTACGAGTTCAACCCGAGTGAACAGATCACTGAAAAAGATTACATTTTGAATATCGCTCAATAATATCTGACCTGTTTGTGATCCCAGGCAAGATGGTGGAAGACTTCTGGGGTCCCTCAAAGAAGCTCTTGGGAGACATGAAGTTTCTGGAGAACCTCAAAGCCTACGACAAAGACAACATCCCCGCCCCCCACATCAAGAAAATCCGAGACAAGTTCATCGACAACCCGGAATTTCAGCCCTCCATCATCAAAAACGTCTCCTCGGCGTGCGAGGGGCTCTGTAAGTGGGTGAGAGCCATGGAGGTGTACGAACGTGTTGCCAAAGTGGTGGCGCCCAAGAAGGCGAGGCTAAAGGAGGCCGAGGATGAGTTGGCGGTCCAGATGGGTATGCTGGCCATAAAGAGAGCTGAGCTGAAGGAGGTAGAGGACAGGCTGCAGTGCCTGAACGACGACTTCACCGCCATGAACGACAAGAAGAAATCGTTGGAGGACAACATTGAGCTGTGCTCCCAGAAGCTGATCCGTGCAGAGAAGCTGATTGGGGGGCTGGGGGGAGAGAAGGACCGGTGGACAGAGGCTGCACGGCTGCTGGGTATCAGGTATATTAACCAAAATATACATTTATAACTTATAGGACATTCCCCAAATATTTTCAGGGTTGTACGCCCCCAGATCAAAAACGCAAAAGTGAGTCCCCTTGCTCCAAGTTCCACTATGAAAAAAATAACATTTTTAATAGATGATCATCTTCTTAAATTCAAGTAGCAAGACAACAGACCATTTCCCCACAAAATATCACGTAAGCTTTGTTTTGTCATCCACCCCACTAGAGTATATGCAGCTAAACAATGCTCAAAATAAAACAAAAAGGGACGAATTCTCAAAAAGATATAAGAAAAATAAATCGTGTTATTGTCAAAGCACCCACAAAGGGTGAAATGCGTCCCCAACTGCGCCGCCAAGCAAATAGCCTCTCGGTGCTCCGGTGCTATTTGCATTTATTTCAATTAGGTATTATTCATACATTTGCCACAAAATTTTCCCTTTCTAGGCAAATGAGTCCAATTCACAAACACAAGCACGAATAGCCACAAGCAGTTAGAGGTCATATTCTTAGCCTATTTAGAGAGTAACTGAAGTGCATGTCCCATTTGAGAGGCTTGTGAGGCATTGTGTGATATTTTTTAATTTGTCCTCCGCTTCAAATCATGCCATCTTCTTTTACATTCTGAAGGTGTGTGTTTGAAAACACAACCAATACTGACGGAATGGGATGTTAAATCCCAAACACGGTTTCTCTCTTGTCACATTTCAATTCATTGCCTTAAGTTTTGAGGAATGCCTCTGCACCTCGTCGCTCTGGTCTCGTCGCTCGCGGTCTGAAAATGTCGTTTTTCTCCTCGCCGCCGTTTCCATGCCTGCTGTGTTCTTGGTGCAATGCTACCGTTTATATTTTGCCACATGGATAATTGCAATCAGATGCAAAACAAGGGCAAATTGCACTCACCTGCAAAACTTTATGGCCGTGTTTGCACTGTGATGTCATGAGCAATATCTTTTGTGAATCGAACCTGAACACGGGACAAATAGCCGTTGCAAGTGATGCGCCATTCACGGTGCTACTGTATCAGTGGCCACAATCCATTCTTTGTGAATTCCCCCCTGAGTGTGATATACAAACAACATCATGATTGCAGATGTTTTAAGTACCTTGTTTATGCCTGCTATACATTTACTGTACCCTAGTTTGTAAAGTGTAGCTTAAGATGGGGTCACCGCTCAGATCACTTCATGTACTTGATTTAATTTGAAGACTGAAACAATAATAATAATAATAATAATAATAACTATTATTATTATTATTATTATTATTATTATTATTATTATGTACTGAACATGTCATTTCATGAGGAAACTGCAGCATACTATAGCCAGGACTGTCTTTCTTCTCTAGATACACCAACCTGACGGGTGACGTCCTCCTCTCTTCTGGCATTGTGTCATATCTCGGGGCTTTCACAGTGGACTACCGCATGGAGTGCCAGCAGCAGTGGCACCTCCTGTGCCAAGAGAAGCACATCCCATGCTCTGAGGTTTTCACTCTCACCAGCACCCTGGGCAACCAGGTAGCCATCAGGGCATGGCAGATTGCGGGACTTCCCGTGGACTCCTTCTCCACAGACAACGGTATCATTATTTCCAACTCCCGACGCTGGCCCCTTATGATTGACCCTCAGGGTCAAGCGAACAAGTGGATTAAAAACATGGAGAAGGCCAACAATCTGGCTGTCATCAAGCCATCTGATGCGAACTACCTGCGAATCTTAGAGAACGCCATCCAGTTTGGAACCCCGGTTCTTTTAGAGTGTGTTGGGGAGGAGCTGGATGCGGTGCTTGAGCCTGTGCTGCTGAAGCAGACCTTCAAACAGCAAGGTGTTGAATACATGAAACTGGGAGAAAACATTGTGGAATACTCTCAGAGCTTTTTCTTCTATATGACCACGGGGCTGAGGAGCCCTCACTACCTCCCCGAGGTGGCCGTCAAGGTCTGCCTGCTCAACTTCATGATCACCCCTCAAGGATTGGAGGACCAGCTCTTGGGGATTGTAGCTGCCAAAGAGAAACCTGAACTGGAGGAGAAGAAAAACCAGCTCATTCTGGAGAGCGCCGCCAACGACAAGCAGCTGAAGGAGATCGAGGATAAGATCCTGAAGATTCTGTCCTCCTCCGAGGGGAACATCCTGGAGGACGAAACCGCCATTAAGATCCTCTCCTCCTCAAAGGTTCTCTCAGAGGAGATCTCGCAGAAGCAGGAAATCGCCAGCGTCACGGAGAAGGAGATCGACGACACCCGCATGGGGTACCGTCCCGTAGCCGAGCACTCCTCGACTCTGTTCTTCTGCATCTCGGAGCTGGCCAACATCGAGCCCATGTACCAGTACTCCCTGACCTGGTTCATCAACCTCTACCTGCAGTCCATCGCCCAGAGCGTGAAGAGCGATGACCTCGCCGAGAGGATCGAGAACATTATCAAGCACTTCACCCTCAGCATTTACAACAATGTCTGCCGCTCTCTCTTTGAGAAGGACAAGCTGCTCTTCTCCCTGCTGCTCACCATCGGCATCATGCAGTCAAAGGGCCAGGTCAACGACAGTGTCTGGCGCTTCCTCCTGACCGGCGGCATCGCCCTGGAGAACCCTCACCCCAACCCGGCACCCGAGTGGCTCTCCGACAAATCGTGGTCCGAGATTGTGAGGGCTTCCAAGCTGGAGAACCTGGAGGGGTTCTTTGAGCACGTTCAAGACAACATCTCCAAATGGAAAACTATCTACGACTCGGGCAGGCCCCATGCGGAGAAGCTGCCGGACCGGTGGGGTGAGTTGGTGGGTATGGTCCGAATGGTGGTTCTGCGGTGCTTCAGGCCTGATAAGCTGGTGCCGGCCGTGCAGGGGTTCATCGTGGACAACATGGGGCGCGCCTTCATTGAACCGCCCACCTTTGACTTGGGGGAGAGTTACAACGACTCCCACTGCTGCTCTCCTCTGATCTTCATTCTGTCGCCAGGGTCCGACCCAACCGCAGGTAAATTATGGTCAAGTGTGATTACAATCAATTGTCTTTTCTTAAATTTACAAATGTGAATCAAGTTTTGTGAAGTGGATGCCGACTGATTGTACTCACCTGCAAATTCAACAGTGAATTCAAACGCTAGCTATGTTGCCCGTTGATAGGTTAAAAGAAAAACTCTTGTTCTGATTGGCTGATAAGAAATTTGGCTTTTGAGTGGGGCATAGTTTCACCAATTTCTTATGGAATAATAGTGCAAAAAAGATTTGTCTCCACAATGGTTTGTATCCACAGGATTGAGAGTGACAAATCTGACTCACAATACAAATGTTGTACTTGTGAGACACATTAGTGTGCATTTGTGAAAAGATCAATGGTTTTTCACTTCCAAAACTTGATTCACATTTGTAATTTTAGAAAACATGTGGAAGTAGTATTTGAATTAAATCCACTCCATACTTTGTTTTACATTGCTGCCTCAGGTCTGCTCAAGTTTGCTGATGACCACGAGATGGGGGGGGGCAAGACTCAGACCATCTCCCTCGGGCAGGGCCAGGGGCCCATCGCAGCCGAGATGATAAACCAGGCCCTCACAGACGGGACCTGGGTGGTCCTGCAGAACTGCCATCTGGCGGCAAGCTGGATGCCCAAGCTGGAGACCATCTGTGAGGAAATCCTGCCTGAGCAGACATTGCCCAGCTTCAGGTCGGTGCCCACCGGCAGCAATTTGCAGGGAATGGAAGCACGCCCATGATCCGAGAACTAACTGTTTTGTACGGTACAAAATGAAATTGAGTCTTGTTTTCACAGGTTGTGGCTCACCAGTTATCCGTCAGACAAGTTCCCTGTCAGCATCCTGCAGAACGGGGTGAAGATGACCAACGAGCCCCCCAAGGGCGTGCGAGCCAACCTGCTGCGCTCCTACCTGAGTGACCCCATCTCCGACCCCAAGTTTTTCTACAGCTCGAAGAAGCAGGAGGTCTGGCAGAAGCTGATGTTTGGCCTCACCTTCTTCCACGCTCTGACGCAGGAGAGGAGGAACTTTGGACCCCTGGGTGAGACCTAATGAGACACCGTGGTTGTTAAACGCCCCTGGTTCTCAGTTCATAACTGCATGTTCATGTTGTGTCCTTGGTGCTCCGTTTGGCGTCAGGTTGGAACATCCCCTATGAGTTTAATGAGTCAGACCTGAGGATCAGCATGAGGCAGATCCACATGTTCCTGGAGGAATACGAGGAGATCCCACTGGAAGCTCTTTCATACCTGACTGGTGAGATCGCCGTGCCTGTTTCCATAGCAACTGGTGGATTTTGATGAAAATACAATAGGCAGCAGGGTCTAATATGGTGAGTCATGATGTCGGCTTTCAACCCTAGCCAGCTCCGGCGATGCTGCATAAACGGCGGATTATCTCCTCTGCCCTCCCCGAACACAAGACAGGCCACATATGTCTCACCGCTACGCCCTTCAACTTCCTGTCTATATTTTCTGATTTCATTGTCCTTTTTTCCCCACGGACTCAGGGGAGTGCAACTACGGCGGCAGGGTGACTGACGACAAAGACAGGCGTCTGCTGCTGTCTCTGTTGTCAATCTTCTACAGCCTGGAGCTGATAGAGCAGGAGAGCTACCGGCTGTGTGAGGATGAGCTCTACTACGTCCCACCTCACGGCCCCTACCAGGTACGCTCCAGGTTTATACTGGTATTCTACCCAAAGCCTTCACTTTTTTTTTTTTTTGTTTTGTTTTGTTTGATGATTCTGTCATTATTTTCGCAGACGTACATTGAATACATTCGCGACCTACCGATCAGCGCCGACCCCAGCGTGTTTGGACTTCACAGCAACGCCGACATCACTAAAGACAATCAGGAGACCAATCAGCTGCTGTGTGGCGTGCTGCTCACCCTGCCCAGGCAGTCTGGAGGCGGAGCCAAGTCTCCTCAGGTCAGATGTTGCGCCGCTCGAGCCTTTGATGCACCATGCACCGTCGTCTGACTTTCTGCGGTCTCCGCGCTGCGCTACAGGAAGTGGTCGACGAGTTGGCGGAGGACATCCTGTCCAAGCTGCCGGCGGACTTTGACATAAAGATGGTTATTGAGAAATACCCGGTCCTGTACGAGGAATCCATGAACACCGTCCTCAGACAGGAGCTCATCCGCTTCAACAGGTCATTAAAACTGAAACAGTAACATCTGAAAATAATACCTTCAGTAAGTGTGTGTGCCGCCATTACCACTTGGATCCGCTTTGGAATGGCCGTCCTTGCTATGTGGAGGATCCTGGAAAAAATATGCCAATTTGATTTATTCTAGGCTGACTGAGGTGGTGCGCCTCAGCCTGGTCAACATCCGAAGGGCTCTGAAGGGTCAGGTGGTGATGTCGGCAGAGCTGGAGGACGTCTTCAACAGCATGCTGGTGGGCAAGGTCCCCACGATGTGGGCGTCAAAGTCCTACCCCTCCCTCAAACCCATGGGAAGCTACGTGGTGGATCTGCTCGCCAGGCTCCAGTTCCTGCAGGTTAGGAAATGTATTGGCCACTGAGTGACGCAGACCCGGCAAATTCACGGCTATCGCTATTTATCGAGTCTGTTTTGGTCTGGAAAGTAGAACTTAACTAATTCCTGTATATGGAGGAAGTATACCAATTTAGTGGACTAGTTTAGCACCTAACAGTCCTGTATATAAAAGAATAAATAATATACACATTTAGTTGTCTGTTCTGACAGGACTGGATAGACCATGGCCCTCCTCTCGTCTTCTGGGTCTCTGGCTTCTACTTCACCCAGTCGTTTCTCACCGGCGTGTCACAGAACTTTGCCAGGAAGTACACCACCCCAATAGACTACATCGGCTTTGAATTCGAAGCAAGTCAAACACTCAACCCATATTGTTTTTCAACTTACTCTGAATTTATACCAACCGCCGCATGTTTATTTTTTCGGAATGATCTTAAATCATTTTTGATTGTGTGTTCCAGGTGACCAAACAGGAGACCCACATGGATGAGAAGCCAGAAGACGGGGCCTACATTAAGGGCCTGTTTCTGGAAGGGGCGCGCTGGGACAGGGAGAAAATGGTGATCGGAGAGTCCCTCCCCAAGATCCTGTTTGACTCGCTGCCCATCATCTGGCTGAGACCCGGAGAGATGGCCAACTTCAAGCACGAGAACATCTACGTGTGTCCCGTTTACAAGACCAGTGCCCGGCGAGGGACCCTGTCCACCACAGGCCACTCCACCAACTACGTCCTGCCCATTGAGCTGCCCTCCGACCAGCCTCAGAAACACTGGATAAACCGAGGCGTGGCCTGCCTCTGCCAGCTCGACGACTAGGAGCCAAGTGCCAGTTACACCTCTCAGTGGCCAACAACCGACTATTTTTTGGAAAATAGTATAATATAATAACTATTAAACATTTATGCCAAACAAATGCATTTTAGTTAAATGTGCAAATTATAAAAAGGCATTTTAGCAGCCCTGACTCACCCAAGAGGTTAGAGGTTTTAAATGACCTTATGACTGATACATTATCCTATGTACAGTATCATTTTACGGAATTCTACAGTATCTGGTGTTGAGCAGAAACCATTTTTCTTTTCCGAGAGAAAAATAGACACATTTCATAATCTAAATTGTATCTGTGTCTTGGACAAGGCTATGATAATGTCTTATTTCTATCTGAATTAATTCAAATCATAGCCCAAATGAAACTCCAGATTTTATATTAAGTTAGCCGAGCAATGACGTGCCTGTGTCTGAAGTTACTTTGTGCAACTCTGGTGATACAATACCGTGTAACCAGATACTGAATGTAACTCACAAGAACTTGAGTTACACCCTAATCACTCAGGGATGAGAGTAACTCCTGGATGTCTGAACTTTGTGTGTTTTCTTGTGTTATTCTTAGCGAATGAACAAATTCCTGAGCAGATGACACAGACGGATTACAACCATTTTGGATTTGCCCTCTGATGCACTTTATTCACCAATTCTATTTTTCTAAGGGATTCTATTTCTCTGCTGAAGGAAAAGGCTGAGAATTTTTTATTATAGCAATTTATTACATGGCGTAATATTAAAAAAAATTACAATACATTATGTTGGCTTCTTGATTTACAGACATCAATGGATTTGCAGTTGACAAAAACGACTTGTAGACAATGAATGAACAAATAAAGTAATAAACATATGTTCTGTACAGTGGGTTAAATACAATGCCACTTGAGTGGACACACAAACCTGAGCCTTGTCATCTGCCTGTGAGCGCACTCCCATCTCAGTAACATGAACTTGAGGACGGAGGGAGCGTGTCCAGCATCAGGTCTCGTCATGTGACTGTAGGTAAATTGGCTTGGCCTGCTTCCTCAGCCGCTGCTGTGCACGCAGCTTTCTTCCCTTTTGGGTCGCAAGTCCCATCGGCGGCAGGTAGGTCTGCAACACCATTCGAGCAAAACGTGTACAGTTTTCATACAAACTGGCTTATATCAAGCTGAGTAACACATGCTTTATCTCTAATATAGTTTGTACTCACCGCCCTTGGATATGGATTCCTGTAATGTAGACCTGTCAAATTAAGTGAATATAAATTTGACTGGCGCACTCTAAAACTGCAAAACCTGGAAAATCTAGCGACACCTAAATAAACTCTATTGACATTGGAACCGGACTGCTAGGAACTTACCTTGGTGATACAGGTGACTCAATAAGTCAATATTAAAACACAAAGTACATATTCCGACGCAAAAAAAACCAAACATTCTAACTTAGCCTACACTGCAAAAGGCACTGAGCCCAGAGGTTGCACACCCGTCTGGTTTCTGTCTTTTTAAGCAGCTGCCTAAACCTCCGACCTGAAGGCGTCTGCTCAAGGAGGCCAGGCACCCGGTGGTAAATTTCCTGCATAATGTGCATTTTCTTTTTTTTTTGGTGGAGAGCGATTATACAAACTCGGGGAGAGACGGGAGAGAATGCCCCACAATCCTGTATGAAATCGTAATTACTCTGCAACTGATCCTTGTCCACGGAGGACGTAATTGAGAAGGTTATCACATTCTCTATGGATGACCTGTAGAATTGGACCCGGTTTTTGAGTTGCTTCAATAAGGACATCACAGGATTTTTTTGGAGCTCTAGTAGCTACGGCAACTAAAATTGACAATTGACAATTGTCAGCCTAAACTATGAAATATGAATGTTCTTTGAAAGGGTCATGAAATCCACTCCAATTCAGGTCAAACTCATTTGAGTTCAGTATTAACTTAGATCGCAGATTTCTCACCTATTTCTATTCTGGCTTCACACTCTTCGATGCACTTCTTGATCGATTCTTGATTCGTCAGCTTCAGAGAAACGGAGAAGAGGAGTCACGCAGAGGGTCAACAAAGGGGACATTGAGACACTCCGTTGTCACTTGCAGATCCATTTTCACACCTGTTGGTTCTGTCGGAACAACGTGCGTGCCTCCTGGATGATGTATTTCCTCTCTGCCTCGGTGTCCTGGCGCACGGCGGTCTGGGCCTGCCAGCTTCGGGCGACGCGAAACACCCTCACATAAAGAGACAGCACCTTCTTACGGGTGGCGGCCATCATTAACATCCCAACGCTGCCCAATATGGTTGTGTACCTTCACAGTGCAGGAAACACCAATTTTAGAGGATTGATTTCTGAAAATAAAGAGGTTCCAGGAGGGTCCCCAGCAAAATGAGTAAGAGTTCAGTGTTAAAGGTTCTGACATGTACAAGAAATGGCCAAGACCATTAGAACATATACAATAAGGGCTGTTTTGATCCTAGTTTCACTGTTATCTCTGTAACTATAGTACATACAGGTGTGGAAGTTTGATCAAATCCTTTCAAACAATGAAAAGTTAATAAGGAGACAAAATCTCATTGAATAGTATGTCCTTGATATGACAGGCGATGGGAATCGTTGCGTTAAGAGATATAAAAACAATCTGTCAATACCATTTCCCTCAACACACACAAAGCCACAGTGTTTTCCTGTCACTGTGCAGCAAAACGTTGGTCCTCAAACACGACGCCGAAGTTGTTGGGGAAAGTTAAGGGAACCATAAGGCTGAAGTGAGCAGCCGATTCACAGCGCCTGTTTTCATGGTGCATTCAAATTCCTCGGGATCTTTAACTTTTTTTTTTTCTACACATGACCACCTAAAACCATGTCTAGATCTGTACTTATAGTAGCCAAACTACAGTACCAATAGCAGTCCACCCTGGACTAGATTATAATATATATTATAAAATAATATATTTATATATATTATAATATATATATTATACACACTCACCGGCCACTTTATTAGGTACACCTGTTCAATTGCTTATTAACACAAATAGCTAATCAGCCAATCACACGGCAGCAACTCATTGCATTTAGGCAGGTAGACATGGTGAGGATGACGAGACGATAGAAAGGCAACAGTAACTCAAACAACCCCTCGTTACAACCAAGGTATGCAGAATATCATCTCTGAACGCACAACCTTGAAGCAGATGGGCTACAGCAGCAGCAGACCACACCGGGTGCCACTCCTGTCGGCTAAGAACAGGAAACTGAAGCTACAGTTGGCACAGGCTCATCAAAAATGGACAATAGATGATTGGAAAAACGTTGCCTGGTCTGATGAGTCTCCATTTTAGCTGTGACAGATGGTAGGGGTAGAATTTGGTGTAAACATGAAAGCGTGGATCCATCCTGCCTTGTATCAAGGGTTCAGGCTGGTGGTGGTGGTGTTCTGGTGTGGGGGATATTTTCTTGGCACACTTTGGGCCCCTTAGTTCCAATTGAGCATAGTTTAAATGCCACAGCATACCTGACTATTATTTATGAGCACAGTGTACCCATCTTCTGATGGCTACTTCCAGCAGGATAATGCACCATGTCACAAAGCTCAAATCATCTAAAACTGGTTTCTTGAACATGTACATATACATATATTGTCTTTATACATATATTCTGTAAAAATATATACATACACACAGTATACATACTGTGTGTATATATATTTACATGGATACAGAATATATGTATATACTGTATGTATATATACCATATATATACATACGTGTATAAATACATACAGAATATATCTATACTGTAAGTATATATATATATATATATATATATATATATATATATATATTCACATATGCAATATGGGCTTGTTATAATGTAGTCCAGGGTTGACAGCTCTCGGTACAGTAGCTTTTGAAATATAACGGGTTTAATGTGGCCAGTGTGGAAAAATTCAGTAAAATCCATACTGTTCCTGTTTTCACAATTACAATTATACTTTCACAAATCAGAAAATGTTAGAAATGCAATATGGGCTTTTTAATTATAATCTAGGCCAGGTTTGACCGCTATGAGCACAGTAGTTTGCCTTCTTTAAGTACAGATCTAGACGTGGTTTCAGGCGGTCTGCGTGTACCAAAAAAAAAAGTCGAAATATTCCGAGGAATCTGAATGCACCATGATAACACCAGGCGCCGTGAATCGGCTGCTCGCTTCGGCGTTAAATCGAATCGGAAGCCAAATTCGGCGTCGTTCCTCAACATAGGTATGACATCCGTATCTACTGGCACGAAAGACTTGGCGCGGATGACGTTTATTGAGACGATCGTATCCCTGCATCAGGTACATTGTAGTATAACAGAGTTACTCATACATGCGTTCGCGTTGACAGCGCTCGACCTACCTACGGGCTGTCGCTTCACTGGCTGTCGCGTAGTGGTGACGTCACCGGTTTGTTCGGAGCGCAAGAACGCGTCAGTAAACCCAAGTCTTTCAAATTATTTTTATTTCATTTTTATTTAAAAAAATAAAAATAAATAAATAAAAGTGTGATTGACAGGCCCAAAGCCTTGTGAAGCTTTGGGCCGTTTGTGCTGAGGGGAAAAAAAAACAAACAAACAAAAAAAAAAAAAAACCCAAAAAACGAAAAGAGCCGGAGAACCCAGCGACACCTGGCGACAACTTCATCCGCAACGCCCGGTGGATTTCATGGCTCCGATCTCTGCGCACAATAAAACCGACAGGAAGCCTCGTGTTTATTTCACAAAGTTCAGAATAAATGAACGAATCACGCGTCGCGTAAACGACGTGTTGAGTGCGGGGTCTGGCCTCGGCCGTTCACTCAACTCGCCCGCGGCGCAGCGCGTCGACGCCAGCTCCGGGGGGGTGCGTTCGCTCTCGCAGGGGCGGGCGCTCGGGGCGGGCGCTCGGGGGGGCCGCCGAAACACTTCCGGTGCCCCCCGTGACGTCAGAGTCGCCCGGCCGCCGCGCCTCGGAGCCGCCCGGCGGGCGACGCCGCGCCGCGCAACCAACGGGGAGCGGAGGAAAAGCGGCTCGTTCGACGGACGCGGAACCGCCGCGACAGTGACGGCGGCTCCGCGTAAACTGCGCCGCGCGGTCTGCAGGAAGCATCAAGTTCACGCAAATACACCGACCTCAGTGTTTGTTTATTTACATTATTATTATTATTATTATTATTATTATTATTATTAAAGCCACGGTCCCCGCTCCCCGTCTCAGCTGCGTGTGGCCAGTGGAGCAGCTCGCTGTTCGGGGAGGAAGTGATGCAGGAAAATCCCCATAATGTCGTTCACTCGCTGACTTCACAGGGGGCGAAGCACAAAGAAAGCGGGCGCCGTGACGCGACGCCGGCTTTTAAATCCCACGCGGAGCGCGAGGGGGGACGCCGGCATTCCACGCCGCTTTGCGGGCGAACTTCGGGCTTTTTCCTCGGAGTGGCACCGGCGTGGTTCGCGATGAAGTTTCTAGCCAGCTGCTAGCCACTGAGCTAGCAGTCGACGAGTTGGTCTCGTTGGGTTGACTGGTGTTCAGCGCTAGCTTAGCCTAGCTTTGCTTAGCCAGCTTGGAAACTATTTTTTTTTTAATTTACATACATATATATTGATCTTAATTACGACCGTTCTAGTTAGGCGCATCCACTCGACCAACAGATATTGAAGTATTATCAAGGTGAGTTGTATTTCTCTTTTTATTTTCTTTTATTTGTGATTGGTCGGAAAAGAGCCAAGTTGGTTCTAGCTAACTGCTAACTGTTCCCACACCAGGGCAGTTGTTCTGTAGCTCTCATTAAATGTACCCGTGGTTGGATAAACACTGGCTTTTATACAATAAAATGGCCGATTCGTGAGTAGTGACATTCCTCGCTCATTTGAGAAAAGCTTTCCAACTTCCTCAACGCCGACCGAGCCTCCTCGGCCGATGCTGTGGAGCTAGCTGCCGTTAGCTGTGTAAACTGCAACCCAAAGCTTCGCATCACCGCTCAGAATTGTGGCTTAATCTGATTTTTAATGTGGCATCAGTGGAAAATCACAGTACGACAACCGGAAAGTTTAATGTTGATGTGTTTTGTCCGAGCGAACACATTTAAAAGTCAAATATGTCACTCATGCTGTGATGTGTCTGTACATGCCTCGATCGGTTAACGGGGAGCTGATCTGCCTTTTAAAGTCAAACTCAGTTTCTTCAGATTTGAATGGCAATTAGAAACTATTATAATAAGTTAAGGGAGTAAGATGATTGATGTCAGTGAAATGTTAAAGCCACATTTCAGTCATAACTGCTGACAATAGAACTACATAGAGTGTGTGTCATGTTAACAAAACCAAACTGCAGCTTGTGTGAGAGCTTTCTGCCCGTCCCAAAAGCACTAGATTGTAGAAGAAATTCTTAAAGTTACAATTTGGGAATTAAAGTGTAGCTCTGTTGAGTGATTTAACTGTGTTTGTACTTGTGTTGTGGTTAAAGGTTCCGTCCTGGTGTCAAGTGATCGTTGACGCTTATTGTGATTCCAACTGTAACTGTGATGTTATTGGAGCTGCTGCTTTGTTGATCTCAAATGACCGTAGACCAAAAAATAAATAAGGGACGGGGACGACGCCAGCGATCACACTCTGCTCACGATGACGAGGTGGTTTGTGTTTTCCAGCGTTGCAGATGTCAAGGTCACCACGATGGAGCAAAATAAGATGACACCTTCACCCGGAGTGGTCGGTGTTTTCTGAGGAGCCGGGCGTAAGTGGAACGGACCTCTGGCCGTCACGACTCGGGTGTTGTCATGTTGTCCACAATGTTTTGAACGATTTTGTTTGTGTCTCGTCGCTGTTGTTCAAGCTGGGAGTTGATGTGTTTGAGTGATGGAACAACAACAACCATTTCTATTCACGTCCATCTCAGCTGCTTCCTACACCACTACATGTAGTGCAGCCAGCCGTGCTTAAGCACTCAATGATTATGTTGTGTGTGCTACTCAGAGAGCGTCCCCTACTCTGAGAGTGTCCTACTCAGACAAGCTTCTTATTTGCTCAACCTTCATTTACTGCCCCGGTTGACAATTGCTTTTCTCCTTCCCTTACACCTGCTACGGACTTTGTATCTTCAGCGTGACTGAATCAACAATTGTTTCGTTTGCTTCAGGGCCGCGGGGTATGTTGAGACGTCTCACCTGGCCAGAGCAGCGGCGTGCGGGCGGGGCCTGAAGGAGAAGAGGAGGAGGAGGAGGAGGGACCAGAGAGCGAGACATGGGCCAGTGCGTCACCAAGTGCAAGAATCCCACCTCGTCGCTCGGCAGCAAGAGTGGGGACAAGGAGAGCAGCTCCAAATCCCACAAGAAGGGCGGCGGCGGCAGCACGGGCGGCGGCGGGCACAAGGAGGAACCCAGCGCCACGTGCGGCAAGGCGGCCAGCGAGCTGACCAATGGCAAAGCCATGGAGGTCACGGTGGAGACTCCGGTCATCCAAGCGCTGGCCGGGGACCTGCCGAGGGACGACCGCCTGACGGACGGAAACGGGCTCTCGCTGCTGCGGATCGAGGAGCTGTTCTGCCGCTACAAGGACGAGCGGGAGGATGCCATCTTGGAAGAGGGCATGGAGCGCTTCTGTGACGACCTGTGCGTTGACCCGGCAGAGTTCCGTGTGCTCGTCCTCGCCTGGAAGTTTCAGGCGGCCACTATGTGCAAGTTTACGAGGTAAGGTCAAAACTATGACGTAAGTCGCGTTTTTGCGTTGCCGCGCAACTGAAGGACGATGAATAACGGGGATTTAGTCGGATAAATGGTCGGCGGCGCGATGCGTCACCGCTGGCCAAGCGATAAGACGGCCCTTGCGGGCTGTCCTCTAGAATGCTGAGGGGTAGGGGGCGTGTGGGGAAATGCATCATGCTCTGACACAGCACTCCCGTGCTGCAGCGACGCTCTCTGCTGAATAGAGCGTCCCCGCCGCTGCTTTGCGAGTTGGAACTCAGCACTTTTTGATCCAGAGTCGCTGGAAACAACAACCACTCTCTGCTCTTTGTTGACTGTTGCTTACTGAAGCTATTTACATTAAATCTGATGCTTTACAGTGGCACTGGGGTCGGATTATTGTTTGCCAGAAAATGACAACAATGACAGAAAGGAACAGTTGAACTGTGACTGGCCTGTACACTTAATTGAAAGAGACAGTACAGAATTGTACTCAATTATGATTAAACACTTTATCTAACACCAGTGAATTTAATCTGACATTTGTGTATTCAGCGTTTACCACAGGATTTTCATGGACTGCGGTGGGTGGACACAAAACCCTGTAAGGAGGTCCGGGCATCCATGCCCCCAGATTAAAAAAAAAATAATTAAAAAAAAAAAATTGTAATGATTTGACAACTAAATGTACTTTGAAGTAAAAATGTAAAGACTAGATCCACATTTGTTTTATGATAACTTTCCATTTTTTTTTCTATATATACCAACTACTCCTTTCTGTACTGTGAAACTGGCACATGAACCATCTCTCTCTGGTGGGACACTTCCATTTTCAGTCTTACTCCAGTTTAGTCTTTATAGCAACTTCTGAAAACACTATAGAAATAATTTATCAATGACTGTGTAACACAGTATGTTTCAGTAAGTCTCCAATGCAGGTCTGGACAGTAGCCTCTGTCTGTGTGTAGTAGACCATTTTGACGGACTTGTGTGTAGCAGGCTGCGAGTAGATTGGCACTCAAAAAAACGATTTTTAATTCATTTTTGTTTTATTTTTTTACGACGGGAGACTATGGCGGTAGAAGTTAAGACTGTGGTGTCCTCCACAGTCTTAAGACATTTATGGGAGACACTGGTATTACGTGACATGATGGTGAGGGGGACAAGGCGTTAACACAGAAACATAATGACGATTTTTTTTTAAGATGGAAGACAATGACGATAACTATCTTAAAGAGCTTAAGAATTATGGTTCAGTTCCCAGTGACCCCAAGCTCCACCCAGCTCACTGGTCATTGTGCCGATCGCTGCGTTGTACAGATCTAAGACATTTGTTTCTTCAATGTGTGAAGAAACAAGCATGTATGAGATTTAGCTTGAAGATTTTAGCGGACAACTTTAAAGTACCGGTGACATCGAGGGCCACTTTTAAGACTGGTAATAAATTGGGTCTTTGCTTCTAGTGAAATGATTTGATGAGATTTTTCTGATGTCTTCGATGTCTCCCCACCCCGCCCCGCCTAGGAAGGAGTTTGTGGAGGGCTGCACGGCCATCCAGGCAGACAGCCTGGATGGCATCTGCTCACGCTTCCCCTACATGCTGCTGGAGGCCCAGGGCGAGGAGAGCTTCAAGGACCTATACCGCTTCACCTTCCAGTTCGGCCTGGACGCCGAGGAGGGCCAACGCTCGCTGCAGCGGGACATCGCCCTCGCCCTGTGGCGCCTGGTCTTCACCCAGGACACGCCCTGCATCCTGGAGCGGTGGCTGGACTTCCTGGCGGAGAACCCGTCGGGCGTGCGGGGCATCTCGCGGGACACCTGGAACATGTTCCTCAACTTCACGCAGGCCATCGGGCCCGACCTGAGCAACTACAGTGAGGACGAGGCCTGGCCCAGCCTCTTCGACACCTTTGTGGAGTGGGAGATGGAGCGGCGGAGAAAGGAGGAGGCGGCGGAGTGTGAGGCGCAGAGGTCACGGCGGGACGGGGAGGACGAGTGGCGAAGTACTGAGACAGAGAGTTCTAACGGCAGAGACAGACTGGAGACTGAAGGGAGCCGCGGATCACAGACCTGGGGGGGACACTGACGTGACGGGGAGACCGGGGGGGGGGGGGGCGGGTCTGATCTAGAAGTGAACTGTGCATCTGTGAAGCGTTGGGATGAATATTAGTATTACCATTCTCGCTATTTCTTTTCTCTCTCCTTGTCATTTTGGGGTGGGATTTCTGCTTTGTAACCTTATTTTCTTGGTTATTGAAAGGGCTCTATGAACTGTTATATTTTAAGCAATTCTATTTAAGTTATTGTTTTACTGTTTTATTGTCCTCCCTACCCCTCCTCCATTGTGTTTTTAGTAATTGGGACACGTGGTCCATTTTATTACCCCCACTCAGCGTAATAATGCGGCAAAAACAAATTAATATTTAAAAAAATCCAGGTAACAGAAAGCCATACCCCCCCCCCCCCATTAACCTTATTTAACTGCTAATTTCACCCGGTAATTTGGCCTTTGCCCAGTACCCAAAGGCTTTCTGTTCCCGTTGCATTAAGAAGGGAAATCTGGACAGCCTCTCTCCTATTTCAGCACGCTTCCACATTTGGAGTATTACTCCACTTGTCATGATCGGTGAAATCGATTAGATCGGACCAACGACTCGGACTGTATCACTTTATCCTCTGGTACTGTGGGCACAAAGTGGGCACCGTTCTCTTGCTTTAACATCTGTTTGGCCTGTACTTGCACGGCACCAAAATATTATATATATATTTTTTCCATGAGGGCGTATACTCTTTGAAGATGATACAAGTGTCTATTCCATGTGTTGGTTTTCGTCACGGAAGTTGTAACACCTCTGAAATTGACAAGTTGATTTCCTTGAAAACGGCCCTATTGAGCTTCTCTGGAGTGCCATCGGAGTCTTAAAAAAGCGGGCTTCCTTACCACCGAACGCACCTTTCCTTTTGATATTCACTGATTCCCTCCCAAGTGGTGGACAGGTGTGCCAGCAAAATGTATGGCAACGCTGCTTTAAAACTGCTGTGTCGATTTCACTTATTGTTTTTTTAAGCTTGATCTTTGTCATTTCTGGAAAAGACCGCAGCCAGGCGTGTCATTTCGGACGGTCACATCATCTGTTCCGCGGTTCGATTCCGCTTCCCTTCAGCTTTGGCACTGGAATGTGTTGACTGTCGTGATGGTTGTAACAAAATGCACAAAAAAAAAAAAAAGCGAATGACCTTGATATGTCACGTACACATACTGCTTCACGAGGAGATTGATGTCCTCGACATTATTTCCACTTTAGACCTTTCCAAACTCCTTTTTAATCTTAAATGAAAACAAAAAGCCTCTGGTATTTTTGGGAGAAGTGGTTGATGTTCTGGCTTATCAGCCTGTAACTGGGTCCAGTGTGGTGGGGTGGGGGGAACGCGCCAAAACCAGGTCTTGTAAGGTTTACATTTACAGTGGTTTCATTTCAGACCCCTTTGTCCTTTTTATATACAATGCATTGATTTATAATGAATAAAACAGTGTTGCAACTTTTGACAAGAGATTCTTGAGCCGATGAGTGTGTTTGTTTTTCGGGACCCGATGGCAGACGTAACGTGCTGCATCCGTGTCGTTTCAAAGTGGGAATGCATTCCATCATCCGCATTGGGAGGATCGCGCTCTAAGTCCCAGATGTTTCATCGGCCGAGGCACTGTTCCGTTTTATGCGCGATCATCCGTAGCAACAGTTTACTGGCCTCCAACTCGCTGCGCTGCTTTATCAAATCCTGCCAAGCCGCCGGTCACTCTGATCAGTGCCTTCTTACCAGGAGAGGCGGATCCCGCCACTGACAATGGAAGCAGCATATAGAGGAGCACAACGCATAGCGCAAATACACTGATTGGGTATTTCTTGTAAAGTGCCTGTGCAGTCAAGTATCCGATGGGGTTTGGTAGGAAAATAATGCTACGAATTACCACTTAAAAGCCGTAAGATTCACATCCTTATGACGGACCTCGACACGACGATCGGCCGCATTCGGGCCGGGGAGGAGGAGGAGGTGGGTGTGTCCGAGGCTGAGGGGGCTTTCGCCATTGGTGGCTCGTTAGCCTGGTAACCAAACACAGCTCCCGGCAACAACAAACACGGAGCCATGTCGTGTGGGGAACGACATGACAACATCATGACATGACGATGTAGGTAAAGGGTTTGGAAATGTCTGCTTTTAATGCCGCTGCCCGTGGGCTTGCCTTCCCGGCGCCTGGGTGGCTCCGCGCTATGTTAGCAAGTCAGCTACACGCTCGTTAGCTTGCGGCTGAGATGAGTCCACCGCTTTGTTGACTTATTTAGCGGACCTTATTTCTTCCTTTTCTTGCGACCTGAATGCGGATTGATTGAATAGCTGCATCTCTGTAATCCCTGTAACGAACGCATATGTTTGTTTGTTTTTTTTTCGTCCTCAAGAGTTGCCGTAGCTTAGTGTCGTCTCTGCGCACGCGCCGTGTGCGGAGCCGCGTCTCGGGCCGTTAAGCTGCGGTTGTTCTGCCCGCGCTGCCGTGCAACAGCCTCCAACCGGGGAGGGTTTGTATCGCCACCCATTTGGTTTTTGGGTTTTTGTTTTCACGTACTTGACAGCGGGATCCGGACATTAAACGACGTGTGTTTTTTCCCCTCGCGATTTTACGTGACCGTTATTAAATCGGACTGTGCGACTGGTGTGTGCGGCGGGGAAAGCGAACTGTTGACCGCCGTCAGCGTTGGAGCCGAGCACACGTGGAAACGGGGTCAAAGGGGCAAGTGTATCACAGGGGCTTTGGAGGGTGGTGCGGTTGTGTTTACGGGTTTTTAATTTCGATAAAGGTGTCGCTCTTTCAATTTGTCAATCCTCTACACCTCTGCTGTTCATTGTTGCATTCATCATAAATTCAAAGTGCTTTACATACCGCGTAAAATACATGATGTAGAAGCATAGCAAACCAGGTAAACATAAGTGCGTTTTAAAACAGGCCTATACACAGAGATATGTAGATATAAGCTATCTATTCTTATGTCTGCTCTTTAGCTGATAACTCGCCCTGCGTCTAAATACGGACGGCGCTGAAACTTCGAAGCGATCAATCCACTTCCGCTGGGCGGGTCCGTGACGGGCGGCCCTTGGGACGTCACGTCCAAGTGTCGTCATAGTAATGGATACCTGCCGCTCCGCGGTGTAGACACCTTGCGTCTCGCGGGGGTGGAGCCAGAACCCACGCGTCGCTATCAAGCGTCACATCCCCGAGTAAAAAATAAAAAATAAAAAAAATCAAAGACTGATACGTGACATGTGACGTGTGAGCTCTAACAGGATTTATTTGTAACTTTGCACATTGAAGAGCGGTGACATCTTCCCCAAAAAGCGGAGTATGGTTTCATAAACATCACCGTTCGCAGCCTACTATGGACAGCGAGGTAGGAATATCCTATGTTTTATATATATATATATATATATATTTTTTTTTTTATATATAGACATAGAATTCAGGTGATTAAGCAGGGCAAAACACTAACTGCAGTAAAGGTGTTTTCCTTTCCATAATAATGGTGACCACTTGCAAGGGCGTGTCCACGGGTCATGGCCGCCCTGAAACACCTGTGGCCCCTGGTAATAATGGAGAACATGGTCAAAGTAGAGTGCTGCAGGTGTAGGGGTTTTAGTCGACCAGCCCAGAAGTTAGCATGCTCCTAGTTCCCCCGACAAGAAGTCACTGGGATCTCTCTCGATCGATCGATAGAGAATACAACACAGAGTTAGTCTGCAAGTGGAGTTGAGAAAATGAGAGAGAAAAGGGTGTGTGTGTGTGTGTGTGTGTGTGTGTGTGTGTGTGTGAGCCAGCCAGTGTGTGCGCCAATCAGATTTTTCCATTAGTTTTTGGATTACTGCAGACAATAAGCGCTGTGGCAAACAGAAGTTTGATACTTACACGTTTTGTTCAGCAAGATGATGTTCACAAATAAGCACCAATTTTATGATTTTTTTTTAAAGCGTAAATGCGATCACCAGAAGTAAAAAGCTAGCGTTAGGCTATGAACGAACAACACCGCAGTCACATCTCTTCGACATTTTGATTTTGTGCGTTTATCTCTTCTACAAAAGCCTGGAAAGTGTGAGTTGGAACAGTTTGCAACAGTGAGAGTATAAACACGCTTGAGGCTGTGAGTAGACTAGTGAGTAGATGTGTTCACCTTGAAGAGGTGTAATGGCCCCGACAACCTCCTGTGGTCTCATTTAGCCACTTGTTATCGACCGCCTTTTTTAACACACGTAAAAGCTTCATAATTCACAAGTGGGGTATTTACTGACGTATTCTATGTAGTCGAAACAAAACGGGAAAATCCCTTAAGCTTATGTTCTCCACAGACCTTATTTCAGGCATCGAACCAAAAGCCCATTCAAAAAACCTATCGACTTCAGGACGAGGGAACCGGAAGTGCAGAAACTAATTTCCGGGCTTTAGGACTCATTCCTGCAGCGCTCTATTTCCAGGGGCTCTTGTTTCAGTGTTAGCGGTGTCGGTTCTGACGTCACGGTGGGGATTTGGATCTAGGTCATACCGAGTCTATGGGATGGACGCAGCCAAAGTAATTGCTGTTTAAAATTGACTGTAAAAACAGGAATGTGTTGAACAGGTGTGATGGGCACAGTTGTCAGGCTGGAGGAGGAAGGGGGTGCTGCTGTATGTGAGAAAATCCAGGAAAATAAAGTTAATAAATATAAACACATGTGGCGCCCCTAGGTTCTAGGTTATATTTATTGGTTATCATTAGGTTTCTTGTATATTTGCCACATTTTTATGATAATAAAACGTAACGCAAAATAAACATATTTTATGAATTTTTGTAAGGTTATTGTATATTTAATTTCCCGTCTTCTAGTTATTTTTTTAAGTATGTTGCATATTGACATTCTTTTGCTTTTTATTGTTGATTAGTTTGTTTATTTTACTGCTTTTTGTTATTTTGCTGTATATTGTAATCACAATTAATTAATTTTAAATAGTTTATAGTTTATCTTTATCTTTATCTTTAATCGTATTACTTTATTATTATTATTATTATTATAATCTTTCTTATTCTTATTATTATCGCCCATTTTGATGCGAGTGGCTGTGACGCTGCTCCATCACTGGTTCTGGACATTCCACGGCCACCGGAGAAAAAAGAAAAATAAGATCCTGGACACGCCCCTGCAGCCGTGCCAAATCTTAGAGTAGTGCTTCACCTTGTGCTCGCTGTAGAGGATCCCTGTCACTATTGACATCTCTCTCTGCTCTTCTCTTCTCTTTCCTCTCCGCCGCTCGGGGTGTCAGACACCGTAGCCCAGTTGGCCTGTAGAGACTGAGTAAGAGGCCTTGTGGTGCTTGGCGTCTTTTGCACGATGCTCCCATTTATTTATTTTTTTTAATTTCTTTTTTAACAACACATGCATGGGCTTGTAGCTCTCAGAAATGATTGTTCCCTGCAACGCACCCATGCCTGCACCTTTCACCGCAGACTCGCGCCGGTGGTTCGAGTTGAGACGAGTACAATTTTGGGTACTGTAGCATCCAGTTTAACTCTTTGATTTGGATACGATTAAACAACTTCGGCTGCGAGGACATTTCATGAAAGATCACCCTTTGTGTTTATGCTTTTCATTATACTGCACTATAACATAACATCTATTTTTCCGTTCATATTTTACAACTCGGCTTTAATAGCGATTCTTCTGGCTTTCAGTTGTTTTGTGTGTGTAACATTTGCTTATGAACGTATGTGCGGGGACGTGTTGTTGTCTTTGAAGGACGGCCGGCGGTGCCAAGGAGGGAGCTTTGCCTCTGCCGTGGAGGAGACTCATGATGAATATTTAAAGGCTCTTCAGCACAAAAACAGGTGAAGTGTGAGCCAGTGGCACGGGTTGGATTTCTCAGCGGAGGTGTTCAGGCGCGCCCTAATTGGAAGGCCGTGATTGGCTCTTCGTGCTTGGAAAGACAAACGCAAAGGTGCCGGATTCCCTCTTGAGATAAACAATTCCCGCTCAAAAAATGTCGTTCAAACTCACTTGCGCGAGTTGAAGTAACTTGAACTAATTTGAGGCGGCTCTGGGCTTGAAATTAATCTCAATGACGGATTTGGTTAATCTGGTGAACCGTTAGCTTTGCTGTAGTAGGGTAAGCGTGAATCCTAATCGGTCATTTGACTCCGATGCTCTCAAACTGTCTCCCCCCCCCCCCCCCCCCAGAATCCTCAAGCGACTTAAAACCAAAGAACCCCGGCAGATTGAGCTGGAGCGCCTGGAACAAGGCTTCTCCATCTATCTCAACGGGGCCAACGCCGACGCCTGCAGCAAGCAGCCCAAGCGCCTCCCCTCCCCGCCGCCGGCACGGAGAGCCGCTCACACAGCCGGTACGCCCCAGCAGGACCGAAATAAACCCACTCTTTCACGCGGCCACAGCTCTTATATAAGAGCTTCGACGAATCTATCTAGAACTAGATTTCACACGTGTCGTTCGGGCCGTTACAGGCCTGATACCTGGGTTCTAGGTATGGCCCTACTCATCTCAGTTTGGGATTTTTTTGGGGCTTTTAAAGCACCTAATCGCCGGCTTTAGCATGTTCGCATGCCACGCTTTCACTGAATAAATGATAGTGACAGTTGTGTCTGGTGGCAAGTGCATGTCTGCACCATCTGTGGGTGTGACTGTATGTGTGTGTGTGTGTTTCTTTCTCTTCCTCTTAGGGAATACTCTGCCCATGTTCCTTCCTTCCTTTCCTTCCTTTCTTTTTTTCCTCTCTGTGACTCATCTGTAGATGCCTCCCTTCGAAGCGCCTGTCGGCTAGCCGAGGATAGCTGTCATCCTGAGCAGCCCGACAGGCACAGGAGCCGCACCGCCCCCGGACGGATCCGGAGGAGAGAATGGAGCCTGGTAGGGCCTCGTGGGATATAGCCTTTCCCTTGGAATTTGTCGATGTCTTGGAATTTGCTATACTGGTGCATGCCCGTTCAAAATGTGAGACTTTCTGAATCATTTTAACGGCACGGTTGAACAAAATGTCAATGATCCGGTCCTGTGTTCAACCAATGGGAGATGAAACTGCCGGTTCCGTCGTACACCGGGGAAAGACACTCTTTGTGACTCCGACTTTTTCGCAGAGCCCTCAAGTCCCGCCCCTTGCTGGCTCACCGTTCGCTGTTTATTGAAAATGTATATATTTTAAATGTATAAATATTAGACGTGTCGTGTGTCCGAATTGTACTAAATTCGACACTGCACGTCCTTGGGTCCCCAGCAATGAACCCGCCGAGTGTAAAGTTAATCGGATGAACAGTTGTCGAGATAATCTAAGGACGGTTTTTGTAGTTGTGGCGTTAATTGTGTCTCTGGGTTTTAAGCTTGGTCATACCCCCTCTACAGGATGATTTTGTGTATTGCAGTTTTAAGACAACATTTTTTTTTTATGGGATTTAAGAAAAAAGACCAGCTATGTTGTAATTACAAAACATTGGAATAAATCCTGCAATTAAGATAGAGGACTTGCTGTTATTATTCTTTGAGTGTAATTAAAAATAAGACGCTGAAATACATCTCAACAGTGAGTTTCCGGATGTAAAAAATCCCCTTCATATTCTGAATGGATGGTTTTGATTATTAGCCATAACGTCGTAGCGATCCAAGGTAGACACCACGAGCTGCAGAAGCCACAAGTCTCGGTGATTTCAACCTTGTTCTAACCCACAATCTTAAAGTGTAACAGCGACGTCTCTGATGCTCACCGTTACCATGGAAATATTTACCGCAACCGCGAACGTCACTTTCGACGAGCGAGTTACTGCTACCAGTGAACTCCAATACTATATTTACACACAACTTAAACTACAATATATTACAACACGGTTATTAACAATATAAACACTATAATAATGACAAAGGCTCAAGAAGAAGCGCGTTAAACCGTCGTTCGGTTGGAAGTCGCTGGAAAGGCCTCATTCGCAATGGTTTATGGGATGTGTTGTTCCTTCACTCTTAAAATCATTTTTTTCACAGTTTTGTACCTTCGCCTTTTTTCCGTTTTCCAATTATTTTTTTATTTTTATTTTTATTATTATTATTTTTTGCTCTGAATCAAATGTTTCTGGTCACGATTCATCTGGTGGTTGGTTGGCTTGGTTCCAGTTTTAAACTCTATGTAAGTCAATTGAGTGCACCAATGGGTAATTCACTTCCGGGAACTGGAGCCGTTCAAAAATTGGGCGGTCGCTGTTGAGCTCCATAGAATCCTCTTGTGTTCTGTCTGCAGGGCTCTGTTGGGATTCGTACAAGGAATGGAGCCATTTTGCGAATATCCCCAGAAAGGCGCTATCCTGATGACTTTGAGCCTTACGACAGCATAGACATGGAGGTAGTGTGTGTGTATGTATGTATGTGTGTGTGTGTGCGTGTGTGTGTGCGTGTGCGTGCGCGTGCGCGTGTGTGTGTGCGTTCGTTCAAGGCTGTTGCTGTTTCGGGGGAAGGGCTATGTGTCAGACACAGCTGTCTGTAGGACTTAGCGCCTCTCTCTCTTTCTCTCTCCACACTCCCCTCATCTGTCCATTGGCACCTCCTCGCAGAGGTCCAGCCCGTGCTCCCCCCACAGTCCCCGCTCCCCGAGGGACTCCTGCAAGGTCTCTCGCTCGTTTCGCGCCAAGGGTGAGACCCGAGTGGGCCCGCTGGATGCGGAGACCGAGAAGGTTCTGCTCAACATGGAGGAGGTGAAGGTGAGAGGGCACACTGTTAACAATTCACTATGTTTGGCTTGCTTATCAACCATGATCCATGCTTATCAAGGTGTTTTGCCACCCTTTTCCTCCCTCCAATATACCTCACTACCTCATATTATTCTCAAATTGAAAACATGCTTACAAATTTAGCCATTTGGTGCTTTTTGTTTTCACATAAATGGAAAATTACTTTACCAAAACCCCCTGAAAACTAGCCTACGTTATCTGCATTGACTGGTGACTCTGATAGGAATGGAAACAAACCGATCAGATTTACCCCCCAAAATAATTGCCATGGATTGTGTACAAAAATTTCCCAATGTTGTCGTCAAACACAGGCGATAATAATTATAATAATAATAATAATAAATATAGATGCAGGCAGAAATACACCAGGTCCAGTTTAGTACGTTAAAAACGTATTAATCGACACCAATTCCAAAGTTCAATTTCAACCACTTCTTCAATCTCAAATGTTTGACCAGTTGAACACATTTGAATCAAACGTGTTTTTTTCTTTGCAAAATAGAGTGGAGTGGTAATTTTGGAGGCGCGGTGACAACACATGTCAGATGATTGTTTTATCGAAAAGCATCTGTAATAAAGACCGCTGTGTCCACGTCGAGGTCGGGCAGAGGGACGCTGTTTCTTTTAATGTAGATGTAAAGACATGGGGTTTTTTTTTTTGTCGATTATTGTTAATGTTTTAAACATGTTTTTAAATTTGTCGGTTGCCGGTGCTTCATTGGTTCATGTGTTTGACCAATCACCGTGCACTTATGCCACTGAATGTTCCTCTTGTGTCGTTAAGTCTCTGGCCTGGGGTAGGAGCAAAATATGTCCCTCAAGAATGGTGTTTTACCAATTACGATTGTTCCTGGATCATACAGTGGGGACACAAAAGGAAGGGACGGTTCCTCCAAAGATTCTTAGAACTTCCTGTGGTGCGAAAACGCCCTTCTGTGATAGTTTTCAGGGTTTTGTCAAACGCAGCACGAGTTACAGTTTTTCGAGTTTCCATCAAATGCAGCATCAGCTCATTTGTCTGTCTACACGCAGCAAACACTATGCAGTTGCTGGATGTGATCGACTTCCGAGAGGCGAAGCTTGGACTTTATCACTTTGGATGATGATGTCGTAAAGCGCCCCGCTCCTCAAACTAATCATGTTGTGTTCTTCAACTCCGGTACATTTGCAACAGTTTTTCCACTCATTTCTGCTCCAAATGTGCATCAATATTAATCAAACTCAAACAACAAGAAGACGTCTGAAACTTCCCAATTCCAACGAGGCCTCAGCCATGTCTGTGCATACTGCGGTTGCCATGTTTCAGATATTTTTGGAACCATGGAACGCAGCATCAGTTCAAAAACAAGCTGCGGGCTGGACCCCAAATAACCTTTATTTGTATAGCACCTTTCATACACAACATGAAACTCAAAGTGCTTCACATTATAAGAAGGCAATCAGATAGGGACAATAATAATAAACTGACTGCCTTTTATTTAAAAAAAAGTGTGTGCGTGTGGGTGTGGGGGTGTGTGTGTGTGTGACCTCTGACCTTTTCTCTCCATGAGGTCTTGCGGCGGAGCCTGGAGGTGAGCGTGCGCGGCAGCGGCCGGGGCTCGGCGGGGGAGGAGTCGGAGGAGGAGTGGGTGGAGGAGCAGCTGGAGAGGGAGGAGAGCACCGAGAGCTTGGAGGAGCTGGGCCTGCCTCCCCCCTCCTCCTCCTCCTTCAAGTCCTCCTCCCGTCACCAGCCCCTCCCCAGTGACAGCCGAGGCAGCGGTGACCCGGCGGGCTTGATCGTGCTGGACTTCGGACCGTCGTCTAAAGGTAGGCGCCGCTTCCACGCTGACTTTTTTTGGGTGTACGCTGTCGGGAGAGGCTGCTTGTCCTTCCGCCGTCTGCCTCGTCAGCACTGACCTTTCCACAATGTCAAGAGGGAAGCGGAGGAGCTGTCTCTGCAAGACGCATGTCTGGCATCATGTGCTGGAGGCAGGGCGGCGACGTGTACGCTCATCCTCCTCTCCTGCGAGGCACGGGGATTTAAAGGGGCTTAGACTTTTCACTTTTTGTTTCACTCTCCCTCTCTTGTTCCAGGTCGTAAGATTGAGCGCTCTTTGTCAGCCAAGAGGAAAGACAACATTGAGGCCTACTTCCCCACCAAACCTGTGCTGGTGAAGAGCAAAACACTGGACAGGCCACCGTCAAAGGAGGACAGGGAGGTTCATAGTAAGTCCTCACTAACATGACGTAGAACTGCCGTCGGTGCATGGAAAGGTTGGCAGCCATCAGTTTGTGGATAATAATTGTAATATTTAAGATAAGTGTTTCTTTTCTTGTTTTACTGTCACTATTGAGCAGCTCTCTCCAAATCTATTTAGAGTGAGCTTTTTTTGTTATCCTTCACCCCCAACATTTGAGAAGAACAATGGGCTAGATAGTAACTGACTTTTGTTGTATTCTGGGCAGAATATTTCCACATATACTGTCCATTTTTCTATATCGCTTTGGTTTATTTACTATGAAGATAAATTAACTATGGTAATAAATTCATGATAGAACACATGATAGAACGATAAGGGCCCAAACAGTCAATCAGGCTTTAAATGAAGAGATTTTATTTGAGTATTTGTGCTTCATTTGTGCGGTTAATTAACAAAGCAACCAGGTGTAGAGGCCAGAGTACTGTCTTCCTGGAACAGTAACAGCAGGTTGAGCCACCTTTGAAAATGCCCCCGTGTCTCCTTCAAGGGCCTCAGAGTCGTGTGGAGAGACCCCTGTCGGCTGTCAGGAAGGGTTCCTGTGAGGAGCCGGACTCGGAGGAGACGACCAGCAAGGTGCTGCGGGCCGTGCAGAGGGAGAACAGCCCGCTCCATAGCCCCGAGGGCCGGAACGTCAGTCGCAGCGCGGTCAGAGCCCCCCCTGGCTCTGCGTTAGCCAGACCCCTCTCAGCCCCTTCACTCTTCCTATTTCCACTCCATTACTTATCGAAACGTCTGTTCGTTAACAGCTGTCTTCTTTTCTGCATGCGTTTTATACTCTAAAGACTGCAGGTGAATGGCAGCTATTTTTTGACACCACTTGTCAGCAGGCTTGTCATGGTGGTACCATTTTTCCACTGGTGTTGGCGCTCCCTGTAATTTACACCGGTGTTACACTCTGTCAGCACTAGAGGGGGGTCATTAGCTTCCATTGAGGCACTATTTTGAAAATAAAACTACTGCTAGTTCTTACACTGGGATGAACTAAATCCTGTGACATGACACACCAGACCATTGAAATTTAAAGTGATAATCCGTACAATTGTTTTGTTACTAATGTATGTTTGATATTCATCCCATAATTATTTAGCTTGCACTTTTAAGCCTTCAAGGCTTTTTACCCTGACACAAACGGTATTAATCAGTGATCAGCACACTGCATTGTATCATTTACCTCCAGTAAAGCCAAACACTGTGGCAAGCCTACTAACAAGACAAGTAGCACTTCTCTAGATCGCCCGTTCCCTGTCTGTCTCTTATCTCCTGTCGGTCGGCACACGGCTTGTATCGTACGTTTGACCCAGTAGAGATAAAGTAGTTGGCAGTTCACAGTGCATTCTGGTCTTTGTCTTAAACTGTAAGACTCAGTGAGCTGTAAATCCCACACCTTGCTTCCCTCTCGTCCAGGCAAGGGGACACCAGGCGATGAACAGCTCCCTGTGCGACAGCGGCCTAGATAAAGACAAGAACGGTGTCAATAAGGCCATGCAGAGGATCACACTAATGGGCCCCAGGTACACTGCCACGACTGAAGGCCCAGCACAAATGCGCCTGATTTAGAACATTTCACAGTAGACCACAATGGGTGTGTGCTTCCCCGCCGACCTTGAACAGTACTGTAAATGAGCCGTGTTTGCGATAGCCCAGCACTCGGCTAAGACGATAAAGAATGACATCTGGATTGTTGTTGCCGTTCTTATGTTAAGGCAACAGCAGAGGCTGCTCAAGGCTCTGGAGAAGCTGGAAGCCATCCCGGGCTACGACATCTCTCCGCCAGTCCAGATGGAGCACAGCGGACCGGCGGTGAGTAACGCGTCGTCCAAAGTCTGTCGAGTTCCAAGGTCATTGAGGTGATGAGTCCAATGCAAGACCAATGGGGCAGAATAGTACACAATAGTGCAAGTCAAACTAAATGGCACAAGTTCAATTGTTTGTGGTATGTCATCATGTCTTATCATAGCAGTGGTCAGAATTCACTTTTATTTTATTTAGTTGCATCCACACTGCAACCCCAGTCGACCCTTCTGATCACTTAAGTCTCTACTCCTTTGTTTCCATCGTCACGGCAGAGAAGGGGCTCTTCGACTGAGGTCACGCCTGCTCTGTACGTCACCATGGAGATCCTGTCCAACTGGGGCAACGCCCTGCAGGTGGGGCTGACGGAGATGCAGTTCATCTGCCCCAGGAACAGGAAGCTGTACGTGTCGCCGCACGACCTGGACATCAGGAACGCAGACTTCCCCGGGAACCTGGGGGCCCTGGTCAACGGCAAGGCCAAGGTGGGTCCAAATGTCCCCCACAACCTGGAACTGGAAAGCAGCTTTTTGTCCATGCAAATAGAATTATAAGGGCCTCTTCAGGTTTAGATCCATAAAGAGAGTTCAAACAGAGTTCTACCTTTTTTTTATTTTTATTTTTTATATAATGATATGAAATTATTCCCAACAAAGCCTCTTTGGGGGAGAGGCAGAATTTTTTTCAATTCTTCAAAAACTTTAGTTTTAGATATGAACAGGGTCTGGGTCATCTATAAACGATGAATTCATGTCCTTTGGGCCTTCAAATTCAGGTCACAAACTCAATCAACGTCATGTTTTCTACCCCTCGTGTGTCACTTCCATCTGCTGCTGACCCTGATTTTCCACTCGTCTTCGGCCTCACCTTTGTTTTTGTTTGGTCGGAGCTTCGACAGTTGGCAAAGCACAACGGTGGGAGCATCTGTTAAGTCAGTCAGCATTTTGACTGTTAATAAAGTGCACATTCCCGGACTCCAGAAAATAACTTCCTCCTGCCCACGGGAGATTGTTTTCTAGAGAGGGAAAACGAGAGAAACAGGTTGAGGAGTCGGACGACCAGACAGCCTCTAGCTGTGGTTACCCTCTCAAATGTGAGATGCTGAACTCCAAGCTGCATGTCGGCTCCTATTGATTTTCAAAGAGGTGTTCAGAATGAGCCGTCATATTCCTCTTACTAAATCACGGTTGCAGTAAGATAGCACTGTGGACGTACAAGGATACACGGTTATCAGAGCCGACCAATGGGATGTTTGGATTGGAGGCGCTCCTCTCTGGCTGCTGCCTTGGAATGCCCACAGCAAAGGAGGACATTTCCAAGAATTCCCTCCTCCTTCTTCCATTAACTAGGTTACCATGTTATTTTCATTCCATATAGTTTTTTGTTTTTTTTTGTGAAATGTAAATTTGTTGTTTCTGTATTCATAAAGTTGTCGCTTACCTATCATCAAACCGGCTGGATGTTGACCTAACTACAACCCTGTGTGACAACATTTTGTTTTTTACTCTTAAATAAAAAAAAATTCCTGTGTTTGTTTTTCGTCACCCCCCCCCCCCTCCTCCGGGGGGATCAGACCACCAAGGAGCGTCACATGTGGATGTGTCCCTTCCATCCGCCCATACAGCTTTACTTCATCATCAGGAACACCGAGCGCTCGCCTGACTTTGGAATATCCCGCATCAAGATCTGGAACTACAACAGAAGCCCCAACGTTTGTACTTTTTTCATTCTGTTTGTTTCAATGTTTTGAAGTGTTTTTTTTTATTTTTTGTATGTTCTTCGCTGGGATGCGATTCAACTGAGGCTGCAATTACTCTACTTCCATTTCAATCGCGATTTCGTAATCTCTCCCTCGCTTTCTTTTTAATTATCCTGTTCCCCAGCGCGGAGATTATTCCACAGATAGCCAATGGTGTTAGTCATCCATACAGCCTCCGTACAACACCATGCCCAGCGTAGTTCTGGCGGTTTGGGGGCGACCGCGTTGGTGTGGGTGCCTCATCAGAGGGTGTGCTTGTCTTTAAGCTGCATCTGGCCAAGCCACACGGGAGTCTGTCCAAATGTGGAACAGAGAGAGATTAGCCCCTGAGGATTAGTGTTGCGGGGGGTTGGACGTGTGTGTGTCTGTGTGTGTCTGTGTGGGGAGAGTGTACTTGCACAGTCTTCCTTGCGGTCTTCAACCCGAAAGGGCAGCGTTATGCTTGGGTATGTGTATAGGGACTGGTGGTCACCTGAGATTGTGAGGTGAGGAGTTGTGTGTGTGATTGTCCGTGTGTGTGTCCGTGTGTGTGTGTGTGTGTCTCCGTGTGTGCGCGTGTGTCCCCGTGTGTGTGTATATGTATGTATATATGTATGTATAGCAGACTGGGAGACTACTGTAATTTACTGTTTAGAGGATAGAGGAGATTTAGGTTGGCTTTAGCGCGACGTCTCCATGGCAGCCATGAGTGCGTCTCTGGGAGAAGGCTACTTAATGCTAGCTTTGTAGTTTGTATTCTATACGATTTAAATCATCAAAGAATAAATACCGGGCATAACGCCCCTTTACTATGAACTCATCTTTGGGTTGTTTTGTGATTGGGATCAGAATCACTTTTTTCCTCCACCCATTTACCTTTGTTAGTATGCGTAGGTGCCTGTTAAGTGCCTGCCTGTTATCAGTCAAGAGGGTGCACTACCGTTATATAAACACAGCTGAAAACAATTTTTCTTCATCCTAAGTAGGAGTATTATTCATAATAATATGAATTATTAAACACATAACAACTCAAACAATTATTTAACACATAACAGTACAATTCAAGTCATTTGAATCGAAATGCTGATTATTTTCTAATGTGTTGGTTTGGGAGGGACTGTGAAGGAAGGTTTTTCTTTTTTGTCTTTTCAGGAGCTGGACGTAGGGGCGCGGCACGTGAAGCTCTACCTCAACAGCACGCTGGTGTTCGAAGGCGAGCTGGACAAGGGCTGCGGCAACCAGGTCTTCGACTACAGCACCACCGTCGACCTCCAGGCCTTCCACCTCTTGGAATCCTTCTCTCCCAGCCCCGTGTCATCGGGCCACAGCCTGCGGGGCGCCAGTCCAAAGCGCCGCGATGACGAGTGGGGCTTCGAGGGGCGACAGGAGAGGGTAGACATGCAGGACAAAGCACACACCCCGCTGCCGCTCATCGCTCCTGTCCAAGCCCACCCCACCACCGCCGCTCTGCGCTGCGCGGCGAAAAGGGACTCCTTTGACCCTGCAGCCTCAGAGGAGCCGCTCTCTCTCAGGCAACCGCTGGAGCCGCTCGACCAGCCACCAGCACCCGCGGAGCAGACGGTCACCACCCAGCCTTCCTCCTCCCGGGCGGCCCCCCAGTGGCTGCAGCCCCTGAGCAGGGGGGCCCCTGAGGGCTGCGAGGCGGGGAGGGAGAAGCCCCTGTGGCTGGTGCCTCAACAGCCTGTGGAGCCTATCGCCCCCACGGTGTCCTCTTCCTCCCTGCCCTCCTCCTCCATGCTGCCAGAGCTGTCGTGTAACCCGGGCCGAGTGTGCAGAACGGTGGACATGACTGCGAACGGCGGCCCGTGGAAGGCGGATTCCCTGGAGCTGAACTGCGACCTGCTGGAGGAGCTCGGGGAGCAGCGAGCGGACAGGCTGGTCAGCGGGCGGCGGGGCTCGGCCAGGAAGGCGACTGTCACCTCCAGACAAACGGAGGAGCCACAGCTTGTTGCTGATACACACTCAGGCGCAGGTAAGTTAGACTGTTGACCACCACTTGTCAAGCTATTGCTTTTTCGAATATTGATGCCTCTGGCCATCAGTAGCCTTCATTTGCATTGCAAAAAGATGGCTAGATGATGCGATTGTTTTTTTTGTTTTTTTTATACTGTCAAAAGATTTCATCAAATTTGTGTTCTAGGCAGGGGGATATGTGTTGCAGTTTGGATCAATTCTGGAACACTCAAGCACAGAAATGAAAGAATTAGACTGGTAAAACGATATTTTGGTTCTTCAATGACATAACATTGGGCCAGAGCTACTGGTTGATTTGCTCATTTACTAAATGCCAGTTTGTGCCGAGTCAGTGAGCTCTTTCTGGGACATGTGCTTTCAGTGATCTCTTTCCAGAGCCCCCCTGTATCTGCTACAGTGTCTAGCAGTTTCTGTCTGGTAGTTGTAGATTTGATTTGATATTATACAGGCAACTCGAGGGCAGTCAGAGCTCCTCTAAAGCAGTGAGTTGTATGTTATGTTATCATTTTGTCAGGGTACGACAGAAGGAGGAATGTTTACTGTGTGGACCTTAAGTGTTGGCACAGAGGTAGGTTTCGCCCCCAACGATGAACCTTGAACAAGAAATAAACCAGGGCATCAGGGAATGATTTGATGGAACCCTGCAGAACTGGGCCCAAAATGGCATACTGGCCTTCTAAAGCACGCTGAATGGTAGTATGACCATGTTGTATGTAGTATGTAGTTACCATTTCAGACGCACTGGTTGATTCAGAGGAGGTACCACTTCAGAAATATACAATGAAACTTACACTGGAACAATGACATTTAGTTTAAACTGAAACACAGTGAGGAAATTGGAATCTCCAGGGATATAAATGAGACCATAAAATGGGGCAGTTTGGTTTATTAAAGGAAATCTGACTTTCACACCCATTAGAATGCCTTGATCTCCAGGCAACTTAAATGAGATTCCATTGTTAACTCACAAATACAGAAGCTCTGGGGGAAGTGACTTTGTCAGATAAAGTCCGACATAGTTACCGCAACAGAAACAAATGATTAAAAAGAGATTCACTCACTAAAAGTGTCAACTTGGGTTTTCCTATTGTGTCATTTCAGTTTTCATATATCTTGCAGGGTAATGAAGTCTTAAGGGTGAGGGGTTGGGGGTGGTTCATTCATCATTGTTGCTTGAGCGGTGTTGAATGTATACTTATACTTAATAGCCATAAGTATTACAATGGCTATGACGTCACTTAATTTCCCTTTTGTGACATGTAACATCTGTCAGGCACTGATTGTAGAGTGCTGGCTTACATAATCAGTATTATGTAACTTACTGTATGTGAGAGACACAGACACACACACACAAAGCATGCATTGTGCTTTTGGTTTATTTTAAAAATCTGTGAACTAAGTTATAGTGTATACAATCGATTAATAATGGTTATTTCTATTTTAAAACACTGATCATTGTTTAGCAAATGTATTTTGAGTTTGCTGCACTCGATGCTGCTCAAAGCCGTTTAGCTTCACATAATAGTCTTAATGTTGATTACATGTCAGTACCTTGCATAGATGCAACCATGGTTGTTTTTGTGCATTCTGCAGATGAGCCATTATCCTTAGTAATGGCCAGGAGGCAGCGGACCCCAAGGACCCAACTGCGCAGCCAGCAGGACAACACCCTCATGGAGTCCTGGGACTCCCTGGTCAAGTTCAACCAGTGCCAGCGTGGGCGCATCTCCAACATGGGCTTCGAGGGAGACATCTTCGATGAGTTCCTCCAGCGCCAGGGCCGCGGCCCCCCCACCGTCCTTGTGCGTGCCTCCGCCTCCCAACACAGCCCCCTGTCCTCCCTGGCCCCCCAGGGGGTGCTGTGCGAAGACATGGAGGATGATTCAGCCATGGATAGGGAAGATGAGTTTGAGATCCCTGTGCTGCCTCAAGGCCAGAGGCTGGTCATCAACATCCTGTCCACCTGGGGCGACCGGCACTACGTGGGCCTCAACGGCCTGGAGGTGTTCAGCTCCAGTGGGGAGCCGCTCCGGCCCGCGCACATTCACGCCGACCCTCCAGACATCAACATCCTACCGGCGTATGGCAAAGACCCGCGGGTGGTCGCCAACCTGATTAACGGGGTTAACCGCACCCAGGACGACATGCACCTGTGGCTGGCCCCCTTCACCCCGGGCCGGAGCCACATCATCTTTCTAGACTTTGGCGCCCCCTGCCAGGTGGCCATGATCCGCGTGTGGAACTACAACAAGTCTCGCATCCACTCCTTCCGCGGCGTGAAGGAGGTGGAGATGCTCCTGGATGGGAGGTGCATCTTCAGGGGTGAAATCGCCAAGGCGTCTGGGACTCTGTCTGGAGGTAAACCAAACAGACTTTGGCTTTTTGTCTTTCAGAGGTTTTACTGGTGTCAGTGTAGAGATGTTAAGACTCCAAAAACATGATGTTTATATATATTTTTCATCTGCTCTGGTCTAGGACTTGACCAGTTTGGGGACACCATTCTGTTCACAACTGACGACGAGATCCTGGAGGCGATGTCTCGCTTCGACGAGACCTTCCAGAGCGAGGGGGATGGTTCCGACAGCCTGGCGCACGAGGAGGACCTGCAGAGACCTCGCACAGCAGATGGCGAGGGAGAGGAGAGACCATTCACCCAGGCTGGCTTCAGAGAGGAGGACCTCACTGTGAGTGGACAGCGGGTTGTCCTCTGTACCGGGTAGTCTTCCCGCGCTTATGGGAAGTTCATGCTTTATAGTAGATTGGTAAAGCCATTCAAAAAGTACGGTTACCCAAATTCATGGAAACCTGAATGAGATTTCCGTCGACGTACATTGCTGTATGTACATTTGTTTATTGTAATTTTTTTCATAGTAAATCATTTTGCTGTGGCAAATCAACTAACTCAAGTGTGCAAATGTGACAGTTGGAGTTATCCAACGGGCCTTGGGACATTGAGACCTACCTCACAACCATTATATTTAAAATTAACTGACAGAGATATATCACTATATGTCCATAAATTGTTAGGGGACTTAACTATACAAATATGATCTCTAGATTCCATTAGGGTGTTTGAAAGGACATATACAGTAAGTCATTGATTCTATTATAGAATTATAGAACCCAGAATCACGATTGTGGCGCGAGCATCTCGTGTTGATTACTCACATTTTTCTATTTTAAGTATTTTTAGAGCTTATAGAGCTTATTGTGCGTAATCACCGGGTGTCATGACATTTCACTGCATATATGTATGACCGTATGTATATGTATGTGACAAATAACCTCTTGAACTTGAACTTGAAGTACAGGCCTGTTTGTATTGTGTATGCATTCCTCCCAGTTGAAACTCCATCTGAACCCCAGCGTCAGCCAATCTGAAGAGAGCACGGAGCAGATTCCTGGGATGTACACTGGCAAGTGTGAGTACCAGCTGTCCTCAATCAAAACCTCTATGTACTTTTAATGTATATATTTAGAGCAGTAGAGCTGCCATAGAGCAGGAGAGCTGCCATCCCGGGGCCGCAGTGAGCGGCCCCGGGATGGCAGCCTGCACCGCCTGTCTGCAGCGGCGGCTTGACCACCCCCCTTGGCCCGCCACAGTGATGTGTAAGGATTTCTCGGGAAGCAGTCCTGGACCAGACCAGGCAGCAGACCTAATTGTCTTGCCTTATATTAAATGTGTAGTGACGATGCTAACCACACCTCCGCCCTTCCACAGGCCTCAGGCTGGAGATGGTGATGACCTGGGGAGACTCCCACTACTTGGGTCTAACGGGGCTGGAGGTGGTGGGGAAGGAGGGGGACAGTCTGCCTCTAGACCTCGGTATAATGGCTGCCTCCCCCCGGGACCTCAACGATCTGCCCGAGTACGGACAGGATCCACGCACGCTCGACAAGTAAGACTGCAAGCAATGTTCTGTGGTGGGAGTTTGGGATAGAGCATGGTGGGTAATAAGCTGCATATCCGGAGTATTTTTCTATTTAGAAAAAAAAAAATCTCTAAATATAACTTGATTCGCATTGCACTTATCGAAAGCTGAATTTAAATAGTATCTCAAAAGTAACCCTGAAAGCCCTCTCCAGGCTGATAGACGGTCAGAACATCACCACAGAGGACCAGCACATGTGGCTGATCCCCTTCTCCTACGGGGAGGCGCACACTCTGTGCGTCACCTTCCACCAGGCCCAGACCATCGCAGGGCTCCGCGTCTGGAACTACAACAAGTCCCCGGAGGATTCCTACCGAGGGGTGAGACGGGAACATTGCACATATTCAAATAATAATATTTGCAATACCAATATGTGTTTACAATGGGTTTGTTTTCATACTGAAGAAGTCTACCTCCTGAAAGCGGGTTTTTTTTTTTTTTTTTTACCCTCCCAACCCTTCCTGCTTCAGGTGAAGGTGGTCCACGTGTTCCTGGACGATGTTGCCATCTCTCCAGCAGAGGGCTTCCTCATCAGGAAGGGGCCGGGCAACTGTCACTTCGACTTTGCCCAGGAGATTCTCTTCATCGACTTCCTGCAGACCCCCACCACAGACGGCAAGGGCACCAAGGACCTTTCACAAAAGTAGGGACAGCAATTTGAACTCAGCTCCTGTAGACTGCCGCTGTGAGAGATGTGCGTCTTGAAAACTGTAATGTCTTGTTCCAACCAGAAGAGGCTGTAAGAGACAAGAGCAGGCCAGCATGGACTATGAAGCTCCCATCATGCCTTGCGGCTGTATCCTTTTTGTTCAATAAGAAGTGGTACACACTGTGCCTCCCTCTATGGCTCATAGACAAAGTAAAATGTTACCAAGACAGGTTCTTGAGTTAGTGTATTAAGACCTGTGAGGCCATTATATAGAGATGATCTGTTTTTCTATTCATCTTCCGTTTGGTATCGTACCTTGACCTTTGAACGGCAGTTATCTTCCAGCTGCAGCTGTTGACCACCTGGGGCGACCCCTACTACATCGGCCTGAACGGACTCGAGTTCTACGACCAAAGCCACGAGAAGATCGCGCTCAGTGACAACAGTATCCGCTCAGCATCAGATCTGATGACAGCTATTTAAAACTACACAGTAACATGGAACAATTAACTGAACTAACTTAAAAGTTATTTACAACTGTGGAATAACTTTCTCACACTGATTTTTGCTTTCTGAAATCCATCTGTCAATATATTTTTCAATGAAGTATGGTTCTATTCTCTATGAGATCTATTTTGTGAGCAAAATGAAACTGCTCCTCACATTGACACAATCAATTTTGTGTGAGTAGAGGCTTTATTTTATTTTTTTCCTTTAAAATAGATTTTTGGATTATGAAATTGCTTCTCGCATTGACGCAATAATTTTGTATGAGTAGATGTTTTATTTGACTTTATTTTTTTAAATAAATCTTTGGATTTTTACATTTAGAAATTGTGAAATAAACATGCAGGTTCTACTCGCATAGTATTGTAATATTAAAGCCATTTCTGTGAACTCACTGCTCCTGATTCTGTACAAAACAAACGTGTTGCAGAGACTCTAGTGGGGTGGATTGGTAGCAGCTTCTATTTGAGCATGCCCGCTCCTCAACACGCCGCCTCCCAGACATCGCTGCCTTCCCAGACAGCGTCAACGTGCTGGACAGCGTCAACGGTGATGTCAGGACGCCTGATAAACTGGTCGACGGCGTCAACAGCACCCACGACGGAAGGCACATGTGGCTCGCTCCGGTGCTGCCGGGCATGGTGTGTGTGTGTGTGTGTGTGTGTGTGTGTGTGTGTGTGTGTGTGTGTGTGTGTGTGTGTGTGTGTGTGTGTGTGTGTGTGTGTGTGTGTGTGTGTGTGTGTGTGTGTGTGTGTGTGTGGAATGACTTGAGTAAAGCCTCCTGTGTCCTGTGGCAGGTGAACAGAGTGTACGTCATATTCGACCAGCCCGTGACTGTGTCCATGATCAAGCTGTGGAACTACTCCAAGACGCCGCAGAGAGGGGTGAAGGAGTTTGGGGTGAGACGCCTCATCCTCGTCACGCTGGGCCATCGCTCGTTTTAGAGGAGACGGCAAATGAAAAAAAAAAACGTGTCCTTGTCTGTCCAGCTGCTGGTGGATGACCTGCTGGTGTACAACGGCATACTGGACAGCGTGGGCCACGTGGTGAGAGGCATCCTGCCGAGCTGTGACCCGGTGGTGCCCTACCACACCATCCTCTTCACAGACGACGCCTACATCGCTCACCGAGAAAGGAATACCGTCATCAGGTAGTCATGACAACAAGCCGGACAAAAACAAAAATATGATCGGCTGTCGTGAGTGCTATAAAGTTTGGTTGATTTGTGCCGCACTGTCTCTTGGAACTAATATGATATTCATTTATTACAAGGGGTTTGTTGGTCTTTAAAAGTTGTCATTATCGTTAGTATAGTTGGAATTACTTAAAAATCCCTCTAGGTTTTGAATTGCCCTTACATTCAAGTTTATTGTGAGGATTGATATAGCCGCTGCTTTTACTCGAGGGTTCCTCTTAGTTGCCATTGGCTTTAACTTTAAAAAGGTTTTTACTCGTATGGGAACTTGCAGACATCCTGCGATCTGCATTGCATCCGCTCTGCAGCTCGCCACTCGTGACGCCTTACCTAATTGCTCCTCGTTTTGCTCCATGATAGAGGCTCTCCGACAGCCAGCGTTCTCTCCAACCCATAATTACGTTTCGGGCGGTCTCGGCGCAAAGCCGAGTTCCGTAGAGGGAGCACTCTGATGTATTGATGTCGTGGGTTTTGGTGAGACGGTGTGGTCGGTAGCGACTTGTTTTGAACGGGGCTGTGCTCTTCTCCACTCCAGCCCCCGTGGCAGCAGACATCGCCAACAGTGAGTAGCACGCCCCCACCCCCTCCCCAAGATCCGTATCGGCTCTCCTTTGTGGTTGGTCCCTGTATTGAAGATTCCTCCAGTGCCTTTTGATATCCCCCTCAGCCATCCCACACCTGGAACCCACTGCTCGCCTTGTGACGCTTGAAGCTCCCCAAGCCCATAACCCCGTCCCACCCCCATATCTCTCCAGCACTGTGTTCGGTCCCAAGGCCTGGACCCCGCAGGCTTCCAGTTTTGGTGTCAATCAGCCCCCACCCCCCCCATGTCGTGTCCTCTCCTGTTCCCGCTGCCTGCTGAAAGATCTGCTAACGTTGCCGTCTCTTGCCCTTCCTTCTGTGTTGCAGCAATTATGTGGAAGACCAGGACGTGAAGATGACCAACGAGAATCAGATCGTTCATCACAGTAAGAAAACACCCACCGCAGACCCAGGTGAGCGAGCACAGCCATGTGATGTCACACAGTCAGTTAATTGTCATAAGGCTCAATTTGAATACATGCTCGTGTTCTATCCACGCAGCACTTAGGCCTAAAACCTGCATGACCGACATCGGAAAACACGGGAAGAGGAGGTACTGACCGACTGACCGGTCGACAGACAGACCGACGTGGATTCAAGCCACGCCGCTCACACAAGAGCCAACGAGGCTGGATTTCAAGCCATGACCCGACCTGCGGTGGGTGAATCCTGAGCACTGAGCTTCCCCTCAAAATGCCTCCATTCGAAATTCTCCACCGCAGAGGGTGGCGGACTCTCAAGGCGTCACGAGGCGGGCGGAGCCGGCACGGCCAGCGCCGGGTTTGTAGGCACCGGCAGGACCGCGCTGCAAGGTTGGATTATAGTTTCCCCAACGCACAGATATACACGATCCAGGACCTGTTCACCCCCCCCATCCCTCCCTCCCTCCCGCAGCGTCAGGGTAACCACCAGCCCTACCCTTGTGCCTAGTCTCTCTCACTATCTTTGTGGCTGCTACTTGTGACTTTCGTGCTGCGTACTTTAATGCTGCTTGCGTCGCACAGGTTGTCAAAGATGCGCTCACCACCGATCGGACGTGGGCCGATTTTATCAGCACCGGAGCCCCCACGGCCTGATGACCTGCTTTGTGCACCAAACAATCTTATTGCTATGCAGTAACTCTTCATTGAATTTCTCGTCTAATATATTATATTACAAAGCATACGTTTTATGCTGAGTAAGTCACCTCTGGAAGACACATATTTGATGGCTGATCAGTTCCCTTCCCTTCCATGAAACACGTGAGCTGGATTTAAGGGTTGCATTTTAGCTAGACTTTAATTAAGATTACACCAATAACGGGACACGGTTCCCTTTCATAAAATCCATGACACAATTTTTTCCAAATATAACATCCTTTTCTATCCAAGTGACCTTTTATCAATAAGCTATACAGGAAGTTGTTCTTTAGCTGATTCGATTTTAGCGAAGCTGTAAAATATTCCCAATAATTAGGTTGGGAAGGGATGATTCTACAGTTGCCAGTATTGTTCTGAAGTAGAGTAGCTACTTCTAACAACTTCTAATATGCAAACACTATTGACATACCTCAAAAGGATCACAATATCAAAAAAGGAAAATAAATCGAAGTTCTGCATTAAAACACTAAATAGCCTGTGTTGTATAACATATACTTTGTAGTATTTTGTTGCATGGAAGTGACCTCAGTGTTGGCTGAGGTGACCAACTTAAAAATGTTAGGCATTCTTATGTATTTAATTTAAATATTTTAAGCCTTCTGAATCTCCTTTGGGCTACAGGTGAAGATGGCTTCAACTGGACTTTCTGCGTTAAAAAAATATTTTATTATTTTTTAATGTTGTTCATATATGTATATTTGATGTAGGTATATTTGAATAAATAAAGAGGAAAATGGTTTCTGGGGAAAAAAAATGAATCCTCGCTTTTTGGTAAGAATATTTGAAAACGACATGAGTGACTTCTGAGTTCCTTATTATTCCTTCGAGACAATAGCCTGTGCATAGAAAATGGACCACCACCAGCTAAGAATCTTCATTTTTTTTTAATGAGTCCCCAAAATGATTAAAATGATACGGATTAATTTGAACTTATCTGGAAGGTACACCGGGTGTTTTAACGTAATGTTGGGATGAAATGAAAACAAAAATAGTTTGGCTCTCCATACATATCACCTGAGACATTTTAATGCACAATCTGCAGTACAATTCATTTCCTTTTTGTTTTGGGTTTTTAAGGAATGGCTGGATACAAGGCGCTCCCATTCCAGAGCAGCAGTGGTTAAATGGAAGGATTGTGGCGAAACGATCAGCGTTCCGACCACTCGTACACATTCGGCATCAGATCTTCCCTGCAAATGTCCCCTCTTCCCTCTGGTCGTCCCACTTCTGAATCTAAAAAGAGAAACTTGGATTAGAACGCTGCATGTTAAATTCTGAGGTGGTGGGGGCGCAAAGTCAGGTTTTAGGAAACAGAATTGACATTTTAAATAGTCATCTCATAAAGACTTTGAATTGACGTATCAGAAGCCTAAGCCCTGCCCCGCCTAAAGCTTTAGTTGCAGCCAGGCCACAAAAAGTGTCATTGCACCATTGACTTATGTTCCACAGGAAGTTATGTAACAAATTTTTTTTTTTTTTTTTTTTTTTTTTTTTACATTTTTGACTTGAGTTTATCAATCCACAGAGCAGGAAACCACCGAATCTATTTTGACATCAGAATCCTTGGTCCTCCTTTTATTGTGGGCAATGCAGTCGATGGGACAAATTTAGAAAGGGGGTCAATATTTACCCATGACATGGGGCAGAGGGACTTGTAGACCCTCTTGTACCAGTCGCAGGGGGCGTTGTCCACCCCCTTAGCGTCCAGGGCTTTCTGGCAGCGATGGTAGTCTTATCAATAGAGCAACGACAGCGAATTAGGACAAAAAAACAAAACGTATACAATGGAAGGGTCGTCTCTTTATGACTTTATGACTCGTTAAAGAGCCGTGGAAACCCAGGAGTCTTGAGCGCTCCGCCTCCAGCCCCCGCGCTCACCCACGTAGTTGGACCAGCAGTTGCGGGTCTGGTTCTGGTTGGGGAACCTGGCGTCGAAGGGTGCCGTGCGGTAGTTGCTCAGCTTGGCCTGGATGTCTTCGGCCATCTTCACTTCCTGCAAAGACCGAAGGGTTCTGAGAAGACGATTGGATGCAACGAACTATTAAATTAAAGGGTTTTTTGGGTTTGTTTTTTTTACGTACGTAAGCGCGGCGCGGTGAAACGATAAAGGGCAAACTGCAAAACAAAGGAAGAAAAACATAAGTTACTGTTTAATCAAGAGGTGGGGGGAAAAAGCCCCGCCGTGTCCCCTTGCGTGGCGGGATTGAACCGGACCCCGGAGCTGTGCTCATGCTGCGTTCCCTAGAAGTCGGAACTCTGGAGAGGACAAAGTTCCGACTTCTATGGAACACAGCATGACATTCCATAAGCTTGCAACCTTTCCCCAGTGTGTCCGACTGGGGAAAGGTTGCAAGGAAATGGAATGTCGAGGCTGATAACAGATCCGACATCACAGCAACATGGCGGCACACAGCGTTAAGTTCCTGGAGTTGGAATGGTTCTTTTTTTTTTTTTTTTTTTTCCTTTTAAACCTGGATCCTCCACCTCTGATTAGAACGATCCAATCGAAATAAATACAAAAAAAAAAGGCAAGATATGTGAGCAGAAGAATAAACGTGCAGGTCCTTTCCCAGTGCTGTGGTGCAGTGATACAGATGAATATAAATAGATCGTCACGACGATCGACATATTGAAGATCAGTATAAATATACAGTTTATATTATTTGTAGTGACTATGGCCCCACTCCGTTCAACGGTTAAAATTGTTGAGTCACTGCGACATATTTTCAATTCCAGCGAACACGAGTTGAATCTGGAGTCGACCTTGTTCACCCCAAAAATTCAAGGTGACTTGTTCGCCCCATCCTCGAAGGGAGAAGGGGTTTTGTTTTTGTTTCCTTTTCAACGGTGCTGCTCTGCGGCGCATCAGATGATTCTAGGAGTGATCGATGATTTCGCCTTTTTATTTTATTTTTATTTATTTTTTCTTAGCGGGGAGAGGAGCCGATCTCGACTGCGCGCCACCTTAAGGTTCCCTCAACTCACAAGCGATATTAATTGGGGGAAAATACGTTGTTATTTTTTTTTTGTTTTGTTTTGTTTTGTTTTGCTTTGTTATTAGTTTGTTTCACAAATCGGGAAAAACTTAACGTCACTAAAAATCAATATCCGCCAACAAACCCGCTTTCGTTTTGTCGCCATAACAACCGCGTCGCGTCAAATATGTATTCAAGTAGTTTATAAACAAACAAAAAACAAATCATATATATTTACATATAAATAAGTATATATCCTGAACGATGAGTGTTTATTATGAATAGCGAGCGTTACCTTGACGCGTCACTCCTCCTCCACGCGGGCGGTGGTTTCGTCGCCTCGCGCGCCCCACGGATGCGGTTCGTGCGTCCCGCGCGCACCAGCGCGGCGACGCGGCGACGCCGGCGCGTGCGGTCCCGCGACGCCGGTATGGCGGAGCGGAGCCGACGGCAGCCACGTGACGCGTGGCGTTACTCATGGCGTTACTCATGGCGTTACTCATGGCGTTACTCATGGCGTTACTCATGGCGTTACTCATGGCGTTACTCATGGCGTTACTCATGGCGTTACTCATGGCGTTATAACCACTTGACGTCGTGTACAGTGACGCTCGTCCATTTTCGTCGGTGTTGGTTGTGGGCATTTCAATCATGGCGGACGCGTCACGCTCGCAGGAGGCTGTCAATCATTGACAGGGAATGGAGCGCGGTTTGCGTGACTGGTGGCACCATTTTAGATCCGTTTTTAAGCAGTAAGACTTGGGGTGAGGGGGTGAGGGGGGCCTAAACCGGGAAATCAGTCTCCAGGAATTTGAATTTGGCACAACTTCAATGTTGGAGAATGCATACTTAAGTAGAGCATAGAAGCAATATACACCGATCGACTACAACATTAAAACCACCGACAGGTGAAGTGAGTAATCCTCTCGTTCCGGTGGCACCTGTCAAGGGGTGGGATGTATTTGGCAGCAAGTGAACAGTCAGTCCTCGAGGTTGATGCGTTGGGGGCAGGAAAAATGGGCAAGCCCAAGGATCTGAGCACCATTGACGAGGACCGCGTCACGTTGTTGAATGTCTGATCTGTTTTGTGCGGGTGGTATACTGTATCCACCACGCCGGCCCGAATTCTGTCGCTTTTCCACATGTAAACAGCGAGAGGTGTTTCCACATGACTGAACCATTTGTGTGTGAAACAAAGGAAAGAAGAAGAATCTTTAATTATCACACAACACTCCACACTACAACACATGCACACACACACATGCTTTGGATGGTGGCTGGTGAAATGAGGCCTCTGCGTTTCACCCATCCTGGCTTGTCTTCCTCCGGGGGGGCGGGGGGGCAGCCAGGAGCAGTGGGCAGCATTCGTCAACGTGCCCGGGGACCTGGTGATAAGTGTCCATCGCTGGTCAGACGATGATGTGTGCATGTTTTTAGTGGGGGTCCTTACTGACGTTAGGTGGAGGAAACCCCATGTGAGCAAGGTGCCAACAGCCTCCAGGTGGGAATCAAACCCAGGACCTTCTTGCTGTAAAACAGCAGTGCAATGCACTGTGCCCTCGTGTGGGCAGTTTGATTTCTGCATTGTGCAAAAACATTTTATGTGGTAGTCAGCTCCCTCATGACTTCAATAGGAGCATTGTGGTTGGATTTCTGTTTTGAGCAGCCACAGCTAACCTGGATCTAGGTGATTGGGATCAGAGTGGCTGCATACCTGTTGCTCTTTGGTTGGTCCAACGAGCAGCAGGTAAAACCCCCATCCTCACACACACTCAGGATAGGAGCCTGTGTCATGACATGTATCTGCTCCTGGGCTTTCCTGCTGGCCCACTCTCTATAATAAACTGGTGTTTACAATCCCCAGTCTTCTGTGTCTCTGTGCTGGAGGGCCCTGAACAGGCCACCTGGCGGCATGTGGTAGGCAAAACCACAATCTGGTATCCATTTATATCTGTTTCTGTTAAATACCCCAAATTCCCATGTGAACTTGTTTCACTTAGTATGGCAAGAAAAAGGGACAAACATGATTTTTTTTTTTCCAACTCAAACTGCTCATTTGAAAATAATATTGGTCAATGGAATGAAGTCGAGACTCATTTCGAAACATAACCAGTTTATTGTTCAAATTAAAAACAGAATTTAAGTCAAATTCATTTACCTAATCTCCAACAAGTACCCATACCCCAGGTAAATATGTATGGCAAAAGTAAAAACCTCAAATACCACTTTTATGCATAAACATTCAACAGTTTGAAATAAACCCATCCTAGAAGTACTCTAGCATCGTCTTAAAACATATAATGTAACCTTAATGCCTCAATGTGTAGTGGTACTGTCAGTGTGTTACAGCATCTTGGATTCAATCTAACAGAGACAGACTTTGACTGATTGTCATTCAATACTCTTTCGACAAGAAGGCTACTATGGCAAACATTTTCAAAGTCGGAACATTTAGAAAACATATTTACATCCACCACAGAGTTTCACCAGGATACAGCTTGAGCCCTGTAAGGCCGGTTGCTGTTGCAAATGAATGAAACATTTAATAACAGTTGCGGTAAGGGGAGCAACTTAAGAGGCGTACTGTATCTTGAAATGTCATTGTTCATATTTAATGCAACATCAGACTGCATAGATCTAACTCGTAATGCGGCATTTAAGAATGCACGTTTCGTCTTTTTTCAAAGTGCTTGAACAACACAGCAAGTCAAGTCCCGTCAATACAGGCTTTTCTCAGCAGAGTGGGGTTGAAGAAGTTTGATTGTTAGGACATGAGCGAGAAAATGATACGTCACCCCTAAGCATCAACAAACCCTCTTCTAAAGTGAACACAGAACAGTTTGGTACTCAGCAGTTGTAAGGCAGTCGTAGCTGTCAGGACGCAGGTTTGTTAAATTAAAAGTAGCTACTGTACAGTGGTCGCGGCGGTTTGGCCAAAAACATCGTCCCACCCGTCACTCGTCGCTGAAGCGCAAACGCTTGAAGGCCTCTTTGATGTTCTCGTTGGTGTCGTCTGTGCTGCCGGTGCCTATGCGGTGCACCCTGCTGCCGGGGATGTCCTCCTTCAGCTTGCGCTTGCTGAGCATCACACCGCTACCGCTGCCGACTCCTCCGACTCCTCCTCCTCCTCCTCCTCCTCCCAGGCTCGTGAGCAGGATGTAGCAGGCGTGGCGTCCGCGCTCCAGCAGTGTGGCTGGAGTGTACACGTACACACACACACACACACACACACACACACACACACACACACACACACACACACACACACACACACACACACACACACACACACACACACACACACACAATCAATACCCCACACACAGACATGCATGCGGCGGCCCCACACTGATCCCTAATTACACACAGCGGGCTCCATTATGAATGGGGCGCTGGACTCGGTCAGAGGTAATTAAATGGTTAACTTGGAGGTTTACACATCATCAAAGCCACCAAAAAAAGACTTGAGTGCTGCTGGGGGGGGTTTTTTTTTGAGCGGAGAAGAAAAAAATTCCACATAAGTGAACTTGTCAGTCTCAACTGAATCCTGATGCCCTACCCCACACGACAATAGATCATTAAGACCACTCATAGACACCCAATTCCTTTGTTTAATAAAAATCTATTGCTCTGTGGTTCATTTCAATAAAGAAATAATAATAATAATAATAATAATAATAATAATAATAAACATAGCTGCAGGCAGCAATACAGTGGGTCCAGTTTAGTCATGTTAGATACATATTACAGGTTTCCGAGGTTCTTGAATCTGCGCTCTGTGGTTATATGCGGGGGCGTTTGGAGCGGCCTGAGGCGCTCTCTCCTCCCGCAGATTCTTTCTTTAATCCTTCTCCTTTTGCGGGGATGGGGGCCCGCCGGGCTCGGGTTGGGAGGAGCGCGAGTTTGAGTTTGAGTTCAAATTGGCGTTTCCGGAAGACGTGCCTTGTCAGCTCTCGGCGGAGGCACCGGCGCTCCTGCTGTGCGATTGGCTGTTTGGGTCACATGTTTGAAGTGTCGTATTTAAGGAGGTTTACGAAGGTAATCGAACGTACGCATCTTGAGCGGTGACTTTTTTCCTTGGATTACATTTTCGATAGGTTACGTTTCCATGAAATACGAAAAAACGTTGGCGCATTTCTGTGACTAATTACAATTTCACGGGTTCTATTTTTACGCCACATCACTCATTCGCACGGACGGGTGGACTCGAGGTGGTGACGAGTTTCCGTGGATAAATAGTTTTTCATGAATCCGGTAAAGTAACGGGGACCAATGAGATAAAATATCAATCCAACAGATTCACAGACGTCTACCAGGTAAAAAGGTACATTAACACAAACACACACATCTAGTCTGTAATATCTAACCACTACAGAGTGATGGAGTCTACACCATACACTGGACACGGTGTGAATGGACATTCTGACCCATAATCTGCGTATTCATAGTACACAGTATGATGACGTCATAAAGCGTCTTACTTTAAAACTCATCTCGTTCCATTCCTTTTTGAACGTTGGCCTGTTGGTGACGCACGACCACCTCGATACTTGGGGTCAAATTTGGTCGGTTTTTCAAACATTTCTGCTCGATCTGGAGTTCGAATTTCGAATTCTGCGATTTGGATGAAGCTTGAACCACAAGATGCTTGCGACGTCCGGGTTCAAAGGAGACGTCAACCCTGTGAGCTGGACCCCTAATAATATCAGTGGCCAGCTTTTTCTTCGCGGTCCCGTCAGCCATGGGATCAACTACGGCCAGCTACATTAGATTAGATTGTACTAAGGCAACGAAATGCATTTCACCCATACTAGTAACTGACATATCTAGTAGCAGTGGGCTGCCATTTAGCGCGTCCCGGGGAGCAGTTACAGGGTTAAGTGTCTGGCTCAAGGACACATCAGCTGGCTACCAGGAGGAGCCGAGGATCGAACCAGCAACCTTCCGATTACTAGACGACCTGCTCTACCTTCTGAGCTACTCATTGTTTTCCAACCGTTAAAATCAACTTAAAAAAAAAAAAAAAAAGTAAATAATTCTTAGGAAATCTGTCTTGGGAAAACGTGCGTCGCTGATTTTTAATTATGGGGAAGCTCACCTTTGAATGCGAAGATGTGATCCATGACATTGGTGGACTCCAGCAGGACTTTGGAATAGTGAGGGTGGAGCATGTAGGAGCGGCGGTCCATAGTCAGCGCCACCTGAGGGAAGGGACGCAGTGAATTTAGATCCATAACCCATAAACCAGGCTGAATGAAGTATTTTCATTCTGGAAGCCAAGGAGGGAGGCATGGACACAGGCCGAGGTAAAGGGTCCGATACTTAAATCGGATGCGAACGTTAGGGGGCGGTTTTGCAGACATGGTTTTATCTAAATCAGGATTTAAATAATCCTATTCAATTAATCCATAACTTAAAAAGTGGTGCTTAATTTAAGATTAATCAGTTCTAGACTAGACAGTCCTAGACTGAGGTCCTGAAGGACTAGTCAGCTCCTTCTGTTGTCTTGGTGCTGGTTTGAGTCCAGATAATCCATTTCCTCTATTGTTGAGGTCAACCTGGAGGCCCACACCCAATTATCCAAAGATTGAATTTAAGCCTTCAATTATACCTAGATTAGTTGTAATTTTCCTTGTGGAAATCTGTTTTTTATTTTTTATCTTTTTAAACCAAGACTAAGGCAAATTGGAGACTATTTTAAACTATGACTGAGAAAACGCCATTTCAGTAAATCCAGATTAAAAGTGGGATTTAGACTAGAATTAGCCCTAATCTGCGCGCGTGAAACCGCCCCAATGTGTTTTAGCTACATTGAGTTCCCATTTCATGTTTGATTTTTGGGCATTAACCCTGTGGCGGCTTCATATTACCATTGAATTTTGTTCAGACAAAACAGAGCATATATCAATTAACGATGATGGAAGAGTACTCACAGAGGAGTTATTCTCCACGGGGATCATTCCCCAGAACATGAAGACGGAGACCGAGTTGATGGTGTTGACGGAGGCAGGTCTGGGTGAGTTGAGACTCGCCAACATTTTCACTTGCCACAAAAACCTACCCGACTTCCCGTCCACAATCACCACCTAATCGTAGGGACAGACTATTACTTTTTTCACTATTGTACATTTTTTTTTTTATATCAGCATTTTGATTGATTACACAGCTTTCAGGGCTCCAGACTAACTTTTTCCACTAGAAGCCCTGATCCTCCCGACTGAAAGTTTTAGGAGCACCAGCACAAAATTTAGGAGCACCACTGAAATTGACACACATTCATATTTTTTCCATCTTAACTGTACTTCTGATAAATTCTTTGGTAATAAATAGACAATTTACAGAAATTGCAATGTGCCATTTTATTTTAAAAGAAAAAGTCACAAAGTGAAGTAGTGCTTTAACAGAAAAAAATCATTAAGTTAAATGGTGTTTTTTTTATACATAGACACAAATAAATTAACAAATGTAAACATAAGGTATGTGGTCAGTACATTACTGTCATTAACAAACACAACAAAAAAATCTTGCTCCTTCCTAGTGTTTCACATGATATACGATAATGATTAAAAAAAAACAAAAAAACAAAACGGCCTGCAAACTTGCAGGTCGCGCTGGTGCTCCTAGTTATAAAATATTGTAGCTCTGTCTCCAAAAATGGTCGCAAAACGTGACCAAACGGTCGCAGTCTGGAGCCCTGGGTGTTATTAGTCATGTTTGTGTGTTTTGCAAAAAACATACCCGCTTTGTCTCATTGCCAACTTCCTCCTCGAGGACCACGTCAAGTACACCGTCTTTGTTGAAGTGGCCGAACGAAGGCTCCCTGAATAAAAACAACATATTGAACAACCGGTGTAAAAACCCTCCAGAGCCAATCTGTGGCAGAAATCCAATCCGCTACCTGAGGACTGCGCTGGTGTTGACGCTCCACAGTCGCTGTAAAGTGTTTCCGTCTATTAACACCACCTCCTCCGCACTCACCAGCAGCAGGTCGGAGGGATCGCCGCTAGCTTTGGTTCTTAGCACGTGTCTCAGAGAGTCTGACCTACAAGTAAAATAAAAAAATTTAATAAATGAATAATAATAATAATAATAAGAGTGATGGTTATTCCGAGATTCACGCCGGGCTCTTCTTACTGATAGACAGGTACAAAGTCGGACGCAGCGCTGGCCTTGCTCTCCCATAGCTTATCCTCCTTGAGGCCCGCCCTGGTGTCCACTTGGGCCCTGCTGGCAATCTTCAAAAGTGCCAGTCCGTACAAGCCAGTGTCTGAGAACAAATAAGATAAACACGACTCACTACTCCCGCCTACCGTAGATTAGGACGCAACGGAGATAGCTGTTCTAAATCACCGTGTTCAGGGTTAATTCTGGCATTACAATGTGAAATTCAAGGAATTTCAAGTACTTTTTTTCAAACTTTTTTCAGTTTTCAAGGACTTCACGCCAAACAAATAATACATTTTAGATATAAATATACTTTATTGATTAAAATATAATCTTTGTCTCATTGTCCATTATTTATATTAGTAAATCTATTATATATTAATAATCTCATGTCATCTCCTATAAACATCTATTTCCAACCATACTGGATTAAATTTACATTTCCCTGGCATAATCTATGTCGTAAAAAAGGTGAGGGAAAATGTTTTATTACTTTACAATTTGAATAACAAAACCAAGGGGGAATAATAATATTAATAATAACAATAAATGGCCTTGGTAGAATATATACATTAGATAAAGACAGCAGCTGTGCAACTGACCGTTTTGGACCAGGACATAGTGAGAACCTTTCTCCGTGGAGTGGAGAAGGTGTCTGGCCGTCTGAGATGAGTCCAGAGTCACTTCCAATCCCATCTGGTTGCCCGTCCTCCCAGAGAGAATCATTAGCTGGGTCTATGCACACGAGGAGAAGGGCGGGAGAGGCATTCACATATGGAAACGGATACCAGCTCCATTCCGAAAATAACATTGCCATCTCATTTTGGACGTTGACCTGTGTGAGAGCAGGAGCCACCAGAGCCAAGTCCTCCACGCCGTCCCCATCCAGATCGGGGAGGCTCAGAACGGGCAGTGTGCTGCTCTGTCCTAGGGGGTGAGGTCGCTGCCACTTGTCAACACCTGGCCGACGACACAGACAAAACAAAAGCTCATTCAACGGCGATCGACCACAAGGACCCCTCGTTTTCACAAGGTCTCCATTATTGATGTCATCTTGTTGATTTTGTGTGAATCTGTGCTTCCAGACCTGTGGGTCCAGTCAATTTTGAGTGGACCATGGGTACACCTATACATATATACACCTATATGTCCACTTGTTCAAAACTCTATTATGTTTTTCGTTTTTTTTCTGTCTTTCAATTTCCGATGCCAAGATTGAATTTCTATATCCTGTTTCCAACTGTATGACCTCATATCACTAATATCCCAGGAATCCCCCCATTATACAGTTGATGTAAGCCAGGTCAAATAAACAAAAAAAATCTTAGGAAATCAATTTTTACTGCACTATTATATGTTCAAATGTTGAATCATGTTTGGGCGCGACCCAAACATAACGACTCAGGACAAAAATGGGTCCCGATGCAAAGCCGGTTGGGTCGTTACATGACACCACCACAGAACACTTTCCAAAATGAATTGATACACATGTTCGCAGAGAATGTGAAATCATTCTTCTAAATATAAAAGTACACAATGCCTACTATATGGCTCGCTCACTATTTTAGTGTTTTTTTCTGTGCTTTTCTTAGCAAAACATCAATTACCGTAACGCGTCCGGACAAAAAGATGGGTGTTACATTAATGAATGCACTTCAGCCTAGTTTAGCGCAGCTTAAAATGGCGAATCACACAATGACAGTGCAAAAATGTGTACTCCATCACTACATTCCCTCAATACTCTGGCCATGTTTAAAATATTTATTTCTTTACAAAATATTAAATACTACATTGTTCCGCTTATATATGGGTACATTACTGTAACAACACGTATTTTTAATTGTTCGGATGCATTATGGTAATTCATTTTTTGCTAAGAAAAGCACAGAGAAAAACACTGGAATAATATAATAGTTAAAAACAACTAAGTCGCCCATATAGTAGGCATTGTGTACTTTAATATTTGAAAGAATTTTTTTACATTCTCTGTGAATATGTGTATCAACATGTTTTATGGTGATTTCATTAGAACGACCCAGTTGAGAACTACTGGTTTATAGCCTCATGCATGAGGCTCAAGACATGTAATTGGCTGGAGACGGCTTTTCACAGGACAGGGAATTCTTGACTTTTTGAGCAGGGACGACTTACCGGTGTGCTTGTCGATGGCTTTGAGCTGGTCAGAGTGGGCCAGGAGACAGTCCCAGTCTCTGTTTGTATCTCTGCCCAGGCTGCACTGAGCCCAGTGAAACTCGGGAGCTAGCGGACGCTCCCAAATGGTGTCTCCATCCGTCCCCTCCACGGCCACCACAAACACACAAGGGGTGGGAAGACCTGGGGCACACAAAGATTGAACCTGGGATCAGCCCCAAAGTCTCGGTTTGATTCGCTGATCCGACGGTGGAGTCAAAGCGGAGGAAGGCCGCCGTACCCTTAGCTTCACACGTGTTGTTCTGACTGCCCTCTTGGTCCTTAAGGACGAACAGGACGTCCTTCACTTTGTCTTTACTTGCATCCTCTAGGGCTAGAAAATCAAAGGTGGCTGTGAAGGAGATGGACAGAACAATTAGTCGACTGAGTTAAACAAGCCGCAGGTGGAACGGATGCGGACAGGCTTCACCCTGTCCTCACCGGCTTGGGGGAAGGTCCTGTTCCAGATGACCAAATACTGAGGTCTGACGGGACACGGGATGATGAAGGAGAAGGCAAACACGATGGTGAGGCAGAGGAAGAGCGAGAGGAAGAAAACGGCGGTTCTCCAGTGGGAGAGCTTGGCAAAGCCCAAGCCGTCCGTGCAACTCTTCTTCTTCTTCAGATCGGCCGCGGACAGCCCTCGCACGCCGTCGGCGCCGCCCTCCCCCCTCTTGAGGGGATCTGCTTCCGTGGCACGTTCAGTGGCCTCCATGGTCGTCTCACTGCATCACAACATCAGAGAACCTAAGAGGGAAGACCATACCGTGGCGCTGAATCTTTGAACGTCAAAACTCTGTAAATCCTTACTCGCGTGTCTGTGTGGCCCATTCACCTTCGACAGGAATGGGACAACAGTCAGAGAGAAACTGAGACACTCGTCGAAACGAAGCGAAAACACAATGGCAGCAGATCCAGCTATTTGTGGATTTGAAGCCTATTCAGACGTGCCAGCTCTGACTCCAGAGATTTCTCAGCAGAACAACAACAACAAACCCATGACTGGCAATGATGTCGAAGCAAACCCTATTATTATCCGTTTAGCCAGAGGCGCGGGCCATGGTTGCAGCGGGATCATCAGTCAGCCACACACACATGATATAACCTTTAGTCACAGAACACTTGAAAAGGAACGGCTACTTTTCAACAGAACGTTACCTACGCCAATAACGACTATACGCATCGAAGACATCTCGACAATAAGTGCTCTAAGTTTTACCTTTACAACTTTTCAGTCACTCACGGCAAACTATTTAAAGCGACCCAGTGGTCCCCCGGTGGTGAACAGGCGCAGCTAGCTTAGCTTATAGCTGGCCGAACGACGGAACTTTACGAGACCAGATGTCACTCGCCGTTTAGGTTACGACGAACCACGAACAATGAACGCGAATGCGGTAATAATGATGTGTATAGGCCCCTACTTTATTCCCGACTCCCGTGTTCGGCGGCTGGCTGGTCAAACTGCGTAAGCTGGTCGGTTGGACGTCTGGTCCGGGGCCTGTCTCCTGCAACTGTCAAGTCAACGCCGCCGTCTACTGCGTAAACAAGTGACGGGCCAACCCACCGGCCGGTGCTGAAACCTGATTGGTCGGGAAGCTTGTGCTGCGTTGCGTTAAAGTCTGAACTCGGAGAAATGTCGGCCCCGCGTTTGGAACGGTGCAAATGAACCGCCGCTTGGGTCGGAATCGGGAGGCGGGCCGTTTTCGCCAACACCCCTGGCGCCACGGCGACATGTCGGCGCACACCGTCAGCAAAGCTCCCTGCGAGTGGGTTTTCGAACTCTGATGACACTTTTGCATTTCTAACGTGAACGGATGTGTGTGTAATTCAACAGACTGGCCAATTTCGACAAACACAACGTTTGGCTCGGGAGTGGGGACCACGGGGTGGGCGTGACCCATTTCCGAGTTCCGCGGAACGCCGCGGTTCCAACACGCTCCCGCCCCCGCCCCCAGTCCGCGGGGTCGGCGCCGGGGAGAGAACAGCCCTGGGACGGGGGCTGGGCTGGTCGTTGTTGCTGAAAAAAAGGGTCGAATTCGGATTCTCACGAAACTTGTTTCAATCTCTCGTTGGCGACTTTGACAACGTCAAACGTCAACGTCCCTCGGTGCAATGGCTTCTATTGAATTGTGTTTAGTTGGGGGTGCCTATTCAATCACGTTGTGCTTTTCTGAGTGTTGTAAACAAATTCAAAAGCTGCAGTACAGCAGTGCCGTCAGTGTCAACTTCAGTTTTACTGGAATTGTTAGCGTTTTTTTTGTTTTTGTTTTTTTTGCCAGCCCATTCCAACTAATCAAGTCCCCAATAGCGTACAGTGATCACCGTTGTCAATGGACGGCGGAATACAATATGATATATAAATAATGTCAAAGAGCGGACTACCACAAACTATTTTAATGTGTTGACTACTACAATTAACAATGCCGTAATATCATTTTCCTCCTCACATTAATATTGGCTTCATTTTGTTTTTGTGTTTTGGACAAAAAAAATCATTCTCTGCCTCTCAATTTCAGGAGCTTTGTTGGCCTGATCTGCTGACAAGCAAACAAAAAACAAAAAGTAAATCATCTTCAGGTACACGTTGTAATTGTTGTGGAGCAATTGTTGTGCATTCCGTTATATACCGAAATAAATGCCATATTGTGGAAAAACATCACATGTTGCCTGGCATATTTATTTCTAATTGTATAATGTTATTTCACTTGGCTAATTTACATTTGAGGGACAGTTTGATGCTGGGGCATCTGGGGCATCCCTCCATTGACCTCGACCTCCTTAGGAAGCCGTGAGCGCAACTAACGTGCCGGAAATAGTGCGTTAACGCGTCAAATAAACGACGTGTTAAACGTGTCACTTTTTGACGCGATAACGCGGCGTTTTTTTTGTGTTTGTTTGTTTATTTGTTTGTTTGTTTGTTTGTTTGCGTGTGACGTCATCGATAACGTTAAAAAAAAACAAAAAACTAAAATGGCCTTTCGTAGGATGTTTTGGACAGTTTCGAATTACGTTTACCAGGGATTGTGACGTCAGAAACGTCCAACGTTACAGATTCACCGGACCTGGTTTAACGGGTTTGAACGCTCGGTTAAACTCAAAAGGCTTTATTAGCAAAGGAAATATACATTAACATTGACAATTTAAACTACCTGAAAACAAAACGTTAAGAATTTAACCTAATATCAAAACCTAAAATTAAAGAAAAAATGTACAAACAAACATTTAAAAAAAACGCTCCGCAGTTCGTTCCTGGGCGTGGTATCAGCTGACCGGATATTACGTACCCCCCCCCCCCCTCAATTAAACACCGGAAGCTGGTGGGTTCTTCATGGAAGAGAAGCTACGAGCGGCGTCTGCTGAGAGAGCACACATAAGTTAGGCGACTATAGGATACAAAACGGAGGAAATTGTGGCGCCATCGCTCGCAATTCGTAGAGACGTCTGAAGAAGGGACCTACGGCAATGTCCGCCCAGGCTCAAATGAGAGCGTTGCTCGACCAGCTGATGGGAACAGCGAGGGACGGTGAGTCGGAGCGGGTTGCTAGCGGCGCTAGCATGCTAGCTAGCAAAGATGGAGCCAGTGTACAGGCTTGTCGGCGTGTGAGGAGCAGACAGTGCATGTGTGGATGGACTTGAAGTAGGGCCAGGAAGGTGTCTCTCCACGGTCGCGCTTGAAATTGGCGTTTGTATCCATTGCGGCTGACGTTAGTACGAACCAATCGATTTTTTCTTTTTTACCTGATTTTCTGGAAATCGCCCCCCCCCCCCACTGGAGCCGCTTTTCACAATTTACGACACTTTTAACAATTTACGACACGCCACATATTAGAACGCTGCTATAGTGGCGTGTAAGATTTAACAACACTAACCTCACCTCCTGACTCTCAATCAAAACGAACGGAATGTCTGAAAGAATTGAACATTTTTTCCACACTCCGATTGAAAAAAAAAAAAGAAAAGTGACGTAATGATTAATCTCCAAAAAAATGGAACAGAACGATATCACCCGAAGGGATACTTCCATATTTGTGATCTTTTTTTGCAGATGTTAGTCAATGTTATGTTATTGCTGTTTCACTGTGGCAAATTGGTACGTTTTGCTATGTTTCATTCCTTATGTTGAGTCCATTGAAACAAAGTTAAATGGATGTTGGCAGCTTTTTGGATACAAACATTAAATTATAGACGAGAAGTCAAGTATCTGACCGTCAGCTGAAACTGGCAATTTATTACAAATCACCCCGCATAGCTTTGTGACTCATTTAATGTCAGTTCATGAAGGGAGTATTGGATCTTTTTTAAGAGTAAGTGTGACAGGGTGTTGTGAATTTGTGGGTGTATGTGTGTTGAGATTAATTTCAAATTCTTCCCATACATATGTTTCATACAAACTGAACAATTCTGGCCCCTTTATTTTATTCATAAAGGTTCAGTGTATCTTTGCCAGCCTACATCAATCTGCAAAGGAGTTGCAGAAAGCCTCATGTTCATCGAGCCGTGAGTCACACATGATTTTTAAAGCTGTTATGATGAATATCCAAACAATTTGTTTGCCTTCCGGAAGTTGTTGTAGTCAATTTTTTTTTTTCTTGTCACGCAAATCGATAAATCTTCAGTGGCACTAGATATGCAATCTGGAGCTAGTGTATGAAAGCCTGAATAAAGAGGTCTGGTCGTGCTGAATGAAAGGAGCAGTTGTCAATGTTCCAATAGACATCTGTCAGCGGAAAATAGTCAAAACAAAACTCTTTGCACAGATCATTTGCAATCTGACTTGTGTATGACTCCTGACTTCTTACTACAGGTATGGGCAAGAAAACTGTTCCAATTTATACTTTTCAACAGCGGGTTTAAAATTCTGCAGCTGAGGTCTTGAAGATGCAGATGGGTACAGTATGTGGTGCAGATCGCAGTGTGTATAAACTAACTTTTTTTTTTTTCCTTGGTTTTAATTTTTATTCTGTTGTCAATGTTTCACATCTGTAAAGGACTTGGTTGCAACTTTCTGGAATGTTTACATTTCTTACTATTATTCTGTAAACAATCTCTTTGTCTGTGTAGGCGGTTACAGCTTACAAAGTTGCCATTTAGTAAGGAATATTCCTGCAGTTGGGTAGCTTTGTCCAACTTGTTCATGCCAATCATCTCAAACGGAACCTGTAGAGCCTTTTGCCAGCTGTAGCCCCATACTGCTGTGCAGATCAATCTTCTTACAGCCCTAGCTTCTTGCATCCCATATCATTGAGACTTCACCATAAGCTAAATTGAGTAACGGCTCTTAACATTATCTTCACATATTTTTCTATTTAACCTTGGGAAATGTAAGTTGCAGTACTGAAAGGAAGTGTCACAAGGGTCACCAGTTACTTTTACTTTACCACAGCCAGATATTAACCGTGGCCACCAGAGGAACACTTAGTACCTCCCTGGTAAATCTTGCATTAGTTCCTCAATTGAAAATTGTATATTGACCCAATTCTAGTGTCAAGCCTCGTTCATGTCCAAGGTGGGGACATGAACCCTAAACTGTGGCTATATTGACACACATACTTCTGTCACTTTGCTTTGCAGTAGAAAGCATTGGATACCTCGGTGCCGCAAACAAGTATGTGAGGTCCCTCTCATCGGGTATTTTTGCATTGTTTCAGGGGATGAGACCAGGCAGAGGGTCAAGTTCACCGATGAGCGGGTCTGCAAAAGCCACCTGTTGAACTGCTGTCCACATGACATCCTGTCTGGAACGGTAAGCAGGCTGTTGACACCTAATACTCAAAGCTATATTTATTACTTCCATGCTCATAGTTAATATTATTGGTATATGTAATTGCATTAATGCCTAACTAGTGGTCGATCGATATCCGTTTTTCCAATGGATGATGTCGATATTTAGAGTGCGGGGTGGCCGAATGCTGATATTATGTATTTTTTATTACATTTTTTGCATCTGATTAAATACAACAATTTAATAATAAAAGATGCAACACAAAATTGCTGAACTTAAATGTAAACATTTATTTCACACTAATTTTTCCAACCAAAAGTCCACCGGTAATCAAAATTACTTTGCAAAAATAAAATAAACTGCCATATTAAAGTCTGATCGGGAAATAGTCTCCCTGTTACAGAAGTGCAGGATTTATTATTTACAAGTTAAGTATTCACACAAACGTCTAGTTTTACTAAATTAAGTCCCATAGCAATGGGGAGACACTGACGCGTCTCGCAACAGTGGGGACACATAGGCAGACACGTGCGGGGGGAGTTGAGGGTGCCCGAGCACCTGCCCCTTGATGTCCACGGTTCCCTTTTTATGTGCCGCATTTTTTGTTTTAAAGCCTGAATGGGCAACCGAGATAGCGGATTTCTGTGACCGGGCACCCGCGATGGTTTGCATTGGGGCACCTGTGATCTGCGCTCCACTGTGTGCTCCGTTCCCTTATTGAACTGAAACTAAAAAGAACTGTGTTGTGTTTAAAAAATAGTTTCATACTGTTAGGAAACACACACAGATAGATAGATATATACCTAAAATAAAAAGACAGTAAAATTTCCATGGAACCCACGCACGGTGCAGCGCTGTCTTGAGGGGGGAAAAAAACAAAACTGGACATTCACGATTTGCCTCAAATGCAAAGTATTTCCAAACAGCACTCCTGCTGTTTTTCTTTAAAACCAGTTGGAGGCTCTGCACTTGCCATGTTGGGAGCTATGTGGGCACAGCAGCAGTGTCTGTCACTTGTTGTTAGAGAGAAGACAGATGGGGGAAGCAGTTGCTACCGGTATATCGATAGTGTGTAAAATGAGTATTGAAACTGTTTCAAATATTCAGAATCTATGTATAGATATTTTTGACAGCACTAGTCTGCAAACATTTTTTGTTTTGTCTCAAAGTGCTCACATATAGGCCCATTTTAATCGGCTGACAGATCAATCGGTCAACCACTATGCCAAACCCTCTTAATTACAATAGTGTCTGTCAATTTTCCCTTTTTCGTAGATCAGAAGTTATTGTATCATTTACATTTTCTATCAGAGCCATGATTTCCATTAAAGTTGAATGTGTTTTGCCAACAGCGTATGGACCTGGGGGAGTGCTCAAAGATCCACGACCTGGCACTCCGGGCAGATTACGAAATCGCTTCCAAGGAGAGGGATCTGTTCTTTGAGCTTGACGTAAGTGATGGGTTTTAAAGTATTCAGATACATTTGGCGGTTCAGATCACAATGTAATAGGTGTGATCTTTGAGCCCCTACACCAGTCCACTCAAGAGGCCTGACCCCATCTGGTGTCCGAGGTCAATTTCAATCTACCAACATTACGGAGGCACGGGTGATCTCCTTTCTCTTGTTTGGAGGCATCTCTCAGCTCCAGGGTATTTAAATCCTCCTTTCCGTTCCCAAAGGCTGTGGATCACCTGGAGTCCTTCATTGCCGATTGCGACCGGAGGACGGAGCTAGCCAAGAAACGGCTGGCGGAGACGCAGGAGGAGATCAGCGCTGAGGTGGCCGCAAAGGTGAGTCCCAGAAACCCGTGGCACACCCCGCTGAACAAGTGTGTTTATGTCTTTATAAAGGTGTGTGATGCCCAATAACACTGAAAGTGACAGGCTGACTCTGGGTTGTGTTCCAGGCCGAGAAGGTCCACGAGCTGAACGAGGAAATCGGGAAGCTGCTCGCCAAGGCGGAACAGCTGGGAGCCGAGGGAAATGTGGACGAGGCCCAGAAAGTTCTACAGGAAGTGGAGAAGGTCCGCAGCAGGAAGAAGGACGCAGAGGTGAGGAGGAGGAAATGACACTTCTATCCTGTTCTCGTCATTTGTAACTCCTTTTTCAAAAGCAAAGCATTTTGATTTAATAAAAATGATTATTTGAGTTGAATCAGTGACCACTTGATGTAGTCAAAGTGCTATCCTAGAGAATTGACTTTTTTTTTTTTTTTTTTCCCCTGCAGATTTTTTTTCAAAACAATGTATGGGGAAATAAGGCTCCACACCTTGAGCTTTAAGTGGTGCATGCAAAGCGGCAGCTAAATGTAACCATTGTGCAACGGTTATAATCTTGCCTTGATTTGTTAATACCGTTTGCTCTTCCTGTTCCGCCAATTCCTTCACCAGGAGGAGTACAGGAATTCCATGCCCGCCTCCAGCTTCCAGCAGCAGAAGTTGAGGGTGTGCGAGGTGTGCTCCGCCTACCTCGGCCTCCATGACAACGACCGCCGACTGGCCGACCATTTTGGGGGCAAACTGCACCTGGGTTTCATCCAGATCAGAGAGAAGCTGGACCAGCTGAAGGTAAGCCCCGTAACCTGTCGCCCCACATGACACAGCTGGGTTCTACAGGGTTCCTGTACCCTTCTATCATAAATGCTTGAGGAACACTTAACAGCTGACCCCGGTGTCCTCTCTCCGGTTTGATCAGAAAACGGTGGTGGACAAGCAGGAGAAGCGCAACCAGGAGCGGCTGAAGAGGAGAGAAGAGAGGGAAAAGGAGGAGAAGATGAAAAAGAGGTGGGTACTGGCCATGCTTTAAGCCCTCTAGTAAAGAAAACTAATGTGTGCTCAACTGATAAACAGTCAGACCAGACTAATGGTTCCTTTGTTCCATGTCCCTGTCTCAGGACCAGATCACGGAGCAGAGAGCATAAAAGGTCAGTAGATGCCTCACGCCATTTGTACTTGACATTCAACTGTTTAGATGACTCTTTTTAAAATTGTTTTGAACTAAACTTTGGCGTAATCAAAACAAAAACTTAAGTGTTGTTTTTTATTTATTTTTTTGTTTGGTTAATTTCACAAGGTCCCGGTCCCGCGACCGCAGGAGGAAACGATCTCATTCTAACTCACGGGAGAAGCGTCGTTCCCACTCGCGCTCTAGAGACCGGGAGCGGAGGAGACGCCACAGGAGCCGGTCCAACTCCCGGAGCCGCGGGCACCGCCACAGCCACGAACAGAGTTCCAGGCACAAGTACAGGAAACTCGCAGCTCTGTGCAAATAACTAATTGCGGGATGTGATGAGTGTTTTCCTTCACACTCTTTGTTGTTGTTCCGTTTCCTCAGGTCCTCCAGGGACCACGAGCAGGCGTCCAGAGACCAGTCGCGGGAGCGTGAGCGAGACAGGCGAGACGGCATGAACGGCAGGTCTGACTCCCGCCGTCCAGATGACAGAGACATGGCCGACTTCTGAGGACCAAACTCCATCCCCCCTCAAGACACCACCTCGCCCCCCTCTCTCTCTCTCTCACACACACACACACACACACCTGTCCTTCCATCTCCATGACTCATAGCCTAACATGTACACAGACTCTTTGCCTGCTATGTGTAGCCTCCTAAGCCCTGCCTCGGACCCCTCTGTCGAAACTCTTATTTGACAGCTCTTGCAGCCAACCTGGTGTGTCAGTGTATACATAGATAACGGCATAATATTGAACTATATGAATTTTTTTTTTTTCTTCCTAGCAACCATATTATCTTAGTTTTGTTTTTTGTTTTTTTTCGCCACCAATTAAAATTGGTTGTTGGTGGCATGTAACTTAATATCTGTAAAGTGGCTGTTTTTATATACAACACATGCTATTTTTTTTTTTTTTTGTTTTTTTTTTTTATATATCTATATATTTGTGTAAATGACCCCCCCCCCCAAAATCATATGGCAAAGGTTCAAGTTTGCTTGTGTGCAAAGTAATGGCCTGTTGAATGGATTGTGATTTTTGTTTTGGCTTATGCCATTTTTAATATGCGATGACTGTAAATGTACTCTATTCAAGGCTTGCCGTTCCTCAAACGCAGCAATCAAAGTTGCTCTAACTTGATGCAGAGTTCTTGAATGTTTCAGCCATGGATCCATCTCTTAAGGCAGTGACATGTTTGACAAGCTCCATGTTATTTGATTTAAGATCTATTTTAACTTCCAAATTGTCAGCCTGCATTAACTAACATGTAATTCTCTGCCGTATTTGTGATGGAAATTTCCCCCAATAGTCAATGCTATAATTTTTGTGTGTTTTAATAGGTGGTATTAGAATTTATTCCGTTTAATATGCTGAAAAGTAATTGACTTAAGCTTGGAATGTGAAGTAATTGACTGAGAAATTGACCTTTCTTGGATCATTGGTATAAATTGACTGTTATAATTTGACCCTTAAGCTGCAGCAGTGATTTCCATTTTTGAATTAGATTTTCCAGTTTGTTAGAACTCTTTATTGTTAATTTTGATCAACTTCTTTGTTGAATGTGTATTTGATTGGATGAATTGTTTTACCTAATGTGTGAAGTCTGTAGGCTATGCGGTCTGTTTTGTTTTTGCGGGATAACTTTGTTTAAAGCCTCAATAAATAAAAATCCAGCCTTTCCATTTGCGTTGTCCATTCTGCCTCTTCTTACCCTGGAATAATAAAGGATTCCTGTTTTTCAGCAGAAATCATTCAAGAAGGTGAGGACAAGTGCTGTTTGCACAAAAATACTTTAATTTAGCTTGGTACAACATCCAGGCAGACCTGCCAACAGGGAGCCACTCGTACAAGTCATGGTAAAGATATAGAAAAGTCGAGAGGAAAAAGAAATCAAGGTTGTTTCCAAAAACAACTGAAGCATTCGTTCTGGATAAGGAACAACTAGATTAAACCCAGACCACAGCTGCACATCCTGGTTCTGAGATGAGGGAAATATGTCACAAGGACCGTTGGTGGAATGCATGTCTCATAGTCACTGAGGTCAGAGGCAGCCACCAGCAAACTTAACGTTTGCCATGTGCATGTTTCTGTTCAAGGTATAAGTGTATCTGTTTGAATACAATCCTTTGTTGGAACACCACCAGGCGCCCGGCTTTCATAATGTGCTGCTCTCCAATTTCAGATCAACCTTCATTTTCTGTTTCTCCATGACCGCCTCCAACTCTGTGGCTTTGCGAGCGTCCTGGGAGCAAAGAAGTTCAAGTTCAAAGTCGTGATAAATAAATGAGATGGATCGGAAATCGGTCGCTTTTTTTTTTTTTTCTTTTTAACAGCGAGGCCGACCAAGCGTAACTCGTGGAGGAGCTCGGCGTGTTCGGTGGGAAAGGAGCTTACTTCGAGAAGTGCTTTCTGCACGGTGAGCTGGCTGAACACCCTGGCTCCCTCGTCTGGAATGACAGAACGTAGCTCCTCCTTGTTGAGGGAAAAGAGCTGTGCGCCTGTCAGCACCGCAAGACACAGCACCGTGCTGATGGACACACACACACACACACACACATATGACATACATAAAGCTCTCATATGAAGCCTAAACATTCGCTTCAGTCATTTCTGATATCAATACTGCCTATGCAAGGTTGGGTCGGCTGGGGTAACTCACGGTTCACTGAAGCCCTTCCCTCGCAGCCAGTCGGCCACCTCGTCGGGAGGGGAGTGGTAGTCCAGGGGGACTGTGGTTTCTGCCGAACGATGGATGACCAGCGGCTTGTTCAGGTTGGCCTTCCCGTTGGTCAGCCTCTGCAGCAGCTCGTCGTTCACCATCATGACTGCCAATGACAACACTCGCGTCGATCACGATCCTTACACCGGTGACACAGAAAAAGGCAACCGTTTTGGCTCAGTACCTTTATCCGTGTCCTCGGTGGCTGGTATGTGTTGGCTGTAGGGGGGCAGAGATCGGTGGCGTTGGCTTGGGGAGGAGGCGTGGTGGAGGGTGGGAGGGCTGGGGGGGATGGTGGAGAAAGTCCTGGCCAGAGGCGGCGGAGCTGGAGCCTGGGGATGAGCGGTGACAGAAATGAACACTGGAATGCTCAAGAAATGAGGTGAGTGCATACCTGGCTGTTTCTGGCTGGATGTGTACTTCCTCTGTGTGTGTGTGTGTGTGTGTGTGTGTGTGTGTGTGTGTGTGTGTGTGTGTGTACCTTTGGAGGCTTGCTGGCAACAGGGCTGTCTATGTGGGCCGCAGGCTCCAGGATGTTGAAGGGAACGAATCCAACCTCGTTGTAGCGATTACGACACTTCCACCAGCGCTTGGAGGACTCAACCACCTGTCAATCACGGAGGAGTCAGTGTTGTTCACGGGTCACGGAGAGGATTCGCGGCCCCGTGTCTCGGGAAGCTCCAGTTCAAACGCACATTTTGAAAAGATTATGAGCTAATGGGAAAGCAAGGCCACCTTTTGTTGCAAAAACTGCAAATTTGGAAAAGCTGCAGTTCAGAAGGTAAAACTCCACTCTGGGTTTTTGAGTCAACACCGTGGATTTGATCATAAGCAACAACCCGGAGATCCGACTAAAGAGTGAGATCAGCAGGTCAGGGCGGGGCTGGAGAAAATACAAGGCAGGACTTTTAATTTCTGGACCTGGAATTTTCCACCTTCCTCGATACATTTATTCCATCGAAGAAAGGTGAACTAAACCCACATTGCCCCGCTTTTACACACATTCCTCCTTTCTTGTGCGACAAGAAATTGTGTCACCAAACCGCCTGCCACTAATTCACTTTTCCTTCCAATATTATTCCAGCTCGTCTGACAATTCAAACGACTCTGCGGTCCAACTTTTGCGCCTCGCCCCCCCAAATCCGGTCCGCCCTAGATTCTAAGTGTTAATATGACTCCAGATGACTCATCCCTGCTCAGGAATGACCAATGACCAAGAAGAGTGGGTTGCGCTACTGTACCTCCAGCATCTCCCCCTGCAGCACGGACAGCTCACTGCTGTTCCTGGCCACAAAGTCATAACTGCAGCTGTACAGCCTCTCGGACTCGGGCGGGAGGACACTGTGATCTCTGAAGGCGGAAGATAGATAGATAGATAGATAGATAGATAGACAGATAGATAGATAGATAGATAGATAGATAGACAGATAGATAGATAGATAGATAGATAGATAGATAGATAGATAGATAGATAGATAGATAGATAGATAGATAGATAGATAGATAGACAGATAGATAGACAGATAGATAGATAGATAGATAGACAGATAGATAGATAGATAGATAGATAGATAGATAGATAGATAGATAGATAGATAGATAGATAGATAGATAGGGGAGGCTGTTATATAAAACCGTGTGGATCAAATATACAGAGAGAGCAATTTATTTCTCTGGTGTCACGTACATCTTGTCTACGACGGGGGCAGGGACTGACCGCTGATGCTGCTGCTGTGGAGTAGAGACAGCAAGATCATAGAGGCAATAGAGAGATACAGAGAACAGGTTAACGGCATTCAAAACACCTGTAGCCTAGACACTAAAAATTATCCACATACACACACACACACACACACACACACACACACAACGTAGTGAGTGTGTGACCCGCGCCATCCGCAGGTATTCCGTACCTCCTGTTTTACTCGGAGAGCTTCATGTTTGTGTTCTGAGTCGACCGGATCCTCCCAAACCTGCCCGTCCGCCCTGGAGGACTCTGGCTTCCAGGTGTCGAAGAATGCCGGTGTGTACGGCGCCACGGGTCCCCGCAGCTGAGACCTGGGGGTGGGGCGGGGGTAAGAGCCAGTGTTGAACGGTGTGAACAAACACGACAGGGGGCTGGTTTCGGTGACCTCGGAAAAGAAAAGATCTCTCAGTCAACCGTGACGGCGTCGGGTGGAATGTTTGGAATGTTTCAACGAAGGGATGGCGATAAATGAATGGATATTGGTCAACGTCCTCCACGCGTCCATTATTGACACTGTCGTGTCATGTCACTCGGACCGACAGAAGATGACAGACGGGTTGACCGCAAGTGCAAACAGACCATTTGAACTCCACATAAAGGTAGAGCCTGTTTGAAGACTTGCCCAACGAGAACTGGTCTTTCAAAAATATTACTCTCGAATAGCTTTAAAATTTACAGCACTATAGCACTGCAAACACTTCATAACAAATCACTCATTTGACTTCAATGGCAATTCTCACAGCGCCAACGCCAAATACAACCCCCACCACCCGACCTAGTACTGACCGAGGCAGCGTCCAGTTGGGACCTAGGGACGTCCACAGCTGCCTCTCGTCCTCGGCGAGCGTGTCTTGTAGGAGGGAGACGGCGGAGTTGGTCAGAGCGGGGCTGGACACCGAGGCCCCCAGCGCCGGACCCCCCGTGGTCTTCACCATCTGCACGCACACAGATAAGACACACAGATTTATGGGCGTGTTTGCTGTTGCGAAGTTTTTTTCTTTTTGAGCCATCCTACTGTCTCGACCAACAATATTTATATATGGAATGGGATCATATGTCATGTTTATTTACCGTTAAGTAGTATGATTCCTTTCATTCACTGGCGTAGTTCAGAGACTAATACATCTAAGTGGCTATAATCAGTGGGCAGAAAAAGTACTTTAATTTTGTAGCGAGTAACAAAGGTGTTCAGGGGTAATGTACTGGAGTTAAAGTACACTTTTTTCAGGGGGAAAATGTAGCTACGTAAAAGCAAAAGTCAACAGAAATATAATATCTCAAGTAAAGTACAGATACTCCCAGAAAATAGAAGTAACAAAGTATTTTTACTTTGTTTCTTTACACCACTGGATATGACCCACAAAAACCCATAATGACCAAAAAAGTCAACTTAAGGCAAATCTCATAATTTAAGTATAAGTATGGTCATATTGACTCCATATACTCACAATAAATGCAACCAATCGATAAGGAAAATATGACAAGTTACCAGTTATACAAGTTATAATAACAGCATATGGTCATAGACGTAGATATGAATATGGAGTGGATTTTGCTGTACAGGTACTCCTCACTGAGCGACCGAGTTCCATTCCTAGGACCAGGTCATTAAGAGAATTGATTGAAAAGCGAGTGTAGTGAATACTGACTGCTGGAATGAGACTGAGAACGGTGATGAAATGAGATGTATACAGTGTATATAGTATATATATTGTATATAGTATATATAGTGTATAAAGTGTATGTAGTATATATAGTGCATATAGTTTATATAGTATATATAGTGTTTATAGTGTGTATAGTATATATAGTGTATATAGTGTGTATAGTATATATAGTGTATATAGTGCACTGTATATAGTATATAATAATATAGGGTATAATAATAAAGGGTGATGCGTGATGAGATGCTTGACGCTGAGACGCCGTGGTATTGTACCCAGCACACAATACAGACTGGTCAGAGAGCTGGTGCTAAGCCTGAACAGTCAGCAAACAGGTAGGTCCTAAAGTGAGGAGGACCTGTAATATGTATTTTCTGGCCCTCTCTTACTGCAAAGGGCATTCAAAGACCAATCCCAGCGTAAATAAAGGCACCCAGACTTTCTCTCTCTGACTCACACACGCACACGCACCCACACGCACACGCACGCCCACGCCCACACCCACACACACACATACACACACACACACACACACACACACACACACACACACACACACACACACACACACACACATACACACACACACACACACACACACACACACACACACACACAGATAAGCAGCCTCTCCCACCTCTTTTTGTCTTTTTCTACAAAGGAGTGCCAGGATACACACACTAAGCACTTGTATTTTCAGTTATTATGTGCTATTATCTATATACCAACAATGACTAAATGAAATGTTATTCCAATAAGGGATGCACCTTAACCTTCAGCGTGCCACATGGCTTTTCGATTGTACAGTTCATATCTAGGCCAAAATGTTCTCAAGTGACCGGTTGGCATACCTGCATCAAAACTTTTCCCTTATTTCACTCAAAAGCAAGTGCCTTTTTAATCATGTGATTCTCTGTGCAGGCAGACAAGTGCTTTGTGTAAATATGAAAAGGCCCCCAAGGTTTCTGACTATAAAAAAAACTTTCCGACACGCAGGCCTTTCCAATGTTTTGACACGATACATGCTTAGAGCCTCTGGGGTGGAAGTGCTATGTAGTTCAGGTACACACACACACACACACACACACACACACACAGACACACACACACACACACGTGGTGTACGTCCGGATGCATTACTAACAACTCAGCTTCAATCAAGATCACAATCACATTTCAAAAGCTTCGACTGTGACATCCTCCAAATATAGATATCTCCACTATTTTATTTGCTACCTGTTTATTTCCGCTCATTTCTCAGCAGCGGAAATAGCAAACTCACGTACACCAGACGTATTTTCGGAATTCATCTACTACCCTATAAAAGACTGGACCTCGCTTTGACAGACAAAGGCGACAACAGGTGTGGACCCACCCACCCACCCACACACACACACACACACACCCCACCCACACCCAGCTGCACACGCACGTCCCAGGGCGTGTGTGTGCGTGTACTGTAAAGTTCGAGTTGGTCATGGCGGACTCACCATGTCCAGAGGTTTAAATACGTGGTGCACGAGCTCCTCAGACGACGGGCTGGCAATTGCGAACTTCAGGCGGGCCTAAAGAGAGAGAGAGAGAGAGAGAGAGAGAGGGAGAGAGAGAGAGAGAGAGAGAGAGGTATAAACACCAAGACAGGAATGATTTCCCCACTAGATTCTATTGCCGTGGCTCTGAAGTACAAATGAAAACAAATCTGAAATGCGACGTGTCTGAATACTCACCAGCAAGCAGAAGCAGTATTTGAATTTCTGGAAGACGTCTATGAACTCCTCCTCTGGCGGAGGCCGGGCCCTTGCGGTGAGAAGGTCCTCTGAGGTCGAAGAAGCGGGCGGCAGAAAAACGAAATGAATGAGTGTGAGGCTTAGTAACTCGAACCTGCACGTCGGCTCCACCGTTCGTTGGCGGGTCCGACGCGCCTTCTCCTCCTCCATTCCCTCGTTTTACCTTCGGCGTTTGGCTTTTTGCTCTTCTTCTTCTTCTTCTTCCTCTGCCCGAGCACGGTGGCGGCCTCGGCGACCTGCTGCAGCTTGGCCATGAAGCCCTCGATGTCGTCGAAACAGTGATTGAGGATTCCCTGGGAACGGAGCGGAGAAGGTGAAGTGCCAGTCAGCATTTTTCCCGTCTGGGGAGTGTTCGGAGGTTGTCGTCAAAGTGTGTGTGTGTGTGTGTGTGTGTGTGTGTGTGTGTGGGTGTGGGTGTGTGGGTATGGGGGCTGCATACCACTTCTCTCTCCGCTCTCAGGAATGAAAGGTCAGGGCCTCCGCTCAAGCCATTGGCTGCTGTGGGAAAGAGGAGAAGATCCGTTTTAAATCGCTACCTCGATATAATCCTGAGTTTGGAATTCCGCCCCCCAAACCCCACCCCCACCCCTCGCCACACACACACACACCCACACAATGCAATCTCTGTGCTCCCGAGAACCGAGCACCTTAGATACCTCTTTCCTACTTTTACTTGGTCTCTCCTCCTTTTTTTTCAGAGGAAGAGAATGCGCCCTCACTTAAAGCCGAGGGCGTGTTATTGACAGGACAAACTCAAAACTTCAACAGGCGGAGTGTGCACAAACATCCAAGAGAAAGCAAACACGGCCCCTACCTCTGGGTCCAGGGTAAGGCGGAGGGTTGGACGGCGGGGGATTGGGAGCGTGTGGAGCCGGGGGGTTGGGGATTCCGTAGGGGTCGATCATTTCTCCCGCGCTCCTAGCCAGCCTGGAAGGGGGTGGGGGGATGGGGGGGAGGATGGGAAATGGAGGCGGTTGGTTGTCGGCGACGGGGGTAAAAAAAATAAAATAAAAAAATGCCGCAGCCTTCGAGCTACAAAAATACCACCATTCGCGTTGCCATTCGCACCCAGACTGCGGTGTTGTTTCTCTCCGTCTCTCTCTCTCTCTCTCTCTCTCTCTCTCTCTCTCTCTCTCTCTCTCTGATGCAAAAGCGTCCAAAGTCCAGGAACACAAAGGCGATAACAAGGGAAACAAAACACGGGCGAGCACGACGCGCGAGGGTTAAACGGCGGTGACCAAGCGCTCTTGTGAATCGAGGAAACCTCGTGATTTTCGCACCGGCAGAATCGCCGTTGCGACGTTACCGACGTCCTTTCGTACGTTCTTCTCTCGGGTCCGTCGTCAGTAACAACCAATCCCTCAACACAAGCCCTAAAGTACACAGGTTAACGCCCACCAGCGGGGCCATACGTGGCTGAATCAGCACGGCAGTGTCACTAACGGCTGGAGAGGAGACATTTGAAAACTGGTCCGTGTGTATGTGACCCACGGTACGACTCCAATTCGCCCTCATGCCGCCGAACGGTTAAACGGTGTGAATGAGCTGACTCAGGCCTCAACGTGAAACGTAATACCCGGCGTACGATCCCTTGAAACTAGATACCAGGATACGAGGGCGTTTGACCAATGTCAAAATCTTGGCCCGGGCGTAAACACCCCGGGTTGGGTTCGGCATGACACCTCACCACCTTAGGCCGTGGGATACCTGAAGGGGGGGCGGGGGAGAGAGAGAGATCGCCTTACCTGTCGCGTCGGCGTCTTTCTGGCGCGTCCCCTCTGGGAGTGCACGGCGTCTCTTAAGCTCTGTCCCGGCGTTCTGAGACCCTGAGCTCGCGCGCTGCCACCGTCATCTCTCTCTCTCTCTCTCTCTCTCTCTCCCTCTCTCTCTCTCTCTCGCTCTCCGCTCTTGCTGTCGTAATGGCCTTGTTCTCTCTGTCGCACCTTCCTAAGTTATGTGGAAACCTGAAAAACGGGTCCGTCCACTCCGACTCCCTGCTCAGCTGCTTTTACACTCTCCCCCATCTACCTCTCTCTCAAGCATAAACACACAAACACACACACACACACACACACACACAGGTTCTCTCTCTCTCTCTCTCTCTGTCCATCTCTTTCTCCCACAAAACCAAAAGACAATGGCGACAGGCACGGAGAACGGCGAACAGCGACGGAGATGCGGAGACATGGAAGTCCACTGTGTGCCCGTATCTACAAAAAAAAACCCATTTCCCTCTGAGCAGTCATGGCCGCGGCAGTGGCCGAACCGTACGTACCCGGGGGCCTCGGGGCTCCTCTTGCTCCTCTTGGAGTCAGAACCCGAAACCACGCCTGCGATGTCATCGCTGATATGCTCTGCCTACGAGAACAGGACATTATTCATATTAGCGAGGCCACGTGTGGTGCTCTGTCAAGGAGAAATTGTGCAAGGCAGAAGAATGGTCATTCAGTAAGAGGAAAATAGGAGCTCGGGAACAAACGGGAGCCCGGTTGCAGGGTCTGCTTTCCTGAGAGATAATTCCCTCTCTGTCCACCAAATGACCAGGTCAGATGGAGCCGTTCACCCTGACCCGCGCACGCGGCAGCCCTCCCCTCTTCCGTTCCCGCCGCGCTCACCTTCACCGTCTCGCAGCTGAAGAAGTGCACGTCCGGTTTCTTCTGTTGCGCGCTCTGGCAGACGAGCAGCAGCAGGGAGGGGAACTGCGTCACGGTGCGGATGGATTCGCAGCGGTAGATGGATTTGACGGAGTACTTCTCCAGCTCGTCCTGGACGCGGTGCGACATCGGACCGGTTGGGAAAAGCAATCACGGTGACATTGGAATCGTTGGGTTAATGTGCTCATTATAGGCCTTTCTTGACTGCGTGCCACGTTATTTCTCCATGATGACGCTGCTGATTAATTCATTGTCAGATTTTTATCGATGGTATTTGGACTTTTTAATGTTATCACCAGCTGAGCCCATTTAATCCAGCAAAACCCTCGAGGTTTTTAACTTGTTGCCAGCCATCCAGGTGACAAAGGTATTTTTACATTAATCTATCTATGAATAATATAGATTTTGGAATTTTCCTAACTTTTCAATATATGTTTTCCCACTGGGTCCTGTGTTTACTAGCCAAATAACACATGTGTAATATGCCAGACTATTTAAAAATGTATAGTTGTTTGGTAGAAAGTGAGTGAGCAAATTGGTATTGGTTGAGATGGCAGTGGGTGGGACAACATGGGAACTGTCTCTTTTTTATTGGCGAACAGTCATCTGGCATCTCGTCTCGACTGACCAGAGTCTGGATGTCCCGAAGCCAGATGGCCTCCGCTCCCACCTCCAGGATCATCCGCTGGCTCCACAGCTTTTCGGCGTGAGCCAGGGCAGAGAGCCGCGTCTGGGCCTCCTCCACATTCTCCACCTCCCCGCCCTGCAGCGAGAAGGTCAGCAGGTGCTGCAGGGAGAGAGAAAGTTGGGGGAAAATGGGCAAAATCTCTTGTTTATTCTCGAGCACATTGAGTTAGGTTTTGTTCCGTCTGTGTCGTATTCTAAAGCTGCGGTTCTCAATGTTTGGCCCTGGGACCGCCAGGGGGTCGCCCGCAAAAACATCAATAGTTAAACTTCAGCATTATTTAATTTACAATACGTTAGCAACATGACAAAATGTAGAAAAATGACTGTTTTGATCATAGTTTAACTGTCATCTCCATAATTCAATGCAGAAAGGTATCATATCCAACAACAACGTCTGTGACCTGACACGTATCAAAGTAGGGGTCCTCGATATGGAAAAGGTTGAGAAGCACTGTGCTAAAACACTGAATTTACAACAATAGATGCGGGCAGCGCTTACATTGACATGGTATTGTGTGACGCTTCCCATCCCGTTGCTCGGTTCGCCTTTTTTGGTGTTGTGCGGCTTCCCCTGCAAATCAACGGGAGCCATTAAAGAAGCATTGAAGGAATGACGCATTGTCTGAGCGGCGGGAGACCTGGCAACGTCAACGGCCGAGCGGGGAGAAATGTCAGGAACGCCATTCCGAAACCATCGCAGGTGGATCTGCGATGGGTGCAGTCACGAGACCTGCGATGGAGGTGACTCAGTGGGTGTTGATGCTGGCCATCCCTCGACATCATCAGCATGACGTCACTAGGCCACTCGGCCACTCGGTCATGACTAAGCGCCTTTTAGGTTTTGCCAGAGAGCGTCCTCCCTATTCAAGTCTTTCCGGACGTTCTTTTATGCCTCTGCTTGCCAGCCCGTCTGTCCGTCTCATTCAGTAACCTCGTAAGCGAAAGCCGGCCAACCGGTCGGGCGACGCCCCTGTGGTTCTCAGCTGCTAATCTCACTGCTTTTCACGAGGCTTTGAGTACTTTGCGGCGCCGCAACTGTGGGGGTCAGCAACCCGGTCTCGCGCTTTTTTCGTGGTCACAGTCACGAAAATCAATCTATTGAACCGTGACAAAGTAAAAGAAGCGCTCCTGTAGGAGCCACAGGTCCGTATGATATCAACCTTGTTTGAAGAGAAACATGTTTTGGTCGCGATGTCATGGAGAAGTACTACACTAATCCGGAAGTGTAACAGTGACGTCTCTGATTGATGGAGCTCACTGTTACCACAAAAATGTTTACTGCACTGGCTCATGGGTACGTTCACATTTTCAGCCAGGCACGCAAACGCGGACATTTGTATCCAGTTAAATAATATCTATGAATGAAATTCATACTGACGGTATGACCTTATATCCCTATTCTCACCCAACCTTGAATTTAATAGACCATTCAATAGAGAAAAAGGTTTCCCAAATCAGTTTCCCGCTTTTAATTCATGAAAGTCAGAGCGAAATTTAAACACATGCATTTGAAATTTTAATACATCCACGCCGCAATCCCTTCCTCCCGAGGCAGCGTACTTTTGTCAGGTTAGTTCAATGTAGGTAGGTTGTGCCGCCCCTCTTTCCACAGGCCCCTCCACCCCTAAAGTTGGAACCACACGTACAAAACTAACATCAGCTGATATCGGCCACGACCTTGATGTTAGTTGGTTTTCACTTTGACCTTCCTAACTCTGAGACAATATGGCTAAAGCCTGTCATCTCGCTGCAGGAAAGCCCCAAATCACCAGTGTCATTACAATTTGCCCGCTAGATTTGATCGTTTACCTGTAGTTTTCAGATCCGAACTACAGCCTTCTCACAAGACTTCGTCCATCATTGGAGAAATCTACACATAACTCCCGTTTATACATGGTCCAAGTATCCTACACAGAATATGTTTCTGTTGAACAGAGGTTTTCCTTTTAAATCAAATAAATGATTTAATAACAAATCATTCATTTTCCAATCATCTTAATGCTATGAATTGTCATAAACACACACGCCAGACACATACACACATGAGCAAGACACGCAGTCCAACTAAGTCAATACATTCATAAACTGATCACAAAGCGTTAATAATAATAGAAAAATTACATACTGGAAAACTATTTCAGTCATGATCTCAATAGAAATTACTCCAGAATGCCAAAAAATATAAACTCTAATAAAACGAATAGATTAAAAAAATCACTTCACCCTGTCAATGCTTAGGACTAAATAGAGGAATCGCTCATTAACTTACCCTATATTCTGTTGCGGCTCCTTAGAAGAAAGAAAATCAATATTTATTGTGTGTGTGTGTGTGTGTGTGTGTGTGTGTGTGTGTGTGTGTATCCAAGGTAAGAGTCGTCTCATTTCCTGTCAGTGCAGGTATCTCATTCCTGTTGTTCTTCACCTGAGTATAAAAAGCTTTTCTGGGGGAGAGGTGTGTCACTTCTTTTCCAGCCCCGCCCAGCCCGCTTCAACTTCGGGATTGTTCTCTCTTTCTCTCTCTCACTCTCTCTGATTCACAATCACATAATATGCACAGGTACGTGTATCAAATTGATACCCCAAATAGGCTCAATGGAAATTGCCTGGGTACATATCAGACGCCACTTGGCAAAAAAAAAAAAAAAGTCCTACATAGTTCAGAGGAGTTCCACACAACTATTCTATCGGGAAATGAATGACAAGCAGATAATGATTCTATAGCATTTTGTTTCTGTCAAGGCCTGGAAAGGTTGAATATTTTCATCTTTGTCACTGATGCAGTTACACCAGGAGTACAAGAAGGAGGATGGATAGATAGATAGAGAGATAGAGAGATAGATAGATAGATAGATAGATAGATAGATAGATAGATAGATAGATAGATAGATAGATAGATAGATAGATAGATAGAGAGATAGAGAGATAGATAGATAGATAGATAGATAGATAGATAGATAGATAGAGAGATAGAGAGATAGAGAGATAGATAGATAGATAGATAGATAGATAGATAGATAGATAGATAGATAGATAGAGAGATAGAGAGATAGAGAGATAGATAGATAGAGAGATAGATAGATAGATAGATAGATAGATAGATAGATAGATAGATAGATAGATAGATAGATAGATAGATAGAGAGATAGAGAGATAGAGAGATAGAGAGATAGAGAGATAGATAGATAGATAGATAGATAGATAGATAGATAGATAGATAGATAGATAGATAGACAGACCGGCGGGCCGGTGGACAGGCGAACAGATGGATAGATAGATAGATAGATAGATAGATAGATAGATAGATAGACAGACAGACAGACAGACAGACAGACAGACAGACAGACAGATAGACAGATAGATAGATAGATAGATAGATAGATAGACAACAATAATTATGAAATAAAACAATATAATTTAAATATGAACAAAGAAGATGGTCTAAGAAAATAAGTGCAAAATAAAATAAAATAAATGAAAGACGGTTCGACATGATACAATCTACACAATAAGAGCCCGTGCAGTCATGACGCATGCTGTGCGCATACAAGGGTGGTGTCACATTTCACAACACCACCTTGGAGCTGGAGATGTGGAAACCTGGGTGGAGCTATGCTGAACGGCGCCAGCAGGCGGAGCGAGAGTGGCTGCGCACCACCGTTGGGCTTGGGCGGAGGACGCTCGGAAAGCGCGTTGGAAGAGTTGATATAAGTTGAATCCAAAAGGTATTTCTTCAATTTGTTAATTGCATGGCATGATCGACAGGCAAATAAACATACAACCCTCCCACCCCCACCCACACCACCGTTTTTACTATGATAACGCAGACACATCGCTCTGTTCGTTAGGTGCGCACAGGCTTACGTGGCAGAAGTAACTGTTGGTTTTTTTTTCAAGTCAAGTTGTTCAGTTATTGGAGTTATTTTCCCACGTTAAAGAAATAAAGATTCCTGTGTGTTGTCTTTATGGATATAGTGAACGGTATCTGAATAAACGCCTGTAACCGATGCCATATGGCCAAAGATGTGTTTGTAATGGTATAAGCATTGCGTTCGTCCCGGCTTCGGATAATGGTTTAATTAGACACCGTTCTACCGTGAATGTAAGTTTTAAAAGGCTTAAATGTCATTATTATTTATAACATGGCGGTGAACGCGAGAGAGGAATAGATATTGCCACGTGTTGTGCTTGACGTGCCAGGCGGGTCCGTCCGATATAACTATGGTCACACTCACACCGCACATATTTACCTTATAATAACGTCGTAAAATAATATAATAACTTCACAATATAATATAATAACTGCACCGTTCACGGAGCTACAGTGGAATAGGAGGGGTTTTGTTCATTTCATTGGATTAGTTTCCCTCCTCTGCTTTATTGTTTGAATTATAATTGTATGGCGGCATTTTTTTTTTTTTTTTTACCGTATGTTTTATTGAACAAAATGATACAGTGTCCGAGTAGGAAATGAGCAGAGTATGACTACAAATGTAAATACAACAGAAAAAACATGGGGTTTGTTTTTTTTGTATAAAGTATGAATAACAATAATGATACTGATGATAATAATAATAATAACAATAATAATAATAATAATCGTAATAATAATTATTGTTGTTTTTAATAATACTTAAGTATATAATAATAATAATAATAATAATAATAATAATACAAATTATTATTATTATTATTATTATTATTATTATTATTACTATTTTTGTTGGTGTTTTTGTTTCTATAATTATAATACTATTAGTCACGGTCAAAGTGAGCGTGGGGCCGCGTGGTGCGGTGGGAGTGGTCCATCTCGTTGCATCATCCGGAAGAACACTGGGGCTGCCTCCATGTGAGGTCCCACATCGGCAGCAGCAGCTCGGATGAGGTCGCGCTCACAATCGATCGGCTGGACGTTCGTTCTGCCGTGTCGCGTCCGTTGTTAGCGGCGTTATTTCACAGTAATAACGGAGAAGGGAGGGAAAGACTTTTTTTTATTTTATTTTATTTTTTTCCACTAAAAAGGCCACGTCGCGTTCACGCCGCGCGAAAGCTCCGACCCGGATCGTCTCCCTCCAGTTCCCCGCGTTCAGGTGAGAGACACCCGGAGGCACATTTAGAAACGATCAGACACCCGGGGGTACGTTTAGATACGATCAGACACCCGGGGGTACGTTTAGAAACGATCAGACACCCGGAGGTACGTTTAGAAACGATCAGACACCCGGGGGTACGTAAAAAGATGTGCGGAAGCAGCGCGGCCAGGATGTTTGGAGTCGTCTTTGAATGAAATTGTCTTAAATTTGAACCGGTGAGGTCTTCATTTCAACATAGATAGAGATCGAATATATATTCAACATATGTTAAAACGTATGCATTGAATATTTGTTCACTTTTGTCAATGTTAGGCACGTTCTTCTGCATCACAGTCGACATTTCTGACGTTCATAGTTCTAATACATGCGAGACGAGGAGTCCAAAAGTCGTAAACTTAATTTAAAAAAATGTCTAGAAAGGGTCCTTTTTCAGTATTAAAATTAACTCTGGTGGATCAAAAATACTATAATATTAATCAATGAAACGTAATGAGTTCCATTGTGTCGTCGGGATTTGAATCGGTCCTTTTGTGACGTCATTGACACCGTCAGCAATGACTGTGTGGTCAGTCACACCGTATAAGGGTGTCACTGTGAGGAAGCTAAACACCCTGACTATATTAAGTACCCCGTCACTCTCTAGTTTGCCCACATCTACTCCCTTTATTATTGTGCCTGTTTCCCCCTCCCCGTCCTAGATGGAGAAGCAGCCCCTGCCCCTCGACAACGTCAGTACCGCCGCCCCGGAGTCGGAGCTCGACGGCGGCGCGGAGGAGGCGTCAAGCTCGCCGGAGGCCCCCGACAGGGATGGGTGGAACAGCAAGATTGAGTATTTCCTGGCGCAGGTGGGATTCAGCGTCGGCCTGGGCAACGTGTGGAGGTTTCCATACCTGTGCCATCAGAACGGAGGAGGTGGGTGCTTAGCAGCATGGACCCTGGGCGTGTGTAGCCTCTCAGTGTCTGGAGTCTCCTCATAAACGTCTTAGAAGTGTATTTCTCATGCGCCACGGTATTCACATTTTAAATTTGCCGCTGTTAAATCGTTCGCTCCTAACCTCCGTCTTCCCTCTCCCTTCACTAGGAGCCTTCCTCCTCCTCTACGTGCTGCTGATGTTGGCTATCGGTACCCCTCTGTTCTTCCTGGAGCTGGCGGCCGGCCAGTCCATTCGGCAGGGCAGCATCGGCGTGTGGAAGTACATCTCCCCCAAGCTCTCCGGGATCGGCTACTCCAGCTGCGTGGTCGGTTTCCCGTGGCTCCCGTCGCGTCGGTGTTCCAGGTCTGTGCTCGATTACCGCCGGAGCACTGATGGGGCTTCCTCTGTCGTCCCCAGGTGTGTTTCTTCGTGGCTCTGTACTACAATGTGATCATTGGGTGGAGCATCTACTACCTTGTGAGCTCGTTCCAGTACCCCTTACCCTGGGAGAGTTGTCCGGAACAGGGGAACGCCACAGGTAAACACTGCGGATGGCATTAGGTAAAACACACAGTCCGTGCCTCCACCAAGGCCGTCTCCCACAACCACTTCTGCCGTCAGTCAACCGCGGTTACATTGAAGCAATTGACGGCTCTCTCCTCCCGCTCATACCAGTGAAAGAGTGCAAGGCGAGCTCCCCCACCACGTACTTCTGGTACCGCAAGGCCCTGGACATCACCGACTCCATCGACGAGACGGGCCAGTTCAACCCATACATCACCTGCTGTCTGCTGGCGGCCTGGACCATCGTCTGTCTGGGAATGTTCAAGGGCATCAAGACCTCCGCCAAGGTAAACCCTCTTGTTTTCGCCAGGAGGCGTGACATTTTGGGCCGTGTTCTGTGAACTCCAGAATGTGGGCCACCGTCGGCAACGCTTCACTGTTTGCTGTCTGTTTATCTTTCAGCAGTGTAATGATCTGCTTCTTTTTTTGCATTTTCTTCTCATGCCGCCATGTTGATTTTGAACCTTGATGAACCTCTCCGTGTTGAACCATGGATCACTGACTTACTGGTGCCGTGGCCAAGAGAGTGTAAAGCTAACTGCAAATAGGAAAACATGGAACGTTACATCTGAGGGTATGACGTGTGCTCATGTGGCTCTCGACGGTGGTGTGGTACTTTTCAAAATGCTATTTGGGAGTCTTTTTCAAACATCCTAGCGTTGACAGGGTGTGACGGCGGATTTAAGCATAGCCATTTTGGTGTTTCTTATACTATTTGGCGTGAAATCCTTAATTAGAACCTACAAATGTTTAGTTAGGTAGGTTTGGGTAAGAGCTTTTGGATGCTGGTCTTTTTCTGGTGACAGTTCATTGTCCTGTACTTCAGAGAAAAATATTTATTTACACCATAATATTTCTATATTTAAATCAACTTCAGCCAAATGTACAAAATCACGCCTGCCGACCTGCAAGCATCTTGTGTACCAACCACACAATTCTTGATCGAAATACGCAGGTACGAAATGTCAGCTGGATCTACGCAACGTAATGTAACATAAAAGCGTAGTTGACGCTCAAACGCGTCGTTCCATTTGATCCAGTTGGTTTAACACACGGTGAGTGAGGGAGGCACTTCCAGTGAACGAGAGCGAGAAGAGTCGGCCATTTATTATTATTCTTTTTTTTTTGCAATTTATTTTGGAACTAGTACGCGCCTGTTCAAAAAGACTTTCTAAGAACATTTAAATGGCGCGGTTTAACAAAATGTCAACAAGTCATCAGTCCTGTGTTCCAACAATGGAAGATGACACTGCCAGTTGAAGTCATACGCGGGGAAAGACTCTCTTTGTGACTCAGTCGCAGAGCCCTCAAGCCCCCCTCCTTCATGGGGACAGTCCCATATTCCATTTTATTGGAGGTCAGTGACCCTTCCATGTTGTATTCTCTACAACGTAACATTTATTTAATAGTCAATGTTTTATTATGAACACACATTTGAATAGAAATCTGAATCGGCCTAGAAAATGGCAATCGGTGCGTCTCTAGTTGGTGAACATGTTTGGTAACTTTATAAGATGGTGCATTTCAAGTGGTATATCCTAATGTTATGAATGTGTATATTGTATGTATTTAGCCGTAGTAGCTCGCATACGTTGTGAGGAGCCTCGTTACGAAATGGCTACAGTGTAAATAACTGATGGAGTCATTTAGCTGCAGTGACTCAAACACCACATAGACTCCCTGTTTCACTGTTGTGGTCCTCAAAATATTTTCCCACGGTTGGAAGGTCTGCAAAATGACGCAGAACGTACAGGTCACGCCAAGTCATGTGTTTAGCTCAGTGTCAAGAGTTCCCACGGATCAGGGAATTTCTGCAATGTAAGGTCACAGGTGCAATATGTGTAGACGTACATTCAAGGTCTCAAATTCTCTGTAATCCCTCTCAAAGTTAAGAATGACGGTGAAATGTTTCCTCATACAATTCGCAAAATGAAACGTTCGTGTTCATGGACCGGGTTGAAGGTGTTCCCTCTTGTTTCCGTCGCTGTCCAGGTGATGTACTTCTCCTCCGTCTTCCCCTACGTGGTCCTGCTCTGTTTCCTCATCCGAGGGCTGCTGCTCGACGGAGCCTGGGAGGGCATCACCTACATGTTCTACCCCAAGGTATCGGCGGTTCGCACGTCTCTCTATCAACCCGCGCATCATGCCGTGGCGCTGTGGCTTAGATGGTTAAAGCGCCTGTCTAGTAAACAGGAGATCCTGGGTTCGAATCCCAGCAGCGCCTCACCTGGCATCTTACAGTTGACATCACACCTTTTTTTTTTTTTACTATTCAACTGAAGTAATAATCCTTGATTTTTTTTTTCCCCTCTGGAGACTTGTTTGTCCATATAGGATATACTGGTGAATAATCTATGGGAAATAATATGCTTGTAGTACTTTAGCTTTTGTCCAAAGTGACTTACATGAGGAGGCTAGAGACAATCAGAGCGTACATCGACCATTGGAGAAACCTCAAATTGAAGTGCCTTCACACCGGTTTCTAAATTCAACCAGATACAA